>NC_050203.1:81671281-81989719 GCF_013141755.1 Anopheles stephensi | reverse complement strand
GCCTCCGGAAATGACCCCAGTGACTGAGCTAATTTCCCTTCTTCCTCGCCAGGCCTTCTCCTTCTACCCCAGTGGGGGAAAAAATAGTACAGAAGCGAATGTGAGTGTCTGTGGTGCACTTTCAATTACGATCACAGACGGTGCAAGTGCGTTCAGCTGCAACGTTTCTTCGGGCGCATCAACGCTCGCTAGATGGCTCGAAGCGGGAGTAAATGACCACTCGACAAGCAGCAGCAGCGGTATCACAGAACTGGACCCGACCGCATTATCATGGGCCAGCATTGGACGATGGTTATCTACGGAACGCATCACCTACTATCGGTCTGGCTTCCGTGGGCTTCGGTTAAACGGTTCGGTGCGATTATGCTGCTGCCAGGAGCGATGGTGGTTTAATGGGAATTAATTGAATCGCCCTGGGTGAGGGAACATTTTAGAGCTGATATACCTAAAAGGACCTCAAATCTAAGTTTGATTTAGGCTAGCCTAAAATTCTTGGAACTTCAGGATTCTAGAATTATTCAACTTCTGATATGTCTGATGCAACTTAAGGGTGAATAACGATTCTCTCCATGCACGAATTAACCACAAAAGCTCCTGGATATACACGAAAGGTATTGGATCTCTTATCTCACCAAATCCAGGAAGAGTCTTCCGCCATCCTGACCATATATTTTATAGTCAAAACACACTGATTCGCTACCCATAAAGAGAATCATTTATCAAACCCATCAATCCCCCTTCAATCGATGCAATCTTTTAAAACTACATGAACCGTAGAAAACCGTATCAGCCTTATCGCGTGCCCCGATTCTTTCTCCGAGACACGATGATTTACGATTGCCCTAATCAGCATTCTCCCGTCCAGCCGGGAAGTAGCGATAAAAGAATCAATTCATTCGCTCCACTTCCGACTTCCGATATCGTCGTCAATCCGTTTAATCCATTTCACTCGAATGGATCCCGTTTGCAGTGGCGTAAGTTTATCAAATGGTCCTTTTTTTTTTGACAAATCTGTCCAATCCCGCTATCAATCGATCATTCCCGCTAGTCACAAATCTGCCCACACGAGGAGGTTTGGTATTCTCTTTGCGCTTTTAGCTGGCTGGCTATCATGAAGAATAAATTACCTTCACTTTATCGCCACCAAAGCCCGGTCCAAACCTTTCCCAAAGGCACGTACAGCTCCCTGGAGAGAAGAATCGGTCAGTTCTCACCGTGTGCTCACCACCGTAAAGCATTGCCAACCGAAAAAAGGCAACATCTTAAATTTTGCTTTACCACTCCCAAAACTGCCATCCTGTTGCACGTTTAGTGGGGTTTCGGGAGTGAGACTTGGGACAGAAATTTATCGAGTACGGCCCTCGCGTTCCAGTGAGTCCCGCCACCTTTCGAAGGTCACACCGGAGACTAACCGCAAGCATAAACAGTAGCCCGAAGGTTCGAGAGCTACAGGATACTGGCCAACTGTTTGCCTGCTAAAATACATCAATAACAAACTGGATTGTTTGGACCACTGCTCGCAACTCACCTGTTCCATTCCCGACCCGATTGCTCATCGAAAACCGATTCCCATTTATCGACAGGACGGTAAATAAATGTGAACTGACGCTTCCTTCGAGGCCGTTCGGGAACAGCAGAACGATAGCTCGAAGGTGCGCCGGAATATAAATTAGGTTAAACGGAGCTACCAACCAACCGTGACGTGCGTCGGACGTCCTTTCTCGGCGTCCCGTTCTCTGCTAAACAATTTTCACTTTCCACATTCGCGTGCACCTGGAAGGGCACGGCTGCTTGGATGTGCACTCTCAAGACGCCGGTGATGATGAAAGGCAATGTGAAGCGATAGACTGTTGGGCAGAGCATTGCGGAAGCGACAAACACGTGTCTCTTTTTATGTCTCTACAGCACTAGGGAACAGCGAGCCGAGAGGATTAACCCAATTTTCGGGAAACAGATGAAAGCTTTTATACTTCCAAGAGTTGCGATTGCTTCTGTCCCGGACCCCCCGGTGGGTCCGGAGTCGTAAAAAGTCAGCACAGTTTGACAAGAAATGCGTTCCACAAAACGATTATGGGTACAGAGTTCGGGTGTGTTTGAGGGAGTCTCGCGTGATCCGGAGCGATTCCGCTTTTTTTTTTGTTCGATTTGAAGATTGTGAAGATTCTTGGAGAGTTAACGCGTAGGATGGACAGGATTTGCTTGACCGGATTCAAATTAAATCAAAACGAACTAGATGAAACGATTGCTAAAATAGTCAATAAATTGAGAAGGTTTTGATGCGACTGAATTGGTATTCGATTCAGGTTGATTAAACACAATAAAACTTAAAAGCCCCTAAATGTATGCAATTTAATCAAATTTTTCACTTTCTCCTATTTCAACTCGTTTTTTAAGCTCTTAATAGTCGAATTTGGTCCGCTCTGTTGATTGACGCTTACCCACCTCACAACTAACCAGCGAACTGTATCCCAAAAACCCTTCATCACCATTGTCCAACGTGCACTTCAACATCTGGACAGTATCGATTCTCCACGCACCGTGTTGCAATCAGCCACAACGCAGAGCGATAATAATGTGCAACAATTCGACTCCGATAAATGGTGTTCCCTTCGAGTGGTTCGGTTTCAGTGTTGTGACGTTCCCAGCCATGCTAATTGCTGTCGTGTTGGTGGCCTGTTTTGGCTTCGCTTTGCTTTACTTTCACTTTAAGCAACGGTACCGCTTCTGGTCTAAACGTGATGTACCGTACCTGGAGCCTACCTTCCCGGTTGGAAACGTGGCGGACATCTTCAGTCCTTCCTTACACTTTGCACACCTAATCGAGAAGCTGTACAAGAAGTTGAAAGGACGAGGTGATTATGCGGGCATCTTTTTCTTCCGCGATCCAGTGCTGTTGGTTCTGTCGCCTGAGTTTGCTCGGACGATTCTCGTGAAGGATTTTAATTATTTTGTTGATCGTGGAGTGTACAGCAACGAGGAGGATGATCCACTGTCGGCTAATCTCTTCTTTTTGGATGGAACTCGATGGAGAAAGTTACGATCGAAGCTGGCACCAACGTTTACGTCCGGGAAGTTGAAGGCAATGTTTCACACGATAGTGGATGTGGGAAATCGGCTAGATCAGCATCTAGCTGCAAGGTGCGTTCGCTTACAACGAATAGATATCAAGGAGCTCCTGGCACGCTTTATGACTGACGTGATTGGATCGTGTGCGTTCGGGATCGAGTGTAATACGTTGGAAAATCCAGACTCTCAGTTCCGGGTGATGGGCAAGCGCATGATTAACCTTCCCAAGCTGAAATCCCTCAAAGTGTTCTTCGCCATGATGTTCCAGAAGGAAGCGCGCGCGCTAGGAATACGGTATAATGATAAGGAAATGTCCGAATTTTTCATGAAGGTCGTCCGAGACACGATCCGCTATCGAGAAGCGAAAGGTATTCGTAGAGATGACTTCATGCAGCTTTTGATCGATATGATGAAACCGGATGGCGCAGGTTCGGGTGAGGTTCTAACGTTCGAAGAGATCGCCGCACAGGCGTTCGTGTTCTTTTTCGGAGGATTTGAAACTTCCACCACGACACTCACGTGCGCTTTGCACTTGCTGGCTAAATACCCCAAGGCACAACGGAAGGCGAAGAAGTGTGTTCGAAGCGTGCTGGCTAAGTATGGTAATGAGCTGACGTACGAAGCAGTTATGGAGATGGACTACATCCAGTGTGTTATAAACGGTACGGATGCATATTCAACCACCGCCACTCAATCATCCTAATCGAAACATCTCTTCTTTCTCAGAAACGATTCGCCTCTATCCACCGGTAGCGACAATCCATCGTATGACCTCACAACCCTATCAACTTCCGAATGGGAAAATCCTCCCGGTTGGTGTTGGAGTAATCATCTCGAACCTTGCCTTTCATCACGATCCGGCCTTTTTCCCCGATCCGTTTGCCTTCAAACCGGAACGATTCGAGGACAAAACGTTTGGAAAGAGCTGCCCAAGCTATCTTCCCTTTGGCGATGGGCCACGGATGTGCATTGCGAAACGTTTCGGGATACTGCAAACGCGTCTAGGGCTGGCGATATTGTTGAGGAGCTACAATTTTACAATGGATGAGAGCGATTTTGATCGACCGCTGCTGATTGATCCGATCAACTTAATGCACGGACCGGCGGGAGCAGTTTGGCTGAATGTGGAACGTTCAGTGGAGGGTAATAAGAATAAATGATGAATCTTAGAGGTAATTCTTTAAACGATCTCCAATTTTTCACACGATTACCACAGACAAAATTTAATAAAAACGATTTTTTCAAATAAATTCAAATTCTGTCACGATGACCGTATGACCGACCGTTGTGCGCGGATGTAAACAAACAAACGTCAAACCATTCCGGACCTTGTTTATCTGCCTCGAATACACGGTAAATGGTAATTATGCGGCAATCAGCAACGATTATCGCTGATAAAATGTGAAACAATCGGTTCCAAATCACTTGCAATGAGTTATTGTACTGCATGACGTAAAAACACTCACGAGGCAATTCAGTTGCAGTACTGTGCTAGCTGTAGTCATGTTCAGTCATCTACTTTTAGTGGCCAGTCTTGGTCTGTTGTGGGTGTATCTACATTTCAAGCAACGTTACCGCTTCTGGGCGGATCTTAAGGTGCCTTATCTGGAGCCATCCTTCCCGGCTGGAAACGTACCCGATACACTGAAGCCAACCATACACTTTGCGCACATTATTGAAAAGCTGTACAGGAAGCTGAAGTCGCGTGGTGATTATGTGGGGATTTACTTCTTCCGCGATCCGGTGCTGTTGGTCCTGTCGCCTGAGTTTGCCCGGACGATTCTTGTGAAAGATTTTAACTACTTTATCGATCGCGGAGTGTACAGCAATGAAGAGGTGGATCCGCTTTCTGCTAATCTCTTCTTCATGGAGGGTAACCGATGGAGAAAGCTACGTTCAAAGCTGGCACCAACCTTTACGTCCGGGAAGTTGAAAGCAATGTTCCACACGATAGTGGACGTAGGCAACCGATTGGATCAGTATCTGGCAGAACGATGCACCCAAGAACAGCGACTCGATATCAAGGAGCTGCTTGCACGGTTCCTGACCGACGTGATCGGATCGTGCGCGTTCGGAATCGACTGTAACAGCATAGACAACCCAAACTCTCAGTTCCGGGTGATGGGCAAACGTATGATAAACCTACCCAAGCTAAAGGCACTGAAAGTGTTCTTCGCCATGATGTTCCGGAAGCAGGCGCGAGCCCTCGGCATACGGTTTAACGACAAAGATGTGTCCGACTTTTTCCTGAACGTTGTCCGGGACACGATTCGCTATCGTGAGGAAAACAACGTACGAAGGGATGACTTTATGCAGCTTCTGATCGACATGATGAAGGTGAATGGTGCTGGAAATGGGGAATGCTTAACGTTCGAAGAGATTGCCGCACAAGCATTTGTGTTTTTCTTTGCCGGATTCGAAACGTCTGCGACCACCATAACGTGTGCCTTGCATCTGCTAGCCAAGCATCCTGAAGTGCAGGACGAAGCAAGGAAATGTGTTCGTGATGTACTGGCTAAATACGACAATAAGCTTTCGTACGATGCCGTGATGGAGATGGAGTACATTGGATCGATCATAAACGGTACGATTTCCCTTAGAAAGATATTTATAAATCGTTCATGATATATTTTTACTCTTCTAGAGACACTTCGGATGTATCCACCGGTGGCAACTCTGCACAGAATAACGACACAACCCTATCAACTACCGAACGGATCCATCCTACCGGAAGGGATTGGAGTAATTCTACCGAATCTAGCCTTCCAAAACGATCCCGATCACTTCCCAAACCCACGGGACTTTCAACCGGAACGATTTTCGGTTAAGAATGATTTTAAGAACAATTTTAGCTACCTTCCGTTCGGAGAAGGTCCTCGGATATGTATCGGGATGCGATTCGGATTGCTTCAAACACGGCTCGGATTGGCTATGCTGGTGAGGAATTATAGCTTCACCATTGATCCTGCCGAAGCCGAACGTCCGCTACGGATCGATCCGATCAATCTGTTGCATGGACCAGCGGGAGAAGTATGGTTGAACGTTAAACGTATTGATAACCTGTAAAGGAAGAAGAGTTTTCAGAAGCTTCCGTTAATCCATAACCATCAAAGCAAAGCTTATCCTCTAAGTCTACAAACGACACAGTCGTTGAGTTGTGGTATATCAGTTAATTTCATGGGAAATGCCTACTCAACATGGGAAGAGAGATGATGCATACTATCACCAACCTTCAAATGTATCTTTTAAAGAGCCGCATGAGGTCTCAAAGACCCAAAGCCTCTATAAATAAACGACCAAAAAAGTAAAACCAGTGCGTCAAACAACATTAACCAGTTCAATTCACAGCATTTCAATAGGATTTTAACCGTCGACCGATAGGGCTCCGGTCTGACTATCCAGCTACACGCTGGTATAAGCACGGCAAGGGAGTCAGTAACGACAGTTCAGGAATGCCGCTAAGACCTGGATGGACACTACAAATCAAGAGATTAAAAAGATTCTCATTTATTCATCTAATTCTTGTTGGATAAAACTAACCATACCCATATCAATCAGATTCTACAGCAAATCCTTTACGACTCCAGCTTCTCTACCTTCAGCCACAATCCCCCTTCCGGCGTCAGCACAGCATGGCGGGAAGAAATAACCAATGGCACATTCGTCTTCTCGCATCTCGAGAAGCTAAAGTTCATCAACAGCACCGACAGCCCAACCCGTGCCTCCAGCATCCCGAACCGAGCCGCTATACAAATCCTTGGACCTTCCCCGAACGGGATAAAGCTGTACGGCTTCCGGGACTCACTCGCTTCCGGTCCAAACCGGTCCGGATCGTACCGTTCCGGGTCGGGATAGTGGTCCGGATCGTGATGGATGGCGTACACCGGGATCATTACGTTCATACCCTTCGGGAAGGTAACATCCGACCCCGGTACGCGATAATCCTGGCTAACCTGCCGTATGAGATTCGCACCCGGTGGGTACTTCCGAAGAGATTCTGCGACGAGAAAGAAAAGCAGTTTAAGAGAAAGACTTCCGGATCGTTTGTATCATCTCCCTTACCATTTATACACTGATCGATGTACGGCATGTCCATAAGCGCTTCGTACGTCAGTCCACCATGCTTCTTAACCGCGTCCAACACACACTGCCGGGCTCGTTGCTGGATCTCCCCGTTCAATGCCAGCTCATGCAAGCAGTAAGACATCGTCGTCGAGGACGTTTCAAACCCACCGAGGAAAAACACAAACGCCTGTGCAACGATCTCGTTCAAGCTCAGCTTCCCAACCGACTCGCCCGAATCATCCAACTGTCCGCTATTCTTCAGCTGCATCAGCAGATTCATAAAGTCGTTCCGCTGGATGTTGTGCTGCTCGCGATACTCGATCGTTTCCCGCACAACCTTGAAGAAGAACTGCGACACATCCTCACTCGTGCCCTTGATGTGGATGCGTCGCGAGAAATCCTTGAACGTGGCCATGAAGAAGAACTTCAGTATACGACCTCGCGGAACCTCAAACACTTTCCGTCCCATGCGCAAGAACTCGGCATTCGGATCGTTCAGACTGTTGCAATCGATGCCGAACGCACACGTCCCGATCACATCCGTCGTGAATCTGGCCAACAGTTCCTTCATCTCTACCACACCGTCACTCTCGATACATCGCTCCAGGCACTCGCGGAATCGTCCACCAACCGACACGATTGTTGGACACATCATCTTCATCTTGCCGGAAGAGAACGTCGGGATCAACTTCTTCCGCAGGTTGGTCCACTTCGAACCTTCGATATTGAACAGATGTCCCGAGATCGGATCATCCTTCTCGTTGTAGTACACACCACGGTCGTGAAAGTGAGCGAAATCACGCACCAGCACATTCTTCACAAAGTCCAGGTCGAGTGCCAGCGCGACCGGGTTGGTAAAGAAGTAGATCCCACCGAACGCGCGTCCGGATGACTTCATCTCGTTGTAGAACTTCATCATCAGCTGGGAAGAATGCATGCGCCGTCCGATTCCCTGGATGTTGCCGAACGGGAACCGGGGCTGGATGTACGGTACATCCCGTTCCGCCCAGAACGAGTACTTCCGGCGTACGTACCAAACCGCCGCAGTGACGGCAAGTAGCAGCAGATAGATCAGCATCTCGCACCAGACTGGATCTTCTCGCGTAATGGCTGGCTAGTTGGTATAATTATGGTCACGCCGAACAAAAGTGTCACAGTAAGCCAGTTATGTGACAGTAAATTATACTTATCTACACTCCCTTATCCCTTCGTTTGCGTGTTGTGCTCGTTTCTCGCTCCACTGCGCGTTACTTTTGCGCCGACGCTTCACCCATCGCACCAGAGTGTTCGAGATGAAATGATTCTGATTTGTTTTTTGTCCGCTAATCAGTCAGCTGGTGTGCGTAATGTTTACGGTAAAATGTCATCGAGCGTCTCACGCACACTACCGCACACCGGCAGTTGCTTGTACAGCGGCGCGCACACAACGGTTGCTTTGTTTTGATGCTACGGTTCGGCAGGTAGTGGTGAAGTGATATTCGCACGCTCGGTCAAGGACGTTTTGGCACAGGGTGTTTCAGTGTTCAAATAATTAATTAATATTTATATATCTTAAAAAATATTTTTAATTAATAGATTTTATTTCCCTTTAGTATATTGATTTCTTTTTTGTAATTTTTATGATACATTATTGTGTTTTTCGTATTTTTAGTTCCACTTTTATGTTTTCCATTCATTTCAGTCTTCTTCCGAACAGATTTCAAAATAGACGAATTTTATGGACTTTTAATTTTGTCACAAAAATTAATTTGATAAAAACTCCTGACAGTAACACCTGACGTCCGTCTACTCATGCAGATCATACTTAACCAACCGCAACCGCACGCCATTAACGGGCGTCAGTACGAATGCCTGCGGAATGTAGGTCAAGGGCACGTCCGTCTCCTTACAGGGCAGTACTTGGAAGTGCTTCAACAGTAGCGCCAATCCGATCCGTGCCTGCATCATCCCGAACCGAAGCCCGATACATATTCGTGGGCCTTCGCCGAATGGTAGATAGGCGCAAGGATCACGTCTAGCGATCTTGTCCGGCGTAAACCGGTCCGGATCGTAGGAGGACGGGTTGGGATAGATGTCTGGATCGTGATGGATGGCATAGGCCGGGATCATGATCTTCATCCCACGGTGTAGGTTTATGTCGGTGTCTGGGATTCGATAGGGTTTGGATACCACTCGCTCCAATATCGCTACAGGTGGGTACTTGCGAAGAGATTCTGGAAATATGGATCACAACTCGTTAAAGGACGTTGAAAGTAACATTTTCTGCATCACTTACCATAGATACACTGATCCAAGTAAAGCATGTTCTTGGATGATTCGTAGGACAACACTCCGTCGTGCTTTTCCAACGCATCCAGCACGCTTTCCCTGGCCCGTTGTTGAAGTTCGTGATTCAGTGCCAGCTCGTACAGCGTATAGGTCATCGCACTGGATGACGTCTCGAAGCCGGCGGTAAAGAAGATGAACGCTTGTGCGGCTATTTCGTCTCCGGAAAGCCGGCCCACTATCTCGTTCGCGCCCTCCAGCTTGCCCGTGTTCTTCAGCCTTATCAGCAGGTCAAGAAAATCGTTCCGCTGCGTACCGTGCCGTTCGCGGTGTTCAATCGTTTGGCGAATGACAGTTTGAAAGAAGGTGGACACATCGTCGTGCAACAGCTTCAGCCCGAGTCGGTTCGCGAGCCCCCGAAACGTCTTCATGATGAACACCTTCAATGGATGATTGCGGGGTGTATCGAAGTGTTTGCGGCCGATGCGCCGGAACTCGTTCTGAGGATCCCGGAAGCTGTTACACTCCAAACCAAACGCGTACGAACCGATCACGTCCGTAGTGAACCGGGCCATAAGATCGCGTACCTCAACCACATCGTCAGTGGTGTGCTGCTCGCGCAGAAACTCACAGAACTGCTCCGCTATGCTGAGCACCAGCGGGAATGCCGCTTTCATACGTCCACTCGTGAAAGTGGGCGTAATCTTGGACCTCAGATCCTTCCACCGTTGACCCTCGATTGCAAACAGATGGGCCGAGAGCGGGTCATCCTTTTCGTTGAAGTACACACCCCGATCGGGGAAGTGATGGAAGTCTTCGATCAGAATTCTCTTCGCCAACCGTAAGTTCGTAACGAGCAGCACCGGGTTGAGGAAGATGTACAGTCCAACAAACCCAGGATCAGCGGCATGCTTGTACCGCTCATAGAACCGCTGACTGAGATGGGCCGGATGGATCGATTTGCCCATCTCCTTAAAGTTCCCGTACGGTAGCTCCGGTTCCACGTACGGCACATGGCGGGTGCGCCAGAAAGAGTACTTACGCACCACAAAAACGTACACGCCCAGACAGAGCGTCGCGAGGAACGCACCGAAACTCGCCACCGATGCTACCACGAGCTCCATCGGCGAGACACTAACGCCGTGCATTATCGCGACGCGTCGACCACAAGCATGGACATGCACTATTATCGCACAGCACAATCAAGCATGGAGCGAAACCTACTTACTGCGGACGGCTTCAATTGTGGCACTCGAAATGGCAGCTACCGAGACCTGTTTTAGCGCAGAACTCCGTTTACAGACACTTTGGAACGCACGCGCGCCACGATGTGATGAGACTCTAGAACGGCGAGACGCGCCTACTGTGTGCGGCTGATGTGTTGATGTAATGGGAGACAGGCTGTGGTTTGAATTATTTATGTTCTCCCACCTTCGGTTGCTATGGTTTTCTTTTTTTGTTGCTTCAACTGACGGCGCGGCGATCAGTTATGTTTGCTTGGGGGTGAGAGATAGTGAAAGACACTGTTAAGCCTATTGAATGTGTTGAATTTTGAAGAATAGGAGAAAGACGTCCTGTATAATTAAGAATTAGGGACATTTTGTTATGTTTTTTGTGCCTCAACTGAACTCGGAGATGTAGATGATCTGACAGATCACAACTTTGTTGATGTAATTTGTCAAGAACATTCTTATCATTATCTCTCGTGAATATAGAGGAGTATCAAGATAAGGCCTCAAGATAACTGGCCTGTTTCTGAAGTTCTGACTTCTGAGAGTCTGTACTGATCTTGAGTCTGAACTTGACCTTTTTGTCCATTTATTTCTAAAATACTTAATTCTACTGGAATCTCCGACATATCCTACGAAAGTCCCTGGAACGCTCCCTAAAGCTCTTCCGCTCTCAACCAAACACCGTTTGCCGGTCCAAGAATAAAGTTGGTGCGCGAGTACTGTACCGGTATCTGCGTCCTATCGCACGCACTGAACCGGAAGCGATCCAACAAACTCGCCAAACCCACCTTTGCCTGTATCGAACCGAACCGCATACCGATACAGATGCGTGGACCTTCCCCAAACGGCAGATAACAGTACGGATCACGCTTAGCGACCTCCTCCGGTGAAAACCGTTCCGGACGATATTGTTCCGGATCGGGAAAGTGTGTCGGATCGTGATGCATGGCGAAGATCGGTACCATGATCTTCTGACCACGGCGCAGTACCAGTCCACTGTCTGGCAGTTGGTAGTCCTTATCGGCGTTACGCTCCAGTATCGCTACAGGTGGATGTTTGCGTAGTGTCTCTGAAAAAGAGTAGAAGCGTGTTTTTGTTGATGACCGCACAGAATCAAAAGAGCAAAGCAGATAACCGTCACCCACCATTTATGCACTGCTCGAGATAGCTCATATCGGACACAGCTTCGTACGTTAGCCGCCCGTCATATTTCTGTAGCGTCTCCTTTACGCACTGTCGAGCCTTTTCTTGCGCCTCCGGGTTTAACGCCAACTCGTACAGCGTGTAAGACATGGCGGTGGACGAAGTGTCATAACCTGCGGTGAAGAATATAAACGCCTGTGCGGCAATCTCCTCAAACGTTATGTGGCCGATCTCTTCACCACCACTCTCGAGCCTTCCCGTGTTTTTAAGCTTCAGCAACAGGTCCATAAAATCGTTCCGCACGATCTGTTCGCGTTCGCGATACTCGACCGTGTCCTTGACCACGCGCATGAAGAAGCTGGAAACGTCATCGTGCAGCTGCTTCATGCCCAACGCGTTCGCGTGCTTACGGAACGCCTTCATCAGGTACACAACCAGCGGCGAATGGCGCAGCTTATCGAACGCGATCTTTCCATACCGGCGGAACTCGTTATCGGGGTCCCGGAAGCTGTTACACTCGATGCCAAACGCGCACGCACCTATCACATCGATCGTGTAGCGCGAAAGTAGATCATGGACTTCGATCTCACTGGACGTTTGCAGCGACTGGTGGACATGGTCGCAGAACCGCTGGCACACTTCCATCACCAGCGGCAGCGTCATCTTAATGCGGCCCGAAGTAAACGTGGGCGACAGTTTGGCCCTCAGCGTGCGCCATTTTTGTCCCTCAATGGCGAACATGTGCGCCGACAGTGGATCATCACGCTCGTTAAAGTACACGCCACGGTTCGGGAAGTAGTGGAAATCTTTCACCAGCAGCGTCTTGATCAGCTTCGTGTCGAAGATGTAGAGCAGTGGAGCGGTCAGCATGAAAACCCCACCGTACGGCACGTTTAACCTCCGGAAGTGATCGTAATGGCGTTGGGTGATAGGTGCGATGTGTTCCACCTTCCCGAGGGTAGCAAAGTTACCGAACGGGAAGCGTGGTTCGATGTAGGCGACGGAACGATCCTTCCAAAACTGGTACCGACGCTTGATCCATGCGAAACACGCAATCGCGAGGGCTAAAAGTAGACCGAGCAGTTGAAGGAACATCACTGGCTTGAGTGTGGAATTAAACTGAACTTCATGGGGCTTGGTGTAGGTTGTTCGCATGGGCAACCCTTTGTGAGTTCTTCAGACGTTTGAGTGAGGGTAAAAGCTGAGAGAACGATGTTCAGATTCTCCCGAGCGATCGAGATAAGTGGGAGAAATCGCTGAGAGTGTACCCACTGACGAGTGAAGATGGGTAGTGGGGCTGTTGGATGACCTTTCAAGACGTTTGTAATCAGCATCCACCGTAAACCGTACAGCTGTTTTGTTCGTATGTTTATGACCTGATGATGAGCATTTAGTGGAAAAGAGCTTTTAAAAATTATTTAATATATTTAAAAAAAAAACGGAATAGACTTTGATGATCGTGGAGAACATTTTGGTGCCGCATTGTACCAATCCAGTTCAGCATATCTTATCACATCTACCAATTTCGACAGCCGGCACACCATGCTATAAATAGTGTTTGTTTGGGTTTGTGGTCATGAATGGAACACACGAACACCACTGCCACGATTCATGAAATATTTTGCGACTTTGAGCCGAATTTACGCTTAGTCTTTCGTTGAACAGTGTTGGTTCTGGAGGCAAAAATGTCGCTCTTGTCTTTAGAAACGCTTGTGGCACTTCTGGCCCTTATTGGTGGCCTAGTGTACTACGTCACAAGGAAGCAATCCTACTGGAAGGATCGTAAGATACCTCATCCAAGTCCAACCTTCTTTCTCGGCAGCTTTAAGGATGCCGGCATGAAGAAGCACTTTTCGGAATATCTCGATGAGTATTATCGTGCGTTCAAAGGCAACCATCCGTTTGTGGGCGTGTACATGTTGATATCACCTGTTGTGCTACCTACCGATCTGGACCTGGTGAAATCAATCTTAGTGAAGGACTTTCAATATTTTCACGATCGTGGCACTTACTACAATGAGAAGCATGATCCACTGACAACTCATCTGTTCAACTTGGAGGGTCAAAAGTGGAAAAACCTAAGGAACAAGCTAACACCAACGTTCACATCTGGCAGGATGAAGATGATGTTTCCAACGATCGTTGAGGCTGGAAAACAGCTCAAAAGCTTCATGGAAGAAAATGCGGAGCATCAGAGCGAGCTGGAGCTGAAAGATATCATGGCGCGATTCACGACGGATGTGATCAGAACGTGTGCGTTCGGTATCGAGTGTAACAGTATGCGTGATCCTAACGCGGAGTTCCGAGCGATGGGCAAACTGTTTGTGGAACGACCGCCGTCGAATCTGGTGAACATAATGGTGCAGTTTTCTCATAAGCTAAGCCGAAAGTTGGGTGTGAGGTTTATCGATAAGGAAGTTTCAGACTTCTTCCTGCAGGTGGTTAAGGACACGATCGACTATCGGGTGAAGAATGGCATACAGCGGAATGACTTCATGGACCTGATGACTCGGATGCATAGGAACACAGACAATTCTGAGGAATCGCTCACATTCAACGAGGTAGCTGCACAAGTTTTCGTTTTCTTCTTCGCTGGATTTGAAACGTCCTCCACACTGCTTGCATTGTCGTTGTATGAACTGGCCCTGAATCCTGAAGTACAGGAGAAGGGTCGTCAGTGCGTAATGGAGGTTCTGGAGAAGCACAACGGCGAGATGACTTACGAGGCAGTCATGGAAATGAAATATTTGGATCAGATCTTGAAGGGTATTACTCTCTTTAATCAACAATAAATACCTTTTTGATTACAAATTTTTGAAATAATACATTACAAATATTCTACTTCCAGAGGCCTTACGTAAATATCCACCACTGCCCATACACATCCGTGTGGCAACACAGGACTATCCCGTACCGAACACGGGCTCCGTGATCGAAGCCGGCACTATGGTGCTGGTCCCGATCTTCGCCATTCAACGTGATCCTAATCTGTTTCCCGAGCCGGAAAAGTTCGACCCAGATCGATTCAGCCCTGAGGAGGAAGCTAAGCGTCATCCGTGTGCCTGGACACCGTTTGGTGATGGTCCGAGAGTGTGCATTGGACTGAGGTTCGGGATGATGCAGGCACGGATCGGATTGGCAAATCTGTTACAGAGCTTGAGCTTCGCTCCGTGCGAAAAAACCTCGATACCGGTGAAGTTTGTGACGAACAACATTATCCTTTCGCCGAATGATGGTTTGTGGTTGAAGGTGAACAAGCTTTGAAAGTTACCAAGTCGGTTATGGTTATGTTTTGAAGATTCGTTTACGAACTACAAATGCATTAGCGGTCTTTACTTACTTTTATTTTACCCAGTGTGCCCAGTATTATATTTGAACAAATTATACCAAACAGTAATAACGAAGGTCCTTAAAGCATTAAAGGGGCCAACTAAGCATTAAATTTTTTCTTTACAATGCCATATCGGAAAAAGCGATCCTCAGATATTTAGGTAAGTCAACTATATAAATACTAACTTAATGGCACAAGTGATTTATTTTGTGTGTGATTTTATAGTGTGTTGTTTATTTTGTGTTTTATTAAAATTTTGGATTATGTTAAACAATTAACCCTTATTTTTCAAGTTAATATTGGTATACAACTTTTTTTGACTGTATTGTATCAACCGATTGATAAATCTTATCGCTGTGTAAAGACGCTTTCGTCTGAACTCTTTGAAGCATCTCTTTGACCATATTCGGGGTTAAACGAAACTCACAACTCTATAAACGTAACATGAAGCGCTTCGTCATCGAATGAATGGAGCACACCAACACTGGAAACCACATATCTGTATACCTATATGTAACCTTTTACGATAGCCAAATTTACGTTTAGTATTTCGCTGTGTGTTGACGGGTACGGGAGATTAAATGTGGTCTATAGAAGCTCTTGTGGCGCTACTGGCGCTCCTAGGTGGGCTAGTCTTCTACGTCATACGAAAACAATCCTACTGGAAAGATCGCGGAGTACCTCATCCAACTCCAACATTTTTCATCGGCAGCTTTAAAGATGCCGGCATCAAGAAGCACTTCTCAGAATATCTGGTAGAATACTACAGCCAGTACAAGGGCAAACACCCGTTCATGGGTGGGTACATGCTAGTATCGCCGATCGTTCTCGTTATGGATCTGGAGCTGGTAAAATCAATCTTAGTGCGGGACTTCCAACACTTCCACGACCGTGGCACTTATTACAACGAGAAGGATGACCCGCTGACAGCTCACCTGTCAAATCTGAAAGGTCAACGATGGAAAACCCTAAGGAACAAGCTAACACCGATATTCACGTCCGGCAAAATCAGGATGATGTTTCCAACGATTGTTGAGGCCGGTAAACAGCTGAAACTCTTCATGGAAGAAAACGTTCAGAAGCAGAGTGAACTGGAGCTGAAGGATGTAATGGCGCGCTTTACGACGGATGTGATCGGGACATGTGCGTTCGGCATAGAGTGTAACAGTTTGCGTGATCCGAGTGCGGAGTTCCGGGTGATGGGCAAACAGTTTATGGATCGGCAACCGTCCCAATTCGTTAACTTCATGGTTCAGTTTTCACCCAGGCTGAGCCGGCTGTTAGGCATTAGACTGATTGATAGGGAAGTTTCAGAGTTTTTCCTGAAGGTGGTTGAAGAAACCATCGACTATCGGGTGAAGAATGGTATACAGCGCAATGACTTCATGGACCTCATGATTCGAATGCTACAGAATAAGGATAATCCCGAGGAGTCGCTCACATTCAACGAGGTAGCTGCTCAGGCGTTTGTATTCTTCTTCGCTGGGTTTGAGACGTCCTCCACATTGCTCACCTGGACGTTGTACGAGCTGGCCCTGAATCCTGAAGTCCAGGAGAAGGGTCGTCAGTGCGTAAGAGATGTTCTGAAGAAACACAACGGCGAGATGTCTTACGAGGCTATCTTGGACATGAAATATTTGGATCAGATCTTGAAAGGTACATGATAGCTACGCTTGAAAATTCAACTAGGAACTTAATTGTCTGTGCAAATTTCAGAAACGCTACGCAAGTATCCTCCAGTACCGATGCATTTCCGAACGACAACCAAGGACTATCGCGTACCGAACACGAATTCAATCATTGAAGCTGGGACATTAGTGTTAATTCCGATCTTCGCTATTCAACGTGATCCTGATCTATTCCTCGAGCCGGAAAAGTTCGATCCAGATCGTTTCAGCCTTGAGGAGGAAGCTAAGCGTCATCCATTCGCCTGGACACCGTTCGGGGAGGGACCTAGGGTTTGCATTGGGTTACGCTTCGGGATGATGCAGGCACGGATCGGATTGGCAAATCTGTTACAGAGCTTTAGCTTTGCTCCGTACGAAGAAACTTCCATACCGAAGAAATTTGTTAAGGATAATATTTTCCTTACCCCGCAGAATGGTATGTGGTTGAAGGTGAATAAATTGTAGAGAATTAAGACATACCAGGGATTATCAACCACGTGCTTGGGTTTACCTACTAGAAGAAATGCTAGTAATCGTCTTGATCGATAGTTTGATATGGTCTTTTTCATGCTAGGTTCAGTATAGGCTCTTAGAAATATATCATGATGAGCTTAGAGAGGTATAACTTGGCAGTCGATTTACTCGATGTACTGAATGAATGCTTTCCTTAGATTCATGTCAACGTGAAGCTTGTGTATGCTAGACGGCGCGAAATGAACTAACAAGAAATGAACTCAAGATGATACAGGTGTTATACGAGAATTGTATGAGAGATTGTTTTACGTTATCTGGAGAGTTATAGCGCGAGAGAATGCTACCAGATATGTTGTGCGTGTGAGCCCAACAGTGCCAATAAGAAAACATTCAGTATATCTTATCAATGCATTTGATGCGTTTCCGTATTCGGCAAGGCATGGTATTATCAAAGGAGCTCACCAACACACACGCGACACGCAATGTAAATGCCAAAATTTAATTTTGCCATTGAGGTTCGTAAGGCTAACAAGTCAAAATGTAATTCCTCCCTAAAGAAGCTCGCATTGCGCTTTTAACACTTCTTGGCGCGGAAGGGATCCTACTGAAAATATCTCGGTGAGTCTTCCAGCACCGGCATTTTTCCTGGGTAGCTTTTAGGGATACTGGTACAAAGCTAGACTTTACGGATTCTTCTTCTTCTGTGGCACTACAACCTCGAGAGGTCTCGGCCTGCCATTTCTGGCTTTCTGTGACTTAATTTTACCCGTAGAAGAGTAGTCAGCCTTTCGTACGGGGAGGCGGTCTGGATGGGATTTGAACCCCGGCCCTGCCGTGTGAAGACCGGCGCCGCTGTCGCCTCGGCCACCGGACCGCCCCGGATTACCTGGATCAATATTACAGCCAGAGTTAAGAGAGTTATTAACCTTTCTTTGTAGTTAAACGAATTATTTACTAGGAGTACGAATTCAGAACAACTATGTCTATTAACGTTCTACTGAGTTAGAAAAATCGCCTGTCTGGTGTCCTTTTACATCACGCTCCGGAAGGTACTTAGAATGCATCGTGGTTCCCACAGTCTGTTAACTCCAGTACGAAGCCTGGCATCCGTTTATGGGCATATACTGGACAGTTGTGATATGCCGATGAGTGAGATATTCCAGTCCATTTAAGAAAGTAGCTGATAAGATAATGGAATTCTATAATTTTCCTTCCCCGACCAATGTTGGGGACCAGCGTAATAAATCTCTTTATCGGTTGATCAGACGCTGTTCCATAAATGGTATGTTAAGCATCCGGCCATCACATGTGGGAACGATTTTTTTTTGTGCGGCACTGTAATACAATAACAACATCAAACCGCGCCTGATGAATGGAGCACTTATACATTCGCATTCTTTAACGTAAACATTAATTCGAATGGGTGGGGGGAGTGTTGAAGGGGGTTGAAATTATTTCCTCCCAGGTCTTTGTGGGGGCAACCGATGGGGTCTTATGATGGGGAAATATTGCGTCATATACGAGGTTCTCTGTGAAATGAAGTTAACAGTCGAAGCGCCAGTTGGATCAAGCCGGCTTTGATTGTGTGAGATCAACACAGCCAGTGCCAAATATTGCGTTTATCTTATCAATGTATAGACGGGCGTTGGATGCGTTCTTTTTGGCCATATTCGGCGGAGCATCGTATTAACGATGGAACACACCAATACACACATCACACACAATATAAACGTATGAATTAACCTGCGACACTTGCCGTTTTCTCAATCAGTCTTGCATCGAGTGTCGTTCGTCAAGGGAGCAAACATGTGGTTCCTCTCTGTAGAAGCACTGGTAGCGCTTCTGGCGCTACTTGGTGGCCTAGTGTACTGCGTGATACGAAAACAATCCTACTGGAAAGATCGTGGTGTACCGCATCCGGCTCCGGCGTTTTTCTTGGGAAGTTTTAAGGATACTGGCCTCAAGGTACACTTCACCGAATACCTGCAACAATACTACACCCAGTTCAAGGGCAAACATCCGTTTGCGGGCTTGTACATGCTGATATCACCCATTGTGCTACCGACCGATCTGGAGCTTTTGAAGTCAATCTTTGTCAGAGACTTCCAATACTTTCACGATCGTGGTACGTACTACAACGAAAAGCATGATCCGTTGACTGCGCATCTGTTCAACTTGGAGGGTCAAAAGTGGAGAAACCTTCGGAACAAACTATCGCCAACGTTCACGTCCGGCAAGATGAAGATGATGTTCCCAACGGTTGTTGAGGCCGGTAAACAGCTGAAACTCTTCATGGAAGAAAACGTTCAGAAGCAGAGTGAGCTGGAGCTGAAGGATGTAATGGCGCGCTTTACGACGGATGTGATCGGGACGTGTGCGTTCGGCATTGAGTGTAACAGTATGCGCGATCCGAATGCAAAGTTCCGAGCGATGGGCAAACAGTTTATGGATCGGCAACCGTCCCAATTCGTCAACTTCATGGTTCAGTTTTCACCCAGGCTGAGCCGGCTGTTAGGCATCAGACTGATTGATAGGGAAGTTTCAGAGTTTTTCCTGAAGGTGGTTGAAGAAACCATCGACTATCGGGTGAAGAATGGTATACAGCGCAATGACTTCATGGATCTGATGATCCGCATGCTACAGAATAAGGATAATCCCGAGGAATCGCTCACATTCAAAGAGGTAGCCGCTCAGGCGTTTGTATTCTTCTTCGCTGGGTTTGAAACGTCCTCCACACTGCTCACTTGGACGTTGTACGAGCTGGCACAGAATCCTGAAGTCCAGGAGAAGGGTCGTCAGTGCGTGAAGGATGTGTTGAAAAAGTACAACGGAGAGATGACTTACGAGGCTGTTCATGATATGAAGTATTTGGATCAGATCTTGATGGGTATGTGTGCAGTCAATATATCTGAGAGTTCTTCTAATATATTATTTTGATTTCAATTTCAGAGGCCTTACGCAAGTATCCTCCAGTACCGATGCATTTCCGAGTGGCGTCGAAGGACTACCGCGTACCGAACACGGACTCCGTGATCGAAGCCGGCACTATGGTGCTGGTCCCGATCTTCGCCATTCAACGTGATCCGGAACTGTTTCCCGAGCCGGAAAAGTTCGACCCAGATCGATTCAGCCCTGAGGAGGAAGCAAAGCGTCATCCATTCGCCTGGATACCGTTCGGCGAAGGTCCGAGAGTGTGCATTGGGCTGAGGTTCGGGATGATGCAAGCTCGCATTGGATTGGCATATTTGTTGCAAAGATTCAGCTTCGCTCCTTACGAAAAAACCTCGATACCGATGAAGTTTATTCTGAACTCGTTTGTTCTGGCTCCGAGAGAGGGTTTGTGGTTGAAGGTGGACAAACTATAATGGTGTTACTGAGTTTTCCGCCGTCTATGAGTAAAATAAAAGGCTTAATTCTAAAGAAAAAAAATGAACTGGTCATGTTAGTGAGCCAATGAAAATAATTGTAGAGCGCGTTTCAGAAGTATGGGTAATCAACTTGTTGCGTGGGACTTGAGTGCAATAATGAACCGAACTGCGTCAGATAAATGTACCTACACATCGATACGATAAACATGAATGAATTCTGGGGGGTTAATGAGTGTAACTAAAGCGCAGTTGGGAGAAGAGCGAAGGGTTTAATGATTGGGGAAATCTACCACATCTCAACTTCAGCACATATGATTGAGGTTTGTTCTAGCGGGAATGAAAGAACAACTGGGGGTTTCCCAAATTCAGGTAGAGACTATTTATTTTCTAGTTTTTATGATTTATTCATTTTTGTAGGCTTTTTTCGCAAACTGTTCTAAGCGGGGTTGAGTTTTTAAAGTTTTGAAGCATGCATTGCATACATTCCGGCGCATTCAACGTATTATGTGGATCCTACAGCTACCAATTTTTGCCGTTTAAAACGTTGCAAGGGATTTGGAAGAGCAATTTGAATATAAGTATACGTATTAGATTTGTTAAATGAAATACCTAACTTTTCTTGCAAAACTAATGGAATTTTATTCTTCGTACTACTTCTCGCTGACTGGATTTTCTTTACAATTTTTCGACATTTAACCAAAGCCCTCCATCGATGGTCAAAATCGAACTTGATGGTGAGATTTTCAACGGCACACTCATCCTACCCTTCGCAAGCGTAAACCGGAAGTTCTTCAGTAGATACGCCAACCCAATCCTTGCCTGCATCATGCCAAAGCGTAACCCAATGCATATGCGTGGCCCTTCACCGAACGGTAGAAAGGTGAATGGATGACGCTTTTCACTCTGTTCCGGAGAAAATCGCTCAGGATCGAATCGTTCTGGGTTGGGGAAGTGTTCCGGATCGTGATGAAGAGCGTACACTGGTACGGCAACCATAAGCCCTTTCTGCAGTATCTGATCAGTGCCGGGCACTCGATAGTCGTTCTCGACTCTACGCGTGAGGGTAGTCGCCGGTGGATACTTTCGAAGAGATTCTACAAAAAAAAGTGGGAAGTTCTCGTAATTGAAAGTTCTTTATAAAGGGTCCTATGGCAATACTCACCATTAATGCACATCTCGATGTACTTCATCTCGTGTATCGCTTCGTAGCTGATAGTGGTGTGCTTCTTCAACACCTCCGTTACGTTCTGGCGTGCCTTATCCTGCAGCTCCTGATGCAGCGCCAACTCGTACAGACAAAACGACATTGTGGTGGAGGACGTTTCAAATCCGGCCAGGAAGAACACAAACGCTTGTGCCGCAATATCGTCCATCGTTAGGTGATCAGCTTTCGGGTCACCACCGCCATCCTGCTCCACCTGCTCCTTCATCACCTTCATCAGCAGTGTCATAAAGTCGTTGCGCTGCACGTTGTTGCTTTTCCGAAATTCGATCGTATCTTTTACGACACCCATGAAAAACTCCGACACGTCCGCAGCTGTCAACGTAACGCGAAACGCGCGCGCTATCTGTGGGAACTGTGAGGCGAGAAAGACCTTGAGCGCACGGTAGCGAGACGCTTGGAACACCTTGCGACCCATCACACGAAACTTGGCGTCGGGATCCTTCAAACTGTTGCACTCGAGCCCGAACGCTACGGAACCGATAACGTCGGTGGTGAAACGGGCCAGCAGATCCTTCATCTCCACCACGGAGTTGTGGTTGATCTCACGCGTCATACACTTGTCAAACTCTTCCGCTACAGCAGTCACAGTAGAGAACATCAGCTTCATCTTCCCGGAGGTGAAGGTAGGAGTTAGCTTCGCCCTAAGGTTCCTCCACTTGGTTCCCTCCATGGCCACAAGATGGCGGGACAGTGGATCATCGCGATCGTTGTGGTAAAGGTTACGATCGTGAAAGTATTGGAAATCTTTCACCAGCACCGTCTTGATGAGATCCGGATCGATCAGTAGCGCCACAGGGTTGATGAAGAAGTGAATACCGCCGAATGGTTTACCGGAGCTTTTAAGCTGTTTGTAGCAATTCTCCAGTATTCCTGACATGTGACTCTTCTTGCCAACACCGGCTAAATTGCCCTGCGGGAAGGACGGTTGAACGTATGGGACGCCGCGCAGCTTCCAGTAGGCAAGCCGTTGCCGTACCCAGTACACCGCCGCCAGCAGCACTAGCACGAGCAAATTAATCCACATCTTGCAGATGCTGTTCGGATGAACGCTGGAGAGAAACTGAACCGGTGGGCTTGCATATCCGTTCTACGATACTTTTGCACCGCAAGCATGACTCGGTAATGTTAGGTGTGGGTAATTAAATGCTTGTACAGTGTCGCTTTTATTATCGTGCGAGGTGCTCTTTTTGCACACCATTCCTGACAGGTCGGACGCTTCCCTTCACAGCTATCTAATCTGAGTGGCTGAGGTTGATGGTGGTTGTTGAAGTTATAGAACGTTGTTTCTCCTGCTGCAGTTGCGAGCCCAGTGCACAATGACCGTTGTATTAACCCTATTTCGATGCGAAGGTGTCTTCGCGATGTATAAGCGTGAGCTGGCAAGAATATTATCTGGTTGAGATGGTGTGCTAAGATTGTAAACGCACCAGACAGCACGATGAAATCGAAATTGAAATCGAAATCAGACTCAGATGAAGTGCTGGCGAAAAAGAAAGGCAAAAGAATTGTTGAGAGCGCCCAACGTGGGGCTCGAACCCACGACCCTGAGATTAAGAGTCTCATGCTCTACCGACTGAGCTAGCCGGGCTGTTGATGTACGGGTAGCATGGTTCACACCAGCGCATGCGCATTTGTGTTACGATGGTTGATTGCGCAGACGCAAAGCACATTAGCGTTACAAGCCGGTATGATAGTTGAGAGAGCTACATTTCGCACAAAATGTTGTAGAGATAAATAACCAAAATCATATTTTTAGACTGTGATAAAAATTTTTGTTATCTGTTTGGTTTCAGTTACCGTTAGCTACAGATATAAGTGTATGGTATAAAATGACACCAGACTGCTGTCTGTCTTCAAGAAGATGCGTTCGTGAAGTTCG
Organism: Anopheles stephensi; assembly: GCF_013141755.1. NCBI lineage: Eukaryota > Metazoa > Arthropoda > Insecta > Diptera > Culicidae > Anopheles > Anopheles stephensi. The sequence goes on along the minus strand of NC_050203.1, from coordinate 81,966,004 downwards.
CAATTCGTGACCTGTGTGATGCTTCCACGATCTTTTTCTTGACACTCTCATGCATATTTTCTCTGAATTTGTTGGAGGTATGTCTTCTACTGCTTAATTACATCGGAGACTATACAAATATACCTTAATCTTTATAATGACCTGGATCTAGAAATAACTGGACTAGAAGTGATCTTGGGTCCTTCCAAGCTTATAAAACACGACCCTTCCTGATTAGCCCTTGATTAAATTCTTCTCCACCATCAAATAAACCATTTTTTTATTTATAAAGAACGGCCTGGCCGTATTGGTATCAAATAAACCATATCGGTAGTCAAAGTTCTCAAAGGAAACTCAGATCTACTCTATAACATCCGAAATAGATTGTTCGTACTCTATGATTAGCTCCCCCATTCCTGATGCTCTCGATGCCTTCCTTATTGACAATTAGTCAATAATTGAACTTTGTTTCTTTTACAGTATCTCAACTCGTGCCATATGAATCGTGCTCGTGCCGGGAGGCGTGTACAGCAAACGAGCCTCTCCAGAAATTGAAGGTTAATGTCACATTTGAGAAAGTGTGCACTGTACCGCGTACAGAAAATAAAATTGCCTTCTAACGTCTATTTCTCTAACCAGCTAATGATGATGATCTGTGTCGAGTGAGTATTTTTTTTTCCTTTGCACCGAAACGATCTATCCCTTCCAAAACTCACAAATTTACCATGCAAACATAGCGCTTCTCATGTTTACGCATTGTTTGGCACATTCCAACGAGACTTTACTCACACATCAAGCATTATGCTTAAGTCATCGTGTCTCAACCAACTCCTCCACTGTCTCCGTTCTCCTTAATCTAATCATTGCGCTGTGTTGTGTTTTTTTGCTTCCTACAGCTCCAAAACAATCACACCCATGGTGTACACCTCTCGAAACCTCGTGGTGGGCATGCTGCTTTTATGAAGTACACACGCGTAGATCCGTTGCGAAGAAAACCGTCAACTCATCCTGACACACGCGGAATCGACTGAAGAGGCAGCAAAAAACAGGGGGGTGCGATAAGATTTCGGGCTCACTGGAGATACCAAGATTCGCAGGAAAAAGTGGGCAAATTGCTTTTTGGCGTCTAATTTCGCCTATAAAGAGAACCGGTTCGTGCGGACCGAGTCATCAGTTGGCGGTGAACAGTTCGATCAATCGAACGTGCGTTCAGAATGTTGAGTTTGTTCGATTTCGCGTTCCTGGTGGCGGCACTGGTGGCCGGCCTGTATTACTATCTCGACAGGAAGCGATCCTACTGGAAGGATCGTGGCGTACCCGGTCCAAAGAGTGAACTGCTGCTGGGAAATTTCGGCACGGTCGGCACCAAGGAACACATTACGGTGCCGATGAAAAAAATCTACGACGAGCACAAGGGAAAGCATCCGTTTGCGGGCATCTATCAGTTTGTGAAGCCGGTCGCACTGATCACCGATCTGGAGCTGTTGAAGTGTGTGTTTGTGAAGGACTTCCAGTACTTCCACGATCGGGGTACGTTCTACAACGAGCGTGATGATCCACTGTCGGCGCATCTGTTCAATCTGGAGGGACAGAAGTGGCGCACGCTGCGTAATAAACTCTCGCCAACGTTCACGTCCGGCAAGATGAAGATGATGTTCCCGACGATCGTGACGGCGGCGAAGGAGTTTAAGGACTTTATGGAGGAAACGGTGAAGCGTGAGAATGTGTTTGAGCTGAAGGATCTGCTGGCCCGCTTCACGACCGATGTGATCGGGATGTGTGCGTTCGGTATCGAGTGTAACAGTATGCGCAATCCGGACGCGGAGTTCCGAGCGATGGGCAGGAAGATCTTTGAGATTTCTCCCGGAACGTTCAAGACGATGCTGATGAATGGAATGCCGTCGCTGGCGAAGATGCTGCGTATGAAGCAAACCGATCAGGAAGTGTCGGATTTCTTCATGAACGCCGTCCGGGATACGATCAACTACCGGGTGACGAACAAAGTGAAGCGAAACGATTTCGTGGACCTGCTGATCACGATAATGAGCAAAGATGAGAACAGTTCGGATGATGAGTCGCTAACGTTCAACGAAATTGCTGCTCAGGCGTTTGTGTTCTTCCTGGCCGGGTTTGAGACATCGTCCACGCTGCTCACCTGGACGCTTTATGAGTTGGCGCTGAGCGAAGAAATTCAGGAGAAGGGTCGTCAGTGTGTGAGAGAGGTGTTGAAGAAGCACAACGGTGAGATGACGTACGAAGCTATCCTGGACATGAAGTACCTTGATCAGATCCTTAATGGTAGGTGTTGGTTTAGAAGTGTTTCTCTTAGCTAGAACGTATCTCTTATCTAGAACTAATTTCACCTTCTCTCTCTCTCTCTCTCTCTGTACAGAATCACTTCGCAAGTACCCACCCGTTCCAGTTCACTTCCGCATTGCATCGAAAGACTATCAGGTCCCTGGCACCAAATCGGTACTGGAAGCTGGTACCGCTGCTATGGTGCCGGTCCATGCCATCCATCACGATCCGGCCGTATTCCCCGAGCCGGAACGTTTCGATCCGGAGCGTTTCAGTCCGGAAGAGGAAGCGAAGCGTCATCCGTACGCCTGGACACCGTTCGGCGAAGGTCCGAGGATATGTGTTGGACTGCGGTTCGGCATGATGCAGGCACGGATTGGTCTGGCGTACCTGTTGGATGGGTTCCGGTTTGGACCGAGTCCAAAAACCACCGTTCCGATGGAACTGTCCACCGAGAGTTTCATTATGGCACCGAAGGGAGGATTGTGGCTGAAGGTGGATAAAATTTGAGCTGTTCTAGTCAATTTAGGTCGTAAGAGTTGTCTGTATAATGTCGTAGGTTTTAAGAGTAGCAATGCTAGTTAGTTAAGAAAATATCTGCTTGGATGAGATTATTAAATATAACATATTGCATTAAAAATTAACGAGGGATATCGCTTTCACTGACGATTGATGACTTGCTACTAATCAGTTTAATCTGAAGTGTGCTTACCACTCATCAGACATCTCACAGACTAATTAAGTGACAGGAGCATTTTGTGTGATCAGATAGCATACCTTATCTCGCGCAGAGTTTGATTGATCGACAGTAAAGGTTGTGGATTGTCACGATTACTTCAAATTTAAAAGCGTAGCTGAAGGCTCTCTGAAGGTACGACTCTTGGCAATGATATGATTAGAATGGTCGTATGTTTCAATCTCATTAGGATTGATCTTCCAGTTGTAAGAATTGATTATCTAGGTTTTATCTCTAGATAAAAGGAGACAGAGAAAGAACTAAAAATAGAAGCTAAGGGGAAAGAGAAAATGGAGAGATGTGTACCACTTCTCAAGCTCAGGAGTTTAAGTCTAATTGGTGTTGTCAGATTATTTACTACAAAAAAGAATTGTGTCCCTTTTGGAGGTGACTAACCATATATTTAGGAGGTTTCTCTATTGCTTTTGTGATAGGTATGACTCCTATAGCGCATGCTTTAAGTTGACTCAGGAAGACGTATCTCCTTTGGATTCTTCATCAGGTTTCGTAAATTATCAGAATGGATTTTTCCAAAACAAACAGTACTATAATGACATTTCACTACCTGTTTCTAAGAAGTCTCAGCATCTTCAGGTTGTTTTATCTTCACTTCACTATCGCAACTGTTCCAGATGATTGTTGTCCACGGTAAAGTGCAACGTCACGTTGGCACTCAAATCCAGATTCGTATTCTCATGCACATTTTTACTGCACCGTAAGTCTCGCGCAAACAAAGCGGGGCGCGAGTATCAACACGCCGCGCGCGACCGTAGATAGATAAGCAAACATGCTGATCATGGTTAGAGCGCGAGTGTGCATCCACGAGATGAGCTATAAAGTGACCAATGATTGGTTGAGTGTCTAGTAGTCGTGTGACAACGCTCAACGTGATCGGACGGTAGACTGTGTCAACGTGGTTGAAGTGATGTCATAAAAAAAGAACCGGAAAAGGGGAGCGATAATTAGATTTCCGGTTGTTGTGGTGGAGTTACACACAACGGCAGCAGTATGGAGCCGTTGGACATTTTGATCTCGCTTGTGATGCTTTGTTTCGGGGTGTATCTGTTGATTGACAAGCGGTTCCAGTACTGGACCGATCGTAACGTACCACAATCGAAGCCAGAGCTAGTGTTTGGGAATGTGCGTGAGGTGAGCCGTACGATTCATCTGGCGGACAAGTTTCGGGAGATTTACAACGAACTGAAGGGACGGCATCCGCTGGTGGGAGTCTATCTGTTCTTTAAGCCCGTAGCACTGGTCACCGATCTGGAGCTGTTAAAGTGTGTGTTTGTGAAGGACTTCCAGTACTTTCATGATCGTGGTACGTACTATAATGAGAAGCATGACCCACTTACCGCTCATCTGTTCAACATTGAGGGTCAGAAGTGGAAAAACCTTCGGAACAAACTCTCGCCAACGTTCACGTCCGGTAAGATGAAGATGATGTTCTCGACGATCATCGTTGCTGGGAAACAGTTTAAGGACTTTATGGAGGAAACGGTTCACGAGCAGGTAGAATTCGAGCTGAAGGATGTGTTGGCTCGCTTCACAACGGATGTGATCGGGATGTGTGCGTTCGGTATCGAGTGTAACAGTATGCGTGACCCGGACGCGGAGTTCCGTGTGATGGGCAGGAAAATCTTTTCTCGCCCAAGAGGAAAAGTGAAGAGTATGGTGATCAACTCGATGCCGCGACTTGCAAAGTTGATCGGATTGCGTACCCTAGATCCGGAGGTGTCCGATTTCTTCATGAAAGCGGTGCGTGACACCATCAAGTACCGGGTGGAGAACAATGTGCAGCGAAACGATTTTATGGACATTCTTATCCGGATGCGCAGTGATAAGGAGACAAAGTCGGACGACGGAACGCTAACGCTGAACGAAATCGCTGCCCAAGCGTTTGTGTTCTTCCTGGCCGGGTTTGAGACATCGTCAACGCTGTTGACGTTTACGCTGTACGAGCTGGCATTGAATCAAGAGATACAAGATAAAGGTAGACGTTGCGTGAAACAGGTACTCGAGCGGCACAATGGGGAGCTGACGTATGACGCCGTGATGGAGATGCACTATTTAGACCAGATACTGAAAGGTGTGTAGCGATAATGATTTTCCTGTAGTCGACATTGACTATTCTCTCTTTTTCATCGTCTTTAGAGAGCCTTCGAAAGTATCCACCAGTTCCGGTTCATTTCCGTGAAACTTCCAAGGAGTATCAGGTGCCAGGTACGAAGACGGTTCTCGCTGCTGGTACCTCCGTCATGGTGCCCGTCTACGCAATACACCGTGATCCGGAACACTTCCCCGATCCGGAACGGTTCGACCCGGATCGGTTCACAGCGGAACAGGAGGCGAAGCGTCATCCGTACGCTTGGACACCGTTCGGCGAGGGTCCTCGGATTTGTGTGGGACTTCGGTTTGGGATGATGCAGGCAAGGATTGGACTGGCCTACTTGCTGACCGGGTTCCGGTTTATGCCGAGCGCCAAAACAATCGTGCCAATGAAGCTGGACATCAAGAGTTTCATCCTGTCGCCGCAAGGTGGTTTGTGGTTGAAGGTGGAAAAGTTGAGCTCATAACAGTTAGACGTAAGTTAAAGTTGGTAATGTCGACGATAAATTAAAATCAGAATAGCTATAAGGAACGATCTGCATAGTTAATAATAAAAGTATTAGAATCGAACGTAGTAAATGTTGTCCTGCACTGTGCTGATTATCTAGCACGTGTTAAAAGCTGTCAAAACGAAAGATAGTCAAGCTGATAACAACACTCTTGAAGAATCTTCTTTGGCAGAGTGTCATTTTCAGATTAAACGCATTGCATTATTGAATGTGACTTGAAGTGGGATAGACGGCGCTTCCACTGAATTTGTTGCATCAGTTCCTCAGCAAAATGGAAGTACTGGACGTTGCAATAACTTTGGGGATGCTGTGTATCATAGTGTATCTGATACTTGTACGAAGATATCAATACTGGACCGAACGCAGTGTGCCTCAGCTAAAGCCTGAACTCTTGTTTGGTGATGTGCGTGATGTGAACAAAATCTATCACATTGGTGAGAAGTTTCGTCAGCTGTACAGAGCACTCAAGGGAAAGCATCCGTTTGGTGGAATCTACATGTTTACTAAACCGGTCGCACTGATCACCGATTTGGAGCTACTAAAGTGTGTGTTTGTGAAGGACTTCCAGTACTTCCACGACCGTGGTACGTACTACAACGAGAAGCATGATCCACTGTCGGCTCATCTCTTTAACCTGGAAGGTCAGAAGTGGAAAAATCTTCGCAATAAAATCTCCCCAACGTTCACGTCCGGCAAGATGAAGATGATGTTCCCGACGATAGTTGCGGCCGGGAAACAGTTTAAGGACTTTATGGAGGACACTATCCGGGGGCAGGAGGAATTGGAGTTGAAGGATGTGCTAGCTCGCTACACGACCGATGTGATTGGGATGTGTGCGTTCGGTATTGAGTGTAACAGTATGCTTGATCCGGATGCGGAGTTCCGTGTGATGGGAAGGAAAATCTTCACAAGGCCTCGTGGCAAGCTGCAACTGCTGCTGATGAACGCATTCCCGAGAGTGGCTAAGCTGGTGGGCATAAAGGTGATCGTTCCGGAGGTGTCAGACTTCTTCATGAACGTTGTGAGGGACACAATCAAGTACCGAGTGGAGAATAATGTGCAGAGAAGCGATTTTATGGACATTCTCATTCGAATGCGCAGTGATAAGGAGACTAAGTCGGATGACGGAACGCTGACGTTCAATGAGATTGCTGCTCAGGCTTTCGTGTTCTTCCTGGCCGGATTTGAAACGTCATCTTCGCTGATGGCTTTCGCACTGTACGAGTTGGCACTGAACCAAGAGATCCAAGAAAAGGCCAGGAAATGTATTAAGGAGGTGCTGAAACGACATGATGGAAAACTGACGTATGAAGCGGCCTTGGAGATGGACTATTTGGATCGAGTTCTTAAAGGTTTGAAACAAAACAAGTTTTTTTTTATTCGAAGCTTCATTAAAAGCCTTTTTTTTACAGAATGCCTTCGAAAGTATCCAACAATATCAGTCCATTTCAGAATCACGGCAAAGGATTATCTAGTGCCAGGTACAAACTCTATCCTCGAAGCTGGAACGTCAGTCATGATTCCTGTGCTAGGCATTCATCACGATCCGGAATATTTCCCCGATCCGGAACGATTCGATCCGGATCGATTTACTGCGGAGCAGGAAGCTAACCGTCATCCGTACGCTTGGACACCGTTCGGCGAGGGTCCTCGGATTTGTGTGGGACCTCGGTTTGGGATGATGCAGACGCGCATAGGATTGGTACATCTGCTCACAAGTTTTCGTTTCGACTGCTGCACTAAAACACCTATTCCGATGAAGTTTGACTTGAAGAACGCCATTCTATCACCCAGAGCTGGCATGTGGTTGAAGATAGAGAAGCTTAGCAATGAATAGTAGAAGGTGTATTTGCTGCAATAGGCCCGTTATGGTTGATTCTTGTCAACAGCTCCCGTGTATAAGACTTTCACAAGTGAAGTTATGCCACGGTGCCGGTGACGGTGTCCAGAATATCCAGATGTGTTGCTCACTGTGCAATAAACCTGTAAAGATTTAAATGAATGTAATAATGTGTTTTTTGCGGTCAACGTCCCTCACTACCGTGGTGGAGTTAATGTTGGTGCAATTTTGCAGATGACTTTGCACTGGTGGACTGTTGGACAACAGCAACACACCAACTAGAACCGCGCAAACAATCAACACTGTGCGGGCCATTTTGATCTTCTCTGTAGTCTGGGAAGGTAAATAGATCTGAGCTGACTGTTTACAAGCCGCAGAATTATATACCCGTTCTGCAATGCGCTGAAAATAATTCGCTATTTGTTGTTAGTTGAATGGAAATCCAGTGTAACTCGTTTCCGTTAAAAATGATTGCTCTTTGTTGATTTTTAATGTTTTTTAGTCGCTTAAAATAATAATACCGTAATGATAGCGCCGAAACATTCGCAAAAAAGCTTTTGAAATTTCATCCAATTCAACGCACAAACGCTTCAGAAACGCTTCAACGGTTGAAACTTTTCGAATGAAATATTTCATTAAAATGTTTTGCAGGGGTTGTTCAGAGTATTCTATAATTTGAAAAAAATAATGAAGTAAAAATGCAAAACTGCAATATACGACACTTCAACTTGGTTTGGTTTTTGCTCGGAACCTGGCTAGTCAGTTCAGCGTAATGTAAAACCATCCGGAAGCGATAAGATTTACTGTAGAGCCGTGTGAAGACCGGCGCCGCTATCGGATCAACCGCCTGACCGATCCGATTTCATATACTTTTTATTAAAAGTTGTGAAAAATTTCGAAATCGATTGTTATTTTAATCCGATTTCAGAATTGAGCAGAAAAAAGGCTCGTCACGATGGTATTACATCTATTCACATACTTGGACTAATAACAATGATTTGTGCACTTATTCAACTCATTCTACATAATGGTCGCTGGTGTAAATTAATTCAATGAAAATGTTTCAATAGATTTTTTGAAGTGGGTCGAAGTGTATTGTGATAAGTGAAACACTTCATCCTTTAAACTGTTTTGTGTGGCTTGCATAGCTTCTACGTATAAATCCAATTGCAGAGCCTATTTCATCACTCAACTCATTTATGTCAGTTCCATTCCATTGCTATCAGCGTGTACCCTATAATGATTTCGTCACACTTTGTTGCGCTTAATGACGAATAAAAAAAAGTGACATTCATTTTTAGAACCATGGAACCAAATGTTATTATCATTGAAATGATTCTATTTTCGAGTGAAGTGAACGGCTGAATTCACAAGAAATTTATTTAACCTTACCTTATTACACCGATAAAACACTCGTTTGTCATCATGCTACCCTTTACAAAGAGACGATAACCAGCACCCAACCGAAGACAACATATCAAAATCAATCTCTCCCTTCGGGCGGCACAAATGAACGCCCGCGAGATGGGAGCGCACCAAACAATACGCAGATTTCGGTTACCTACGCAACCTACGGTCACGTACCAAGCGCAAGAAGATGGCTACGGCCGGAAAGAAAAACATGGTGAGAAAATTAAAGAAAAACATGCCAGCCGTATGACGCCCGGGTCACCCTTCTTTCCATCCCGCATGGTCGTGAGTGGGCTGTTGTGGCGAGTGGTTCGTTAGCCAAAGGTGAAAGTAAACCGAAGTGAAGAAAATTTCCATGTAAGCATCCTGCCGTGCGGTTTGCTGCGGGTGTGTACCGTCTGCGTGTGTGCGCATATGGGAAGTTTTCCCTCGGTAAAAAAAAGGGACATGCACACATACACCCGGCAGGGCAAGCGCCCGTAGCTTTTAGTATAATTTCATAAAAATAACACCGTCACGCTTGTACCACGGCATCCTCCCAAGTGCGTATGTGTGCGTACATGTGGCTCTAATAATCAACCCAAAACCCCTGTACAAAATAGTCCCCCGGAGCGTATGCAACCCCGCCTGCTCTGTTTCGTTGAGGTTTCGGTTGGTTTTATTTTTCCTTGCGAAAACTTTACAACCCAGCAAACAGCAACCAATATTTTTGTTTCCTTTTTTCCGGGAAAAGGGTGCCCGTGTGCGAGTGTGTGTGTGTGTGTGTGGGATGGGTAGCGGAACAAATGATGGTGTGATGGGTTTTTCGGGTTTGGATCGTAAATCCAACACCCGGCCCGTAAGTATATTATTAACCAGCTCGTAAGCGAATAACGCCAACAACTGCTGCTCGGTGCCCGATGCTGCTTTATTTAACCCCACTTTGAGCGACGAGGGGTTGATGATTTGATATTTCATCCCTTGAACTGTCTGACACCCCACCGATTCGCCCTCTTTTTCCTCGCAGCACGATAGCAACGCGGTTGCCATGGGTTACGCCAGCTGATTTTCGTTCTCCCCTGCGAAACGATTCGCTCCATTCGAGCAAACCCTGCTCGAAAAGCCCTCGAAAGCTCTCCCACGCTTGGTGGAGCTTTTCGCCGGCTCCGATACAGCATCCCCACGGTGCTGGAGAACGAACGAATGGAGGCGAAAGCCGAAAGAGCCGTTCGGATACGCAGCATCAGCTACAGCAGGCTCGTCCTTGCCAAGTCAGTCGTGCAGCAGGATACGCGTGTGAAGCACACACAACACACACCGAGTGCCTGTCCAGTGGGTTTTTGTTGGACGCGGTTCAGTCCGGTCCGGTTAAGGTTTGCGCGCGCGTGTGCCGAATATTCTTGACGCGAGTGTGTGTGTGCGTGTGTGCTTGTGTGTGCGATACTTCTCGATCTAAGTGTAGGCTAGTGGGCCAGTGAGTCAGTGAGGCCACCAGCAGTGAAGATCAAAGCCAGCTTGAAAGTGAAACGGATTGCCCAACGGCTAATAGTGTTGGTCCGGTGTTTGCAGCTTTAAACCAAATTAACAAGTGATTCTTAAAAGCTAGTAATTAAATCCTCTCCCTTGAGAAGAGGGACGCTTTTGTGTCGTATCGTCACCAGTCCGAAAGTTCACGTAATTCCCCCAGGTGGAAAGTGATGGGAAATTTAAATGTCTGCTGATCGAACCAGCTGCTGCTGCTGCTGCTCTCCGGGGACCATCTTTCAAACCTCATTTGCCCAACCTGAGGAGGAAATTACGACACAGAATTGGGAGAACTAAAGAGGCAGTCTTTTTCAGGGGAGTTCGTTTGCATTACGGCTAGCCCTAATTTTCGCGTCGTCGTCGTCGACGCGTCGTGGCGAATGTTTTGAATTCAATTACAAAAACGGCTTATTAGAAAATTGCGCGCGTGAGTGATTTCTGTGTGTGCTGTGTGTGTGTGTTTTGTGTGTACGTGTTTGTTTATAAGTGTGTGTTTGTATGTGTGTAAATGGTGTGTATATGTGTGATCTTAAATCTTAAAATTGTGAAGTGAGCCTATGCGAGGCTTTCCAGTTCCGTCTGCACGGTGTAAAGTGCGTTGTGACGGCGTGGTTTTGTGTCGTTGTGCTCGTGGCTCTAGCGCTATCAACTAGCCTAATATCTTCTGATCTGCTCAGTTTCAACCATCCCAACGCTGCTTTACGCTGTAGTTTTCGCTAACGCTTTGCGCTTTTTCCGTCAATTAACGTTTTGATCGCGCTCGATTCAGCCCGAGAGGCTTCAAAATTCATCGAAATAATTAATTTCCTTGCTCGGTTTGGTTTGGACGGAGAAAAGGCTCTCCTTCTTAACCGTAGCTGCTTTCGCGCGTGTGTGTGTGTACGTGCAAGCGTGCGTGTGTACCAGGAGCAGTATATGGTTGAGTGAGTGCGTAAATTGTGCGTACCGTGTGCGTTTGTGGGTGGTGGGAAAATGAAAGGCTTATCCTACGCTTAGCATTGCTTCGTTCCTTTGCGAAGTGGTGAAATTTTGGAAATCACGCCACCATTTGCTTGCGATACGTAGAAGCATCTCGGTACCGTGCGTCTTCGAGGGTTCAGTCAACAGCAAGCACACGCCAGATTCTTTCCAACGAGCAGCACCTATCCGACCAATCGGTTCTACTAAAGCGACGAAAAATAACACTTCTCCAAGCTGGTCACACGGGTAAGTTAACCAACCGCGAGCGTACGTTTTTCTTTTCCCATTCCTTTTTTTGCGACACAGTGTCATTTATTTTGGAAATTCGAAGAAATGTGATCGGAGATTGTGTTATCGGTTTTTGTTGTTGAAGTTCGGCGTAAGCGATGAATAATGCACCTGGGCAGCACGGGAGCAAATATAATTTACATCCGAACGAGCACAACAATGAGCATTAGAACATTTTTCGGAAGTAAAGCCTAAAATACCTGCAGTGATGGTGTTTCAAGTTACCTTGCCGTTGCGTGTCTTGTCGGTTTGAAATCGAATTGGGAAATTCAATACATTTATTCGTTTTACTTAGAAAGAGGGAGATAATTTAGAGTGTTTTAGAATTAAAAAGAGGATTGGGAAACGTAACAAATTTATTCTAAAAATACTTACATATTATTTTGTTTCTTACATTTTAAATGGCCTTAATCGGGTGAATGTTTTGGGCCACAAAATTAGTGGAGGCTTACGTAAACATCATAGAACGTGTTATCATAGACCTCACAGTCTTCCAAAAATCTGGATCCAAATATCCATAATATTCTTAAATGACACTGAGAAATGTTCGTGAGTGTCAGACATTATTCTGGAAATTACAGTGAAACCTTTGACGATTAGAAATGCACCCAATATCTACTGGAAGTGTATAGAACCGCTGGTAACATCATAACAAGCTCCAGAGAATTTTATTGTTATTGTCAGTTGTTAAGGCTCGCCACTGTTCGGGTTTGGTTTTGGAATAATGTAATGAGATAAAGTGTGATGGCATGTGTCGACAGACATAACACTTTCATCACCAACATTCCTGAAGCCTTCCAGGTCCTTTTCTGTCAAAATGATTTAATTGAAGATTTTAGGTAGTGAAACTGGACGACCTTGGACCTTGGAAACTGGTGCCCCAGCTAAATGACTGTTGAAGGTAGAGTTTAAAATGAAAATATTTGATGCCAAGAGAAGGTTTCTCTAACGCTACTCGCAGGGCCACAGGTGGATTGTGTAGTATAATACTGAAGTCCATAGCCAATCTCATCAGCGTAAGCCAATCAATCGTTGTTGACTTGTGGAAATGCTTGGAAGTCGTTCGAAGTTTCAAACTCTTGTGCTCTTGCTCTAGGATAGCGCTCTTCATGCTATAAAGTTCACCAAGAGATAGTCAAACTCCTTTCCAAGGTTCTCAGTTCCATGTGAGTTGTAAAAAAACCTGGCAAGTTTTCCATGTACCGTGTCCGGGAACGTCTCGTTATTATTTTGTCGAATTTATTGGTTCAACCTTAAGTCACTGCTTCAAGAAAAGTTTGGCAAAATAACTGAACGAAACGTAAGAGTTAGTAGACGTTTGGAGGATTTTTTTCGAAGCCATTCTCCAAAAAAATACGCGTTTTTCCATGGGCAGTAACAATTTCCACAAGCCAATTTGTTTAACCATTAGCGTCTGTTTATCGCCCCAGCCAAACAGCTTACGAAGGCACACAAGACACCCACAGCAAACAGAAATCTAATCCAACTAAAAGCTGCCAGTCCAGCAAACCTACGACCAGCCGCAGCTGACCGTGGGACGTATTGTTTTCCACTCAGTGGAAGGAAGAAAAACGCGAAAATAGCGTCCCAGTTTTTTTTATCTCACATCATGTTTCAGCAGCCCCATATCTGTCACGTGCCAGGCGTTGGGTGAGGGTAAGAAACACCACACATCCCACTCTGGTGTGAAAAGGCAAAGGGAATCATTTGCTGGCAACTTGGAATGATTGTTTTGTTTGATGGCCGACCAGCGTAATGCTGGCACACGGTGCATTGAAATCACCATGGTCGACGCATCAAAGAGAAAACATGCCAGCCCACAACTCCGGTAACCCGACTGGACAAGATTAATTATGATGGATATGGTTTGCTCCACACTCGGGTAATTGGATATCGTTTTCAGCACTGACTGGCGCGTTTGTCGTGATGGTCTGTGGGTTTGAGCTCCAACATTATGCTACCACACACACACACATATGATCGCATATCGTCAAAACACCAACGCCGCCGCCGATGAAGATGATGGTTATGTGTGCTTTCAGTCGGAGGATTTTTTCTTACCTTAATATCACTCTTGAAAACGCATAAAAAACGGGAAAATGTTCTCGAGCACAAACTAGGTTAATGATGTGTGTGTTTTTGTGCGTGAAAAGTCAAGCGTAAGGAGTCTCCGGGAGCTGAAGGAGGCCCCGAGAACAATCACCGAGTGTTTAACGACGGGAAGATTGCATCGGGCCTAATTTAATCTTAGATCTGCTATCGGTAATTGGATAGCCCTGAGGATTCAACGGGGCAAGATTTGGGGGAGGGGAGGGGCCTTGAGGTGTTATGTAACACTGCCCGTGAGGGTCGCTACTCAACAGCACCCAAATGGCCCATCTGTCTGGCACGAGAAACCCAACCAGCAATTCAGGTCATCGTCGCCCAAGGCTACCGCACAGGCATGTAAATGATATTGAAAAGATTCGCAATGGCGCTCGGCACGTGCCGCCGAACGTTCGGCCGAAGTTTCGGGATCGATTTTGCTCTGTCGTGATTTCCATGCGATTTCCAGGAAAGCGAAACAGAATCGCAGAGTGCGAAACAAAACAGACGAAAAGGATACACCGACACAGGAAATTGTGAGGCACGGACGCTCGGTAACCAGTAAAAGCTGCAGGATCTTTATTCTTCGCTTTGCGCTTTCTCCCTGTACCAGCAGCGAATGGGTCAAAGGAAATAGGCCGTATCCGTCACCCCTTGGGTCATCCTCTTTCCCCCCGATGGTGGACAATTTGAAGATACTGTACTGCGGAATGCGCATCATCCACATCATGATATAAACAAGTGCAGAAATGGATGAATGACCAAACGGAACTGAGCGCGCCGTACAAAGCACCCGATCGATACGTGGCAAATACGTATTCCAATTCAATCGTGTCAGTTTGATGAAGCGATCTGTATGAAGAATGAGGATACCTCCCCATACTGCCCCACTCTGAAAAGGGAAATAAAAGGGAAAAGAAGTAATTTCGCGGAAAACGAAGGACCACAGCACGGTGGGACAGTGGACGGTCATAAGATAGGAGGATAAAACATTAGAGTGTTAGTTAAACGTATCGATACTCTCGGTGGCTAGTGACTTAAAAAAGAGCTTTAGGTTACTAATTGTCAACATTTTTGAAAAATTTAGGATTTTTCAGTTTTTTATTCATTTTTGGATTTTTATTTGTTTATAGGACAGTTGTTTACACATTTATTACATATTATAAGAAACAGCGAATGCCAATTGACAATTTAGGGCCGTTTGTCGTTTCCAAAACTCGTACTCTAAAGCACTGAACGATAACGTTTCACACACTTAGACACTTAGATTCGAATTTCGAAAGTTGTGAGCGTCTCGAAAAAAATATTTGTTCAGTTGTTCAAATTGTTTTCTGACCGTGGAATCATACATCTAAAGCTTTATATTATTGCAAAATGTTTAAACTGATCCAATTCAGAGTGCAACGCACGTGTAGACACAGCTAAAAATCTTGAATGAAAATACTAAAATACTCAATCATATGAGTAGAATCAGTACAGTAGCGCCATCTGGATGTGAAAATACCATATATGCTTTAATATAGGATTACATGTATCGGCATCGATTTATTATTATTTACAACTTCTGAGAAATCTTTTGAAAAATATTAAATTGTTTTCCTGTTCGTTTCCACGCACTCTCCCACCGTGCACCGGTTTTGCGTAACGAGATGGATGGGTAAGACGTCCATTTGCGTCCCCTGTGCGGAAGAATGTGGCACATTTCCGAAGGTATCGAGCAGGCCGGTATCCTTCGCTGCTCCGTTCGATGGTCGCCACTAATCCCCGGCTCGGCGCCGTACGAGCATTGCCAGCAAGCATTATTGATCGGATCACATTTCAGCACGTCTGCTAAAATCCCTCCAAATACCGGGAAACGCTGGCCGGAGTAATGACCATCCATGTCTACCGAAGAGACCGAGCTTCCGACGGGGGAAAATGGACTCGATAGGTCTCGCACGCCAGGGAGGAAATGTAGCGTTGTCCCGGCGCTATTTTGGAGGGTTTTTATCAGTTTAGGCGGCAACAACGTTCAATACATTTACTGGCTCGTTACGTTTTGAAAATTAAATTCAATACCCAACGCTTCTTGAGTGCCGGAGTATGTGCGTGGGGTTTCCCTTAGCCCGGTGTGCAGATAATCCGAGACAGACGCTGATCTTTGTAGATATCATCATCATCGTCATCATCAAGATTCCAATAGTCGGTGTATGAATTAAGCGTTCCTGGAACGGGATAATTTTATTACTATCATTTCCGGCATTTTCTCCGCATATAAATTAGAGACAATTTGCGATTTAACGCCAGACGAGCGTGTGGCAACGTTACAACAGACATCACTGAACTTGCTTCCACTTGCTTGCTCAACCACAGCGCAAAAACCACCGGGAAAGGGTTTTTCCCGATCGAATGGGATTGATAAGTTGAACTCATCCAAAATGGATACAAATTGATCCGGGGAATCATTCCGGTGCCGGGCCACACGAAAATCGTTTCATCTTCGCTCCAGGGACACATGCTTTTTGTGCTTTACTTTTATCGCCGTTGGAGGAGGGCAAGCGAAAAAGGTTAACGCAATCGTTGGGAAAGCCTCTAAATGAAAGACCTAGCTTGTCGTAACGGGAGAGGCTAATGGAACTATTTATTCGTGCAGCATCCCGAAATGTGGTGAAAAAGTTTACGTCCCACCTTTGATCTTTCTCGCTCTGGCAGTTCGTTTTTTGCTTTTATTGTTTTAATGTAAAACGTTTATGGATATGGATCTTTCCTATCCACTTTTGCGCAGTCCCGGGAAGTCAAAATCGGAGCACGTCTGAGTGTGTGTGTGTGTTTCTGTGCTCGCTTCCAGAGAGTCACAGTCGATGTGCAATAAAAACAAAGCACCATTTTAAAAGCTCTTTACTGGCTGTAATGTAAACACGACTGTTCCCCAAAATTGGACCAATAAAATAGAGGATAATCGTTTTGTTGGTAGTTTTACTGAGTGATGACAGATAGGAGCCGAGCATTCGAGCCGAATAGTTTTGTTGAATTGGGTGTGGTTTGCTTTTGTTGGTAAATTAAAAAGTTATTTGTCGGGACGGAAGCAACAGGGATGCCATTTTAAGGTTTGTACAGTAGAGTTTACCGCCACGGTTTTGTTTGCTCATCACGAGCAGTTGGGTTGGGTTTATCAGATTGTTTATTCGACGGGGTTTTCCTGGAAAATGGAAGAATATACTGGAAAGTGGTTGTCGTTGTCGAAATATTCCAGGAATACATGCTTTTGAGAGCAATATGCCTGGGGTTTAAGGCAATTATCACTCGAAAGCGGGATAGAAATAAGTTGTAGATCTCACGCACGCTTACAATTTATCAGATAATAGAAAGGTGTTTATCTTTGAACTTTGCGGATAATGACTTCATTCTATGAGGCCTCACTTTTCTCACAGCTGGAGTCTATCGGATAATAGACAAAGTAATATTTATAGCATAACCTCTTGAGCGATGTTACCTTAACCCAACAAGATCTCTGGACGACAAGGCTTTTTGGTGAACGAAACGTTTTGATAGATGAAGTTGCGTGGTAGCTAAAGATACTATAAGATAGATACAGATACTCAGGACAGCGCACTAATCGACACCGATAGCGCCATCTGTCTGTCAACTTTCAATCAATACCGGCAGGTTTGGTAACAATTTACAAAAAAATATAATAACCTCCAAAATACAACCCAGTTTTTCACACTCTTTCACATATTAACGACAAAAGCCCCGACAACACAGCAACACCATTTCCACGTATCGCTTTCGGAAAGATAGTTCGTGAAAATTTGCGCTCAGTAAGCAGGAGATTTAATTTTCCGTTTCGCACCGACAGCTTCCCACAAGCCCAAACCCCTTTTTTCACCATCCCAAAGAAAAAAGAAGCAAATGAGTAAAATACCGAGTGCCACACACACACACCGATCCACTAGCATGCTGGATTATCCCATTAACATAATTCCTCCCGGGTTGTGACTCGTACGCTGAGCAGGCCTCGATTTTCCCCCGAAAGCAAAACCCCCTGTGATACGGAAGGCTTACGTGAGCCGGAAATGAGCCTACACCATTTGGCACATCCTTTAATCCTTGGGTGCGTGCGTACGTGTGGATATTGCTGGTGGAAAGTGGATCACGTACTGACACGAGCGTACGAGCGGCTAAGAATCCGGAAAAAGGCGTCCCATTGGTCACACGGGCGTTGTGGTGGTGTGATTGTTCCGATTAGTTTTCACACCGTTTGCTGATTTCGAACCCGGGCGAGGCTCTAAGAGGATGTGCACACGTCGGGCTGTAGATATACGGTTGGATTAATTAAAGTGAATCTTGGAGTGGTATCCAGGTATCGTTTCCTGGTCAGGTTCGGTTGGTTCGAAGGATCAGGTCTCTCGAATGCAACATTGTCGTTGTTTCGCACAGAAGCTTAATGTAGGCTGTATGTAATTGTTGCGGTAAAAACAGGGGGGCGTAGAAATAAAAACTGGCACACCCTTAGCACGACTCCCGGTCGCTTCCGGGACGGAACACCTCGAGCTCCGTGGTAGGTCATTTAGGTCGTCACTTCCTGGAGGTTCTGGAGCTTCCATTTACTGGAAGTGAAAACAGTTGTGCAGTGAAATCTCAAACACCTCCGGTCCCTACTTCAACAACAAAAGAAATGAGTTGGAAAAAAAAGGATTTCCAAACGCGTCCACACCATTCCAAGAGCTTGTGGTTTAATGAGAGCGTTCTGAATAAACGCTAAATTGGAATTTCATTATCCTTCGCCTTACCATTCGCATCCGCGCGTTTTTCCGCTTCAACACCAACGCCAGGTGCAAAGATATTATGGGCGAGCTTTTCTAAACAATTCCAACCGAGGTGAGGCAGATTATTCGCTGTGTTCCGCTTTCCCGGGAAACTCTGTACTCTCTTGCCATAGGTTTGTTTCCCCTCCCCCCCCCCCCCCCCCCCTGTTGCAGTCGAACGAGTGGATGGATGAGTAAATGAATGGAGTGTGAGAGCGAAATTCCTGATCCTGAAATTGTTTCCTTTTTATACTGTGTGCTGTTTTTGCTCGCAAAGTTTAACCGGAAGCCCACGAAACTCCGGACGACTCCGGTAACTGGTAGGTTCGAGCGTACATTTTCTGACTTTGGTACTGTGGTTCGGTGTTGTGCAGTAGGTTCGAGGTTTTTTGGATGAAAATAATTTGCATACCAACCAGCAGTGGCACAGCCCTCGAATAGGACACATCACAAAAAAAACTGCCTCCTCGAAGCTCAGGAATTCGCGTCCTCGTGGTTCGGTTTTTCGAGGTTTAGAGTCCGCCTTCCATCAATAGCATTGGATGGCATGGCGGGTGTGAGTTTCGGTGTACCAAACGAAAGCCGGATTTTACTCTCTAGCTAACAGTATGTGAAAGTGGCTCAACATAATTTATCATCGTTGATGCGTTTGGTGGTACGTGCATCCGGAGCGGTACAGCACGGTAGGTGCCAGTAGGATAAAGGTTCTAAACGTCTAACTGACGCACTGTTGCACAGAACCTTCGGAGCGAAAACCCCTTTCGCTCCGACACCACCGTACAGAACGAATTCCAATTGTGGTGCATCGTGTACACGGTAGGATTGATGATGTTTCATCCCCAGCAGTGACGTTAGAGCGACAGATCAAAACGGATACCCTTACCCGGCACGCACGCTTTGCATGGAAGGGGATTCTAGCTTTGGGACAAGCTGTCCTTTTGTTCGATGGCATTTTCGGGCAACCGTGTCGGCGCAGTCGGTATAATCGCCATCAATCATTCGTAAGTTGGTCGGATATGGGAGGTGCTTTCGTCGAGTTATCGATTGTTTGGGGACGGTGTTGGGTTCGGTTAAATTTTGTGGGTGTCGATGACGACTCTTTTAAAGGTAGGGTTTAAAGTGGTGCCACAAAAGCCGCGTGTATCAACATTTGATGTTAAATTATTCAGGACTTTGGAATGTTTAGCATTTGAGGTTCCCCTTAGAGGCTTTAGCACGGTATGTCGACTATGTCGACTTGCATTCTACTGAGGAAATACGAAAAAAGCACCAACAATTTTGCAATTCTGCTTTAAGTGAAATTTATCTCGTTGTGTTAGAGCTGAATGTCGACTATGTTGACTATGTCGACTAGTGTCAGATGATTGCTAATAAACCATTACTATTTATCACAAAATTGCTTCACATCAGTTCTAATTATTGTAAACACAAACACAAAGCCTTTTTCGACTTGTTTTTCCATTCTGATGGCTGTTTGCTCCAAATCAATCTATTCCTTGAACCACAAATCCAAATCCACATTTAGCTACACAATCATGCGTCATTCAATAGTTTTCCGAATTGTCATGCAATTTAATTGCTTCTTCTAGGCCTCACTCGACCGCATTCGTCGTCTCGTGCTACGTCGATAAGAATCGGACCGTCTGCGGATCGATAATTTGCACATTCGCCCATGTAATTGACATCGTCACGTGCTCCACACTAGTCACGCATGGAGGAAACCTGCCACTTGCGTCGTAGCTCATCTGACGCAATCGTACCCAAATGCCGTAGGGTACGGGCACGCAGATATATCAACCCCGGATCCGGATGATACTATTCCGTACACCGCGTGCGCGCGTGTGTGTGTGTCTCTCGCTCTTTCGCATCCTGTGTGTATATATGTATGAAGTCCCATCGCGTGGCTTCCGTCGATTAGCGACCCGCGCTCTGATTGGCGGCCCGGAAGGCGTACGTTACGAGCGTGCTAAATTGTTCGATCAGATTGCTGCATGGGCGAGAGTCTGCCGCAGAGATCAGTGCCATGTTAACTCGCAACTCTACTACCTGAACCAATTTACCCATCCACTCCCAAGCACAGCACACTCAAATTGACTTTGTCGGTGCGGTGCGTTGTTTGGGTGGCACGCTATAAGGATAAACGTTGTTCGGATCTCGCGTTGGGAGAAAAAAACGCCCTTCCGATATCGCAGGATGTGATTCATTTTTTCGCTCCACATAAGGTGTGTGTGTGTGTGTTTTTTTTTTTTTTGTTCCGGGCTTGTCGGCCTCGGGAACCAGAAACCAGATAGGCTTCCAGTAGAGTTTCTTGTCCCGTTACCGTTACGAGGCAAATGAACCCCCAAAGCCAAATTGAGAAACGGAAGTTGCATTATCATCATCGTCCCATCGTCATCATTCGCACCCATTTCTGCTGTGTGTGTGTGTATGGGCGAGTTCTTGTAGTCCGAACCGAGGAGTCAAAGTAGAACGACACCAAGCAAGTTTGGAAATTGGTGGGTTGTTTTCATTGGGTGATTTTTTTTTTCGTCCTGTATTTTAGAAGAAGAACATCACGATAAGGGTTGACTACGCGCGTTGATCCTGCGGGTATCGTGCGTCAATGATGGTGTTCGGCCATAAACGAGATTTTCGTCTCGAGCGAAACCCCTTTTTGTCGGAAACTCGCTCCGAACAAGGAACGAGAAAAGCTCGTTCGATGAAAGCTTGTGAGGTGTTAAAAAATGATGAGACTTTTTACTTGATTCTCTTAGTGCCTGCGTAACCGATAACAGGGTAATGACGTAGATTCATTATTATTTATGGCGTGGAACAGTTAAGGAGGAAGGATAAGAAACTTAGCGAAGTTTCGCGCTACCTTCCGACAGTATAAAGTTATATCGTAATGAAGGTGTGCTGTTAGTGTTATTGTCTCATCTTTCAATTGATTTCGATTGGAAATGAATTTTTATTCGTTTCACAGAACATATTCACGTGGAACAGAGCCCATAATTTATTTAAACCCATCACTTTTCAGCGCAAAAAATAAAGTTTGGAAAAAAAACAAAGATTGCATAACTTTAGGGGTATTTGACACAGCAAAATCCCTTGCAGTATGCAAATTTTTAATTTTATTTAATTTTTCATTTTCTTTCAATCAGTTTATTGCAAAAAGGGTTTCTACCTTAAACTACTGAATAATTTTCCTCCAATCATGTACGAAATGTCTCCAAAACCCTCAATAAACTATAAAAAAGCCCCCCGTTAAACCCGGAAACGTTACATTGTTCGTAATGCTTGTCACCGTGTCATCGGTTCACTAAACATAATAGAACGACTTTGCTGCAATAACACCATAGGAAAGACTCCTCACGCTCCAGTTTTTTTTCTCTTTGCTACAAAATCTTTTATCCTTTAACCGGGTTCGCACATATCATTTCGAAGCACATCACCATAATACGTACAAGCGTCATCCTGTTTTTAGACGAAAAACTAGAAACCCACCGTACGGATATGAATTGTGTGCGTGAAGCGAGTGTGTGTGTGTGTCCCGGTTTTTTCTTTTCTTGTCGATTCATGGTGAATGAAGATTTTGTCCTTGCGAGTCGTGGGTTTTCCGTCACTACACTCAGCTCTGCTTCGTTGGAATCGTTCTCGTTGCAATCATTTTTGTCATCTTACTTACAGCTCTTATTGACACTTGCAGGATATAGGGAAGACTTCCCCGGAACTGTGTCACTGACTCTCACACACACACACACACCTACTAGAAGAAAAAAAGCTCGGCGTACCACAACAACACACGGCAGTTTCGGCAGGGCTCTCGGCGGGTCTGATTGATGTGCGGCTTAATTTCGCTCGTTCGTTAGCATGCTTCTTCTGGCTGGCTGTCAATTTCACGTTCACGGATGCGTGATGTCCTCGTTTTTTTTTGGCCAGCCATTTAAGAAGATCCCTCTGGCCGTTGTGATGGCGTAGATGTTTTTTTTGCTCCCTTCTGCATCGTCTTCCCACAGGGAAAAACCTTCCAAGGAGTATATTTCTTCCAGGAAAGGAGCAAAAAGAAAAAAAAGTTCTATTCTCTGCACCCAACCACCATCAGCAGGTTTATGTTTTTTAATCATCGTCAACTTGCCTACCTTAGCTGTGACAGAGAAATTCCTTCGGGAATTATGTCTTTCAAAAAGGTTTTCATGTAGAAAATTGTGCAAATAAAAAACACGGAAGGATGGAAGAAAACGTGTTGAGAAAACGTGACGCAAAAAAAAAAAGTGGAGGCAAACATAAACCCGTAAACGGTACTCTTTAATCATTGCTTGGAAATTGAACACAAACCCTGGTTTCGCTCGTTTGGATTTTTACACGCGCCAGAGGTTGATGTTTGTGTGTGGCGCCGGCGAAAGCCTCTAATTGTCGTACCCGCTCAGAATGGTGTGAGTGAAAAATGAGCTAACGACTGTTGAAAGAATGGAAGCAGCGGAAAAGCCTCAGCTCTCCACAACCATCATCTCAAATGGTCGAGATCCATTTAGAACCGGGGTAGGCAAAGAAAAATATGAACCGAGCGTGATGTAACTCGGAAAAGCGCGAGAAAACCGGAGGGTAAAACGATACTGTTTTAAAAGGCACACACACAAGAACGTGGCCCAGCAGCAACGAACCCGAGCGATGTGGATTGAGAGAAGAAAAACACAAGCTAAGCTTTCGGCTAAGCTGCGATGAAATTACTAACGTTCGGGACGTTCCCTGTTTTTCTCCCCGTGAATATAATAAGAGTAACGGGCGTGTTCCATTCACATTCCACAGTGTCCACAGTCCGCACGGGAAACAGACGCAATGGGACACCCATTTTCGAAGGTGTCCCTTGGTCGAAGTTTTTATTTAAAGCGATCAAAAATTCAACAACCATCCCCAAATGGGATCTCCACCCAGCGAAAGCCCTTACTACGCAGGGCGAGCAGCGATCCGATGACGATGATGATGGGAAGGATAAGGTAGAGTCCTGGGCTATTGTGGGGCTTTTTATAAGCGAGAGGTCGTGGTCGCATTCACTGGTTTATCTGCAGGACACTCGCGAAAGGACACTTTTCCATCGGACAATAATAGGTGGAAAAAGCCGAAGCCGAAGGGAGAAAAGATTGAATGAAATATTAGCCACCTTTGCTGGTGGCATGTTTATGATTTCACATTTGCTCAATGCGCCATTTCATTTCCGAGTATTTCTTTTGTCTTTTCCGTCGCACACTAGGCACACGTAACGATACTTTTCCCGGTTTTTATAAGTGCTCACAATGTTTTTTTTTCGTTCCCCATCCATTGCTTCTACAATGTCCTCCAATACAGGCCTTCCCTGTACAGGAATGCTGCGTTAGGGGAGGTTATGGATGACGGTGAGTTAAGGTAAAGGACATGCAAATAAATTTCCCTCATCATGTCACCGTGGCTAGAAAAGCGCCTCGTCGTAGCCTTTTTGTGGCGTGCAATTTTAAGTGCGTGTGTATGTGTGCGTGCTTGGGTGGATTTGTGTTTTTGTATTCCGGGGAAAATGTGCTCGTGTAAGTGATTTTGGATGGAAAATTTTATACGCATGCCATGAATAGTTAATGGACGAGTATGGTTAGCGGGGCGTGGGATTAACGTTGTTTTAAGATTTTCCAAAGAAAAGAAAGAGCGGTAAAATAATTACACGTACGGGTGAAGTGTTCGGTACGATATGATGAGCCTGAACCACGTTCTACTATAAAATTGCCATAGATTTTAATGGGAACTCATTTTATATGCTACTTTTTGTTCTTATTGTTGGTGTGTGATAGGTTGTGCTCGTCTTGCCCTTGTATCCAGGTTATCAATCTGTTTCCAAGAAACTTGGCTTCGAGAACAAGCTCGTCAAGGGCACGACATTTCCCAAAAATTGTATCATTCAAAATTTGGATATCTTTGTTGTGATAAATTTGGAAATCTCCAACTCCTCATGCCCTAGATTAGAGCCCCAAAATCCTAGCCTAGTTGCTCGATAAAGGACAGAAGTTGTCTGAGATAAACTATTCCAGGTCTTTTGTATGCATTTGACATTTCAGTGGAACTTGTGCTCTTAATATGCTCAAGTCTTTAAGTAAATCATGGAGTTTATTCCACTTTAAGAATTAGAGCTAAGTAGTAGAAGACCTTTGGGCGGTCCGGTGGCCGAGGCGATAGCGGCCGGTCTTCCCACGGCATGACCGGGGTTCAAATGCCATCCAGACCGCCTCGCCGTACATAGGGCTGACTACTTTACTACGGTAAAATTAAGTCACAGAAAGCCCGAAATGGCAGGCCGAGACCTCTCGAGGTTGTATAGTGCCAAGGGAGAAGAAGAAAAAGTAGAAGACCTATTCAACCTCGTGGTCGTCGTAATCTTCCGATGCTCTGATCCTCAGTCAAGTACTTTGTTTTGGACCCATTTAGTGTCTTAATACAATCATTAGGATTTTGATTTTCTGTACTTACAGTGTCCAGATTGCTTGATCTTGATTGATTTTATTTGATAAAAATGGAGTAGAGTGTAGTCTTCAAGAATTTGAAGATATGGAAATCTTTACGGGACAGCCCCTAAGCAGTATTAAGTAGGAACCACGAGAGTTCATGACCATGGCTATATTCTTGAACAATTCTGATACTACATTCGAAACATTGAACTTCAGTTGAGTCCCATTAATGAGACCTTGAATAGACTTCAAGGCCATTAGCCATACTTTTCCGGAATCTTCCGTAGATCGGTTCTGTATTTCAAAATATGCTTTGATGTCTATGGTCCAATGGTTTGCCTCAGCGTGAGGAGACGGTCTGATGAGATTTTAGTTAAAATTAAGGTGTTCCGAATTTGACCTTACAAATAAAAAATCAGTTATGGTCGCCTAGAAATCCCTCCGTTTCCATAACCATCACATTTAGCCCACATTGAAACATTTAACCCGAAGGTTGCTTTAAAATAAGTGAAATTTGACCTGATTTATGATTCTTAGTACAACTTTCATAAGACTTTTGAAAAATAATTCAAATACTCTTAGAATTTACCTTCAAAAACATCCATCTCGAAACACTTACCCACTCAATCCTTTGAAGAAATGCTTCCCCACTCAATATGTAATCGTACGCGTTAATCGTTCGTTGAATAAGTTGTATTCTTTTCCATCTCAAACCCTCGCAACACCGAGCTCTACGAAACAACTACCAATCCCCAAACCCCTGCAAAAAATAAATAAATTCGCCAACCACGTTTCAAACCAACACCCAGCTTTGCCCCGTTCAACTCTGCTCGAAGTGAATTGATACATGCCGAATCATCCTTACGAGCCGAGTTGGCAAACTTTTCGACTTGCGCGATAAAATGTGGCAAACTTTTCTCATTACAAATGGCAAATACTTCCACGCGTCCCGGGCAGACCGGAGCGCTTACATGACGATGACCCTGATGGTGCTGCTGGTGCTGCTGCTATCGTCGTCTTGGAAGCTGTCATGTACTGCCAACCAGTAGTTGCTATCGGGTGGGATATTAATTTCATTCGCCTCGCTTTTGTTTTTTCTTCTTGCTGCGGGCTCTTGCTCTGGGCGTTCTTTCACCCAGGTGACGATGATAAGATGGCTTCGCTAGTTTTCGCTCCCGCTGCTGGGAGCATGCTGCGGCGTCCCAAAACCAGCTTTACCACCCATCGAGGTTCGGTTAAATAAGAGAGCGAAAAAGCGGCAAAAGAAAGTTCTTGGAAGGCCTTCAACTTCATCGCATCAGACCGCCAAGGTGTACACCATTATCCTTAGGATCTCATTTCGGTTCTACCTTCCCGGTCTCTCCCACACTAGCCGCGGTAAGTTGTCTTCTCACGCTGTACTATAATTTGTCCAAAACACCTGCACCAAAAACAGCAAGAAAAAAGCCCCATGAAGAGATGTGTGGTTGACCTCAAAGCTACCGTCGAAACGGTTGGAAGCCAATTAGATAGGGTGCGGTTAACCAATGGGTCGCCCGTAGAGACCTGAGATGTGCCTACCATCGGTGGAAAAATTACTTTCCTATAAATGCTTTCATCCTTCTGCTCCTGTTTTCCTCGGACCCTGTCCCGGGTTGGAACCTGCTGAGAAGCAAGTATTTTTAGTGCTTCCTCGCAGACGGCGTAAAAGCTCATTACTTTTCCTGTACGGGATGGCTAGCAGGTCGGTGGAGGTCTTGATTGAATCGATCGATTTTGGGTGTTCTCTCGAGCTGGCTAGTGCGCACAAGGTGTTTTGTGGTAAATAATTGTGTGTTACACAGCCGGGAAAGAGGTCAGGCACACCTTCCTTAGTGTACGAAGCTTGGAAAAAGGATTGTTTGAAGTAGTTAAAGACTGGGATTTTAGGTGGTTTCGTACAGGGAACAATTTAATTGAATCTTTTGGGCGTGGATGGTCTCCTTCAATATTGGAATTGGAAAATTGTTTCTGTCAAGCTCGGATGGTCCCAGAAGAAGGAAGAACCGTAATGTGTGTATTGCCTTAAGACATCCAATCATTGCTGAAGCTGTTCCTAACGTAGTGTGTGTCTGCGTTGGAAGTATAGCTTGAAGCAATAGTTGCGAGTTCTTTGAAGTTGCTTGTCTATTATCGAAGGTATCTTGGAGACTAGAACATGTGGTCCTATAGGTTTGTTACGAACTGCAGTTCCTTCAATAATAATTACATTAAGAACTTCACAGGGCAAGATTCGACCTCAATCATAAATTTTAACTCAAAATATTCCTCAGTTTCATATTGCAGCTATTAGCACAATTTCTTCATTGCCCACTTATGCGTAAAGCAGCTGCCATTCCGTATGAATTGATCCTTCTGACGTGAAAATAATTGAACCTGTCGTACGAGATAAAACTGGTACTGGTTGCTTCCTCGGTATGGGGGCCTTCTCCACGTCACATTATTCACAGCTCGGTGAGCATCTCAGCTTTATTGATGTTTCTATCCGAATTAAAGCGCGTTTTTCTTCGCTCATATTAAACGCTTATTGTTCTAAGCGGAAGAGCTGTTTATCTACTTCCTAGAGACGATGGTCCGCATTTCTTCCGCAAGGATTTGTTTTTAATTTGTTTCTGTGTCTTTGTGCAAATTGTATTTTACTTTTCGGAGAGAAGTAAATTGAAAACCTTCACAAGCAACTGATAACAGCAATCGTTAAATAAATAAGCAAAGATATCATCTATTTGTCGAACGGGGACAACAAAAAAGTGCTGATCAAAAGTCATCCGGAGCTCGGTTATGCTCATGAAACCCTATCCGGAGAACCTTATGTGTGAGTGTGTGTGTGTGAGTGAGTTAGCAAAAATCACCCACCTCCTACCCTATCCAAGCCCAACTGGGGTCGAGCTGACCAAAGTCAAGAAGTTTGTCGGCAGGACATCAATTCGGCCAAGGGGAATAAAAATGGACGGAAAAAGGCAAAAGCGAGTTGACAGAATTGAAAGTTGTCTGCTTGTGCTTAACAGTTTTCTCGATGATGAGTTTTTTTTCTTCTTCCATTTTGGTGGTATTTTCTCCCGAGGATGGAAAGAAAAAGAGCTTTGACAATAGAAATGTCCCTTCTTGAGTTGCAGCTCCCATTTAACGACTCACACGAGAGACACAGAGCACAACCAGGACCACCGCTCTCCCGGGATTGTCAGAAGCTTGAGGGACACATGGGACGTGCTCGAAATTAAAATCACCAACTGGGTCCGTGCCGGAGCGTTCGCTCGTTACGCGCTTAAGAATGTTGTAATAAAGATGGAAAATTTGACAAGATTCTTTACATCGCTTCGCTGCGGGTGATCTTTGGCAGTTTGGAAGGGAAAAATCGGGAAAAATAATCTGAAAACCGATCCCTCCGGGAGATCAACGGTTCGAATGGAGTTGACTTTTTTTTTTTTTCGTTTGGAGGACGAATTTTGTGTCGCTTATTCTTGACACAATTGTTTAACTTTCTGTTTTCCTTCTTCCTTTCCTTCAGTCGCCTGAAATAGCATCTCTGCTGGGTTCTAGTTGGTCTGGTTGGTTTTTTCTTCTACTGTTTCAGCTCAATAGTATCACGAGGCGTGAGTGTGTGTTTACTTTTGTGCGTGTTCCAATATCGAATCGATACCTGTGTGTGTGTGTGCATGTTGAAAGTTGTTTGACGCACGAACGGATGGAAAGTTGCCACGTCGCAATGAGACGTCCTTGTCACGTGTCTGTTTAGTGTGGTGGAAAATGGCGAACAGCTGGTTGGATTGGGTGTAAGAAAATGTTTTTTTTTTTGTATATTTTATACAATAAATTGTGTCTTAAATTCAAACCCAAGTTTAAAATTTGTGTAAAAGATAAAATTTTCTCTTCATGGCGCCTAAATGTATGCAATCAGCTGTATAAAAATTTGTGTAAGCGACCAATTTTTAACCTTCTCTTCACATCACACGTTTGACTGAACCTGTAATCAAAAAGCTTAACCAATTGAGCCATCACGCTGATTGCAAGCATCTGCGCTGCTTCCACCACCACTAGGAGGAAATGAACCAATTTATATTCCATTTTAAAGCGATTTCTTTAATTAAATCAAAATTCAGCGGCAGATGAGCTGTTTCCCTGGTAACCGCCGAAAGATACTGACAGTGTTGCCCAAGCTTCCAGTTTATTAACACACACACACACACACAGGCAGCTGGGGCAAATCTTTTCTCCCTCATCACGCACTCCATCAGCGAGTGTGCGGCGGGCTATTTAACCGTAGCCCCGAAGGTTTTCCAAAGTTTCCTTACGCAGGATAAACTTTCTACCAAACGCAAACCGTCTGGAGGCAAGTTTCAGTCCACCATTCCCTGTGTTGTTTGTTGGTCCTGGTGGGAGGCACGAGCTCGAGGGAGGAAAAGTTACCGGCGCAAAGCGTAAAGACTGCGACGGTTTCTGCAAACATAAATGGCAACAAATATTTACCGCAGCGCGATGCTCCGACTCGGAGGACTATGGTGAGTGCCCGTGGGATTTCGGTGCGGAACGGTTGTGTTGACGCAAAAGTTGAATTGCAAAAGTGGAAACCGTACCGGAAGCAAATGGGACGAACAGATTGGGAGGAAATGATTTTTGATATTGCAAAAAGAAATTGTTTGTTTGAGCTTATTTTTTCTCTCCCTTCTGAGAAGCGAAGTAATTTAATGGTTGCGCCTAAATTTGTACTATGTAAGCGACATTCCTTGAATATAGTCCTATAAAATGGCTTCATAACACTGAAACTCATTCCCTTGAAGAATAAATAATCGTTGAGAGAACTATTCTCAGCTATAAACACACGTCGTGTCCTTGCTTGTGCAGAAATCCCAACGGTAGAAAGATCATTGCTGAGTAAATTAAAACTCTGTCATCAGTTAAACGCATCACAAAGAATTCTCTACCCCGAGCGTCACAAAGCTTTTGCTCGCCCGAGGCACTCTTCAGCAGCATGCTTCTCCCCTTCATTGCGTTGAAGTTATTATTTTGATTGAGTTTTATTTTTCTCCCGTCCACACCAGCTTCTCCAAATCCCTGCCCGAAAGTCACCAAAGTTCAGCAGCAAAGTTTTATCCCCCGAACGAATCCCAGTCCGGGTGCATGTGATGTCCCGGGGAATGACAAAGAGCGGACAAAACTACAAACCTCTTCGGTGACTAAGCGCACCGGAACCGTACCGTACCGGTACCGGTTTCGCGAGGTTTGTTTCCATGTTTCAGTTTTGTTTGCTTCCCGTGGCATCGCCAGGAGTCAGCAGTGGGACCTGCTAAAGAAGCGCCGAGGTTTATCAAAAAAAAAAAAGGCCGTTGAATTATTCATGAAGTGTTCATGATGATCCGCGTATACCCAGTCGCACGGCTCAGTGTTGCTCAGTTGCTCAGTGATCTTCGGTGACTACTGTGTTCTCCCGCCCGGAAAGGAGGGTTTTGCTATTTTTGCAACGATCCGGAAGATAAATCTTGCTTAAACTCTCCACCGTACTCTGCCGTGGGCTCGCCGTGCCTGCACGGTGGTAGTTGGTATTAAAAATAATAAAAAGATTATTGAAATGAACAACGGATCAGCGTATGAAGAATGTAAATAAAATGTTGTGTTTTTGTTTGCAATCTAATAGGACTACGCTCGTAAGAGGGAGAAGGATCAGCCAAGAATAAAAAAAAGAATTCAACAGTTGGCTTTTTTTCCTGTATAGCAAAGTAAAGTGAGAACAATTTTTTTTTACAGAATTTTTATAAAAAATGCTTGAAAAGCCCCAAACAATTAATAATTTATTCGTCCCATTGGCAAAGTTGCCTTCAAGTATGCAATTTGCATGACAAAATGGCCTTGCTCTGGGATTTATCTAGCTTGATACGTTCAGTTATTCGTCTCGTGAGATTCATACTAGCAAATTGTTCTGACTAGGAAGAGAGAGAGAGAGAGTGAGAGAGAGAGAGACAGAGAGAGGAAGAGAGTTAGTTAGAGAAAAAGAGAGCGAGAGACCAATTTCTACAAAATAATCAGAAGGATTGTTGTGACCATCACATCTTCATATCAAAGTCTTTTCTATACGTCAGTCGGAGAACTGTTAAAGCGATGTAGTATATAATAAAAGCGATAAAGTAATAGTATATCAAATTATGTCATTATTCTCATAGCTTAAAAATCCAGAAAGAACAAATTTAATCGAAATAAAATTTATCAAACATTAAAAATGTTAAATCCCATAATAGATTTTTAGTGTCCCATAATAGATGACCTAAAGTACGCAATTCGCTTGGCACAATTGGTTTGCGTTGGGGGATGCCTAATTTGATGCTTTGGATGATTTGGCTTAAAATAATTATTTTCCACAGCATACTTAAGGATAATTTTTCTCGATAAGATAATTTCATTAGCTTCCTTCCAGACGATAAATACTTCTACGTATTTTGCTCCAATTGTGAGACATATGGAAAATGAACCCAAATTCCTGTCTACAGGAGCCAGTGTAATTGTTGCTTCTTGTGTCGTTTCACTGGAAGCAAACCAAAAATCGCAAGGACTCA
Organism: Anopheles stephensi; assembly: GCF_013141755.1. Classification (NCBI taxonomy): domain Eukaryota; kingdom Metazoa; phylum Arthropoda; class Insecta; order Diptera; family Culicidae; genus Anopheles; species Anopheles stephensi. The sequence goes on along the minus strand of NC_050203.1, from coordinate 81,934,497 downwards.
CGCTGGGCTCGATTACATTCCTCCAAGGCAAAATACAGATTATTACATCAAACTGTCGGTGCTTCTTCGTCTGGCACGAAATGGTTATGCCTATAAATAGTACGTTCTCATTTCATGCTTTCTTGCGAACGCAAGGCCGCCAACAACAAAAAAAAAAAAGGCCACAAAACCAAATACCATCAAACGGGAGAGATAAATCAGAAAGAGTTGTTCGTCTGTTGGGGGTTAGGAAAAACGGTATGATTGGATCAAAGAAATCATTTCCTGCAGGGAAAATTGGGCGGCTTTTTTTCATCTTGTTCTGCTCTCATCTTCAATAACCACACACATACACAGAGTACATAGTGGCGTCCATTTCGGTGGCTAAAGTGGTTGGGCTGGTACTGTTTCTTCTACTTTTTTTGTGTGCGCTCCCACCCGAAACGGTCGAGTCCCAAAAGTATCCTTTTCTCTGCCACAAAAGCGCCCCCAGAGTTTGATTACAGTGTGGTGTTTATACCTTCAGACCTTTCTTTTTCTATTCACTAACCGTATCGCATCTCGCTCTCGCTCTTTCCAACCCGATTCTAGGACTGAAGAAGCATCAAACCTCAACGGAACTATTTCATAGAATTCATCGTTGGAGAGTGAGCGTTTGTGTGTCTATGGGGAGGGTTAAAGTCTTCCGAGACATGTACCCGATAAATGGTCAAATGTAAAATTCAAAACATCCGATCCGGAGACCTAGGGATTGGTTCCAAAATGCGAGGCAAAATACGGTCCAAAATTCATCCGAATCAGTCCGGTGTCGCTGGCAGGGAGCAAGATCCTTATCAAATTTCGACCACGTGTGGTCAATTCAGCATTTGGAGTGTACCATTTGAGTGAAGGGACTGGGTTGCATTTGCTTCGGAGTGGAAAAAAGCGGAGACTCCTGCTCTGACGGTCTAATAATACGGTACGGAATTTAATCCTTGAGTGTTTATGATAACATACATTCAATTTATGGAAATCGTTCGGATCGTTGATGTTGCGCTGATTATGCTTCGGAGTTCGGAAGGCTTAATCAAATATTTTATCGTTTTAAATAAATTTTTGCTAGAAATGATATTATTTCGACCTTTTTATGGTAAAAAAATCCAATCAAAGCTTATGTCCATCTGAAACATAAATAACAATAATTTAGTCCCGACCTAATGCCAACGCATCTATTTAATGTTGGTGGGCTTTTGTAAAGCTTTGCTAACCAGCCTATCCGTTGTACTGGGGCAGAGCAAAAGCAAGTGAAAAAAAATGCATAGAAAATGGATGTCCTTTCATTACTTGCCTTAATGAAAGCCTTTATCGCCTATTATGATGTTCGGAGTTTGTTTTCGCAGCTTTATTTATCGTCACTTTACGCACTCCATGGTTCCCAGCTAGTTGACCCTTAGCCCGGACGGACTGACCTTACTGTCTGCTTTTTTTTTTTGGTTTGCGCTTCGAATAACCGAATGGTACGAAAGGGATGCTAGGGCATCACAGTGGGCAGTAATGGACTTTCCACACTTTGGGTCTGGCGAGCGTTGCGTTTTAATAACTCCGAGATACACTTTTTGCTTCCAGCTTCATTCCATCCGTGGGAGCTGAGAACATCCTGCCCAACTGGCAGAAATGGGAAGAGGTTTTTTTCCCGGGGGTGTTTTAGACCAGCACCAGTGGCAGCTTAGAACAACAGAGAACTGGAACCCTTTTTTGTTGGCGGCTGGAGCTCTGCTTGAACCCAAATCAACCCATCTTGGGAGTATGGGTGGTGGTTAAGGCTCAAGGGATTCAAGCGTATTATTCGGGGTATGGGGTGGCGAATCTTCAGGCTTTCGGGTGACGTGTTCAAGATGGGTCGTTAAGCAGCATGTTGACATAGCATTGTTTCAATAATTCCATCCCACTTTTGGGCAGCGGGTTGAAGACAGACAAAAATAACAAAGAGAAAAAAAACTGTCCAAAAAAGCGACTTTGAAGAAGAAATTAAATAAACGTCTCTAGTGAAGCTGCAGAAAGGTATAGATGTATCTACCAGAAAAATCGATTGTTACGCAAACTTATTATTTAATCAATCATTCATTTGCGAAAAAAAACACCATCTACAGCTTCCAACATTTCAACGTTTCTTTGACGAGGTTCTGGAGAGCCTGGTAGTACAACGGTCGACCCGATTCTAAACAGTCCGCTGAATATTCTGCATGCTGCTTGCAGGCGTAGGTGAATCGGGCGTAAAATTTATTCTCATGCTGCCGAGCTTTATCGACCATCTTGTACAAACAATCGCTCGATAGCTGTTGGGCGGGACGAACGAAACGAATAATTATGAGATTCGAATGTTCAGTAATACCTGACGAACCCCCGATGGAAATGTGTACATACCTTTGTGCCCTTTGGCAAACATAACGCTTTCTGCACCAGTGGAGCACGCAGATGGCGTCTAATGCCAACCTTCACATCGTCCTGGTAGACACTGTTCTTCGTTTTGTCGAGCTGGATACGGCGGAAGTAGCGTAGTAACTGCCGGGCGTGCCATGGTGTGGCGTCGACAGTCGAAAGCTGGGATAATTTTGAGAATTGTAAGCAAATGTTCACAAACTAAAAGAAGTGTATTAAGTCACACCTGAATCACGCAAATCAACCCGAGCGCTGCTAGTAGCCAGAGAGGCTTCGAAGACATTATTTTTTCACGGTGAAAGGTTTGACTCACAGTCGCTTATATCAGTGAAGATCGCTGTATAATGTTGTTGTGGACACAGTTGTTAGGAAGGAAGTTAAATGGTCTCGGTGACAGATTTGTAAATAAAATCGTAATTAGATGCAATTGCTCACCTTCGTTGCTTGTCAGTGAGTTAATAACTATTTGTTTGTTATGTTTGTTTTCTGATGAGTGGTTTCACTATTTTTTATCTTCATAAACAACCTGTGAAGTGATTGCTCGTGTTAGGTATCGAGTCCATTCGAGTTAGCAAGAACTGAAAATCCAGCTGCGGGTAATATTAAGTCAATGAAGCCAGAAAATAACAGATAACCAGAAACAGATAACGTAACGTTCAGGTATGAGATTTTTGTTTAAAATTGTATGAATCATGAAGAAAATACGAATATTTTTGCTCAGCGTTACTCCATTAACAATAATCTAATTCCTTTATACAAATTTAAAATAGTTTCAGATTGAAACAGTGATGAAAAATTTTTAAATATTCGAAACACTAGTAATAGGATTACGGTTTGCATAACTTTAGGCGCCTATGTTTATACTTTCTTAAGACTCTAATTGATTTTTTTGTGTGCATTCGTGGTCTTAATTAGTTGAAACAATATTTATAAAATTGTTCCCTTGTTTTGAGGCGAGTATTCATCTTACATCAGTAACTGATGCAAAATTGGAAAGCATTTCACTAGTACTGCAATAAAAATAAATAAGCGGTATTTTTATGATCTAGAGCTTTCTAAATTCAATTCAAACCTTCTCAAAAATTTACTAATCGATAGCATAACTTAATGAAGCATGAATTACCCCCCCCCCCCCCAAGAAAACCACCGTTAGACCCAAAGGACCTTTCGTCCACCTAAGCAGCATTGAATATTTCACATCTCGTTGACGCATAAATGATTTATTGAAGCAAAGCAACAATTCCCATGGTTCAGATAAATTTATTATTCGTTTCAACCGTCATCGTCGTTGCCGTCGTCTACTTTTGCACCAGACACTGCTCCGTGCTGGCGGCCAGCTTCTTCAGTCCGTCCAAGTATGTCGGCTCGGCCGCCTCCAGACAGTCCATCGAATATTGGTCATGGTCGTGGCAGTTGAAGCTGAACCCGGCATAGAACGTGCTCTCAAGATCGTTCACCTCGTCGATCATTTTCTTCAAGCACGGTTGGGAGAGCTTTGCGAAAGAAAAAGGGTTGCGGATGAGAGGCATAATATTTTCTGATCAGTTTTCCCCAACGGGGAAAAAAAAAACGCTCCTCGAGGATTGTGCGAAAATGTCGCAATATGTTACCTTAGCGCTACGTGGAAGCGACATTGCTTTCAAGTAAAGTGGATTGCGGAGCTGGTTCTGTACGCCGTACTTGGCCCGATGAAGGTAGAACGCTTTCTTGGTAAAGTCAAAGTCGATGGCTCGGAACACTTTCATCAGTTGTTGCACATGCTTTCCGGTCGCTTCGGTCGGGGTGGTCTAGCGAAGAAACTAAACTGTGTGAACAATGGGTGTTCCTGAGCTGATGCTGACCGAGTTCGGCGGAATCAACTACTGACCTGTAGCAGACAGATGACCCCACAGGCAATCAGGGCGAGCACCAGTTTTGTCTCCATCTTAATAACAATCTTGTGAACTGATGCATCTGCCGGGGCACGGTTTCATATTTATACTCGGGTTGTAAATCTAGCTCGCACTAGGGGCGGTGTTTTGACAAGGCGTCCGTCTTTGAACTGCGTTTGCATATGATGGAAGTAAAATTAAATTCAAACAGAAACACACTGTTTGCACAATCAGTGTGATGTTTTGTTGTTGTTGCTGTCGACGTCCCCTGACCAGTTGAGTAAATCTTGGCTGACTTTGATGAATATAGCAATGCATAACAACGAGTTGCTGGATGGAAATTGCAATCCAGAGTCGGAAAACTCACTCAACCCCTGCGGGCGATGGTACCGGACTATGGGGTGGAAATGGTCAAATATTTTCTAGATCAGATTGTATCGAGTAGTGTTGGATAGTGAACTCGAGAACTTCATGGAGTCCACAACACATCAGGCATTAGAGTAGTTTCCGTTTCGCATAAAATAATCTAGTATAGTGGTGCCCTCTGGTTGTGAAATTTTCTCAAATTTTAGTGATTTCTTGAAGACCCAATCAGAATATCGTTTAGTCACAGATTTTAGAAATAAAAACCATCAAAAGGGTATTTTTTATCAGAAGACCTTCCAAGACGACCCATAGTGCATCGGGACGACCGTCACTGTGTACGGGCCGGGTACATGTAAATAAAATTACAACTTCCATAATCAGTTGTTCTGTGTCTTGTTTCAACATTAGTTTCGGCTACCTCGCCCAAATGTCCCCAAGGTGGCCGTGTGCACCTACGAAAACGCTCTCGGCACCTTGCCAGCCAGCCAGCCAGCCAGCTAGAATCGCATCGGAAATGTTTCATTTTTCCCCGGAACCGTTCCTCAGGTCGAGCTGAAAACAAATAAAAGGGTTGGGGTAGTACCGGCCGGAGGTTGGATTGTGCCCGGTTGCTCCGGATCTTAATGCCTTTTCTGATTCAAACGAATCATGAATAAATTTGTACTTTATTGTCGCTACGTGCCGCTGCCGCATTCGGAGCTTTATCCCAGGGCAGGCCTTGTAAATCAGGAATAATTTGGTCCTTCGAACTGCCACTACAGGGAGGACGGTAAGGGACAGGGAGCAGAAGCACACCGGACGTGCTGGGCGCTTACCACGATTCCGTTCCCAGCCATCCGTCCGCCTGCCACCACGCTGGGCCAGAAACAATCGACAAAAAGGGTCACCCATGGATGGCAAGGGTTGTGAACGGTTGCCTAGGAAAATGGTCGCTTTATGGATTATGGCAACTTTTTGGATGCGTTGTACTGTGCTCTCGGTCTGTGTGCTTATTTATATTTGCTTGATTCCAACAGAAAACCAACACGGAGGCTTCGGGCAATTGAGTGAGATGTGGGCCAAATGCGTTCTATGGGGAAACGGTTCAGTAGAATTCATTGTAAAACCAGGTTCGAATCGGAATTTAATGTGAGGTACGTGATGAGGTTATGGATGGTGCCTTTAAAAATCCGAATCGTTGCAGGTAGTGGTTTTATGGTTCGTAGTTCATACGCTCGTTTTATTAACGAGTGATGACAGACAATTTATTCTGCTGATAGGGGAATACAATTCCGTGCCGAAGTTTCTGTGATAAATATTTTCGTCAACTACTTTTATTGTGTGCCATTTTGCACGGCCAATTAATTAAACGATCCAGACGTTTGGGAAATGCACAGTGGGCATTTGACGGAAGAAAAGTTTTAACAAAAAAATTAAGGTGTTGTTGAATTGGCTTTTGAGAGTCGACGCAATCTGGTAACTCCACTGCTCACTCAATGCGAAGAGCATGCAGAGAGAGAAGAGCTACCCAGTGAGGATAGAGCTACAATGTGCAGAAAGGGCTACCAAGTAAGGGAAGATCTACCTTGATAAGACCATAGCTTTGTGAAGTCAAAGCTTCGTAGGGAGCTTTCTAGTGAGTGCAGAACTACTTTAGTAGGGCAAACTTACTTAGTGAGGCCAAAATTTCCTAGAGAGGAAAGAGCTTCCTATTGAGGGAAGGGCTACCAAGTGAGGATTGAACTTCCTGATGAGGTCAAAGCTATCTAGTAAGGGGAGGAACTACCTTATAAGTACACAGATGCCTATTAAGGACAAATATTCTTAAAGAGAGCAGAGCAACTTTGGGAGAGAAGAGCTACATGGTGAGGCCAGGGTATCCTCGTGAGGCCATCTAGTGATGAAAAAGTTTCTTTCTGAGGTAAGGTTTCATAGTAAGGGTAGACCTCTTTAACGAGTTCAAAGAAAGCTTTCTAGTGAAGGCGAAACTACTGAGTGAATGAATAGCTACCTAATGATGATAGTTTGGGAACATAGTGAGGGCTGAGCTACTTTATTGAGACAGAGCTTCAAAGTCACATAAAGCTTCCTTGTAGGGAAGAGCAACCTACCTAGATCTTTGTAGTAAGGACTGAGCTACTTTGCAAGAATCGAGCTACTTAGGTAAAGATAGAGCTATCTAATATTGACAGAACTCTCTAACGATATGAAAGCTTCCTAGGTAAAGCAAGGAAGAGCTAAGTGCTGACGGCAGAGCTACCTAGCGAGGGATGAGCTTCTTTGAGAGGAAAGAGCTGCCTAGTCAGAGTAGAGCAACCTAGTGAGGGAAGCGCTACTTAGTGAGAGCAGAGTTACATAATGAGCGCAGAGCTACATTGTGAGAGCTTCAAAGCTTCAAAATGAGGCCGAGGCCAGGTGAGGACACACATGGATGATTATTTTATTATACTGATTTATCAATTTATTAATCAATACTACAAACGATACCAACTCTAAAAGCTCACTATAGCTTAAAGAAACCAAATCTCTCTTGCCATTTAACAGCTTCCACGAATGAAAAAGGTCTATGAATAAATTTATCTATCCATGCAAAAGACCTTCATAGCCTAAGCAAATGGTGTGAAATATTTCACGATCATAAACTCCTATACACACGCACACACACCAACACGTTCGGTACTCCATCAAAACCTCCGAAAGCCCGTCAAAAAGTGCTATGAATTATGGAAATGGTTCGGTTCTTTTTCCACACCATTGAGCTCCGATGTGCTGCACCGTGGTGGTATAAATAAAAAATAAACTTCAAATTAACTTCTGCTTTGCTTCCAACACTCACACACGCACAAAAAGAGTGCAAAGTTGTGTGTGTGCGTTTCTTTTTTTTCTATTTGAAAAGCAAACCCAACATGTGAAACATTTCACCAGATTGATGTAAAAGAATAAGGCACAGTTGAAGCGGTGAGACAATAGGACCACCGAAGCGGAATGCATGTGTCCGTGTAAAGCAATCTTAACACACATTTTAACGGTAGTTTTAACAGAAAAGCACATCTCATGCCGGTACGATTATAAAAGCGAACCTAAATCAAAACGGTGTGCGATGAGCAGGAGGAAAAGCGGAAAGAAAGGCAATGAATAAAATTCATCTTGAAGCGCTGCTGGTCGCTCGTGATGAGACTCCACCGCGTTACTTGGCGCATGATTTATTGGTGGAAATTTTTGGGCATAAATTTTCATAAAACCTCTTCCACTTGTCTGACTTCTTCTGGGCTCGTTTCCATCGGCCCGCGGTACAAGTTGTGATAATTATTAAACAAAAATCAACGGTAAAGCACAAAAACGGTGGCGCACACAAACTTCCACCAACGAACAGTGGCCAATCGAAGCGAATGGGAAAAGTTTCCACGTTTTTCAGTGGAAAAATCGGTACCGGAAAATCGTAAAAACCGAGCAGCTGTATCGTGGACACTCGCGCAATGGGAAAACCTCCTCGATTCGCTCGGAATCGGTGCTGGGAAAGTGGATTGGAAGGGAAAATTAATGAGCTGTTGATTAGCTTTGAACCGGCGCCATTTTGCGTGGATTGAATGAAACAATGGCTGGGCTGGGTGTATTTCGATTCGGTGAGTTTGCCCCACTCGTAAACGTTTTGCCGAGAGCCTTTGAAAATGGAAATTGTACGAAAAGCGTTTCTTCCGGCGAATCATTTTATTGCCATCGTACAATGTAAGCGGTTCCTACTTCAATCATTCCGCTGCAGGTTCGTTTTGCTACCTGATAAAGGAGTTTGTTCATTAGGATAGTACCGTGCACATCAATCCGTCTATGGCTCCGTCTATAGCTCGGGTGAGTGATAGTCAATGTCTTACCGCTTTCCGTGGGCCAATTTTCATCAACAGGAAACGACTTTCCTTCCGCATCGAACAAAGGATTTCTCCCGCCTGGCGAAAGAAAGCGGCCATTTGTGCTGTGCCGTTTTGCATGTTCAATTGTTTTTCCCGCACGGAATCATCATCATCGTTACGCAAGAATTGCTGCCGGGTGCGCGCTTTCGTTCAGCAGGTTCAGTGCTGTTTCACGTGCTGTTCACATGCGTGCCCCCGAACGGTGCGCCGACATTTTGAATTCATAACTCGTTGCGTCTCGCTATGCACTGTGGGATGGCTTCGTACAAAGCGTGGACAAGCATATCTGGTTTGATATTTTATAAGACTTTAAGACAAGGACATCTAGAAGGAGTTACTAAACGCATTGTACTTAGTGTTTCAAGGACAAAATTCGCACCAATTAACAATAACACCAAAATATAGCTTCGGGCTCGAGGTACTGGGCGCCTCCATCAACGTTTGTTAGTACTTGGAAGGATAGTTTGGCGAATCAAACAACTCTCTTAAAATATGCTTTATGTGAATGAAGCCTCTTTATTCAATTTTAATTCTCATTAATTGTGGGTTGTTATTCTTATACTGCTCTAAAGGGAATAATTTCAGGATAATTTTTTTCGTTCATGTTCCCTGAAACTTTAAAACTCGAAACAATACAAAGCAGTGGATTTGTCCTACTTTTGACCGCTTCAATTAAACATTGCTACACGCTTTCGGGAAGCTCGCATGACTTGCATCCTGAGCTTGTGTCCAAATCCTTGCAGGCAAACGATGTGAATAATAAAAGGTCCTTCATGATGATTGTTATACTTTGACGGTTGGGGGAAAAAACCTCTTCTGTCGGTGGAAATCTTCTGCACCATCGTCATCCACGTTAGGGGCTGTGGCTGACCATTGTAACCGTCCGTTCACCTCATGGGAGCGAGTGAACTCACTGGACGACGGCTCAACAGGCTTTCGTCCGCCATGGGAAACGCCTTGGGAAATTTTGGTGGAATGGTGGGCCGGAGTGACAATAAAAATTGATGGCAATACGCCAACTTTTTTAATGGGAATAAGCTTTATCGTTGTTTTCATTTCACCGTTTCGGTTGGGAGGAGGGGAGAGGAAGAATGAAACGGCCGGAGAAGCCTTTCGGGTTTGACTGGCGCCAGGAGAATAGGGGTTTACAGCTGGCTCCGTAGTGTTGTTGCTTTATCCTTCACTGTTTATTGTTATGTTTGCATCATGTCGTAATTTTAATTTAAAATCAAATGAGCTTGAATGAAAATCGGTATCGTATGGTAAGGTACACTCAGTGAAAGTTTTATTTTTGGTTTGAAAATTAAATTAGTTTTCTTGATGGAAGCAATCTCATAACAATTTCTGTACGTAGTCATTGTGTTTAAAATTATATCATTTTTCGCTGGAGTAGTTGTCCTGCAGCTGATAACATCTGTTTGAGAATTTTTTGTCAACAGTAGGTGCTAAACTGCTTTTGTTCCCATGTTGCCTACATTCAGGGGTTACTTTCTTTTTGGTTGGTTTTTTGAATATTCAAAAACGAGAACTTTTTTTTACAATTTGTGTACAAATCTATCGAATGATCAAGAATAAAAAAACTTTATCTATTTTTCCACATTTTCATTGCCCTCCTTTAAAAAATCGCCTCACATTTCTTTTCCCTCCCGATCGAGCCATCGAGCCCTTGACAACACAACTGCAAGCTTTCATCGTCGACGCACGACAAAAGCCCGTTAAGCCGTCGGCGGTAATCATAGCCTTGGGAGAAAGACATATTCATCGAGGAATCGTGCAACTATAGGCACTCAATCATAAGGGATTAGGCATCCCAAGCTCGAGACCTGGCCTGCGCTGCGGGCAATACGGCTACAAAATTTGTCATCCACCGACCAACCGTACCCAACCGTACGCCGTGCCAGAATCCCCGCAACAATCTTCCTCCGATTCACTTTCTCCTCCCAATTTTACCCACACCCAGAAGGCTAGTGATTATGAAAAGTTGGGCATTCGGGAAGTTCTTGGGGGGAGTGTTCCTAGCGCTCGGAGCTGTTGCCATGCTGACGATGCTGAAGGTTTTTGCTAATGATTAATTTTTCAAACGCTCTTGGCTTCCCTACCGAACCTCAAAAATAGTCGTGGCGTCGGCAGCTTCTATCGTCTGGTTCTGGCAACGAACGCTACACGATCTTTGTCTCTACGTTGTCGAACATTTTATTCGCACTCGTGTTAGCAAGGAACGGGCTTCTTCGTAAGATTGTTCGAATGGTTGAAGGAGGAGGTTCAGGAGAGGATAAGCAGGGTGTGGGCGTCCCATACGACTCGTTTCGTTTGCATCGTTCCGAGCTGCTGGAGAAAACTTTCCTACGGCACAGGCTGGAAGAACTCATCGGGATGTTACAATTTTGCAATAATATGGTGCCAATGGGCGAATGGCTCTCGATTGGCTGGACAAAACTAATATATATATTTTCTTAGCGTTAGTTTCTATGTATAAAGGTTCTAAAGTGTGTAATGAATATTTTATACAAGATTTATTTGATTTTATTTACATACAACAGTCATGTTGAAACAATAGCCAGTCAATAGTTTTTATCCAGTTTGCCCTCATCTCATTTCCCACTGTACGCGGTAATTTACCTCCGGCCAACGCACCACGCAAGACGAATTGTGTGCGTTCGTCAAGTAAATTATGTTTTATGAACGCACCCCGGATTTCCCGCCTCAAGGCAACGACTACTGCTGCTGCTACTACTATTCCGCGTGGAAGTAACACGACATTAGTTGCTATCAGGCGACCCATTTCCGTTGTCCTTTGGGAGTGATTAGGACGGGTAGGATGCATCGCAATGTAACTTCCCCACACGTGCGCACACACACACACACACATGGCATCCCGATTTCCCCTGGTTGACACAAACCGGGGATGGTGGCAAATAACAACATCGAAGTCCCAACGTCAATCCGCACGCTCGTGCGAAAGAGCTCATGCTAATGAAGTCGGAATCATTTTCCCGGCACCATAATTAGCGTGCGCCGGTGGTGAAAAGCGGGTATCCTTCGGCTTGCGGCTTATATCGCGAACAGTGCGAAACAGGAAAATTCATCGCCCCCGAGGAGGGTTGTGTGGGGAAAAAGGAGCAAAAAGGGGGGGAGGAAAATGCATTGGAGCGTTTGCTCAAAGCACGGCGAAAAGACATTCCGCACAGTGTGCGCGCGAAACTCGTTAAACAATTTTCCGTTACCTTTTTTCTCCTATCAATCCATCATTCGGCGGTGTGTTGTTTGCTTCACTCGAACGGTGATGTAAGAGCAAAAAAAAAAGGGGAAGAAGCAGAGAAAGGAAGTACTAAAACTGCCGAAACAACCCAACCTGTGAAGCTGTGAGGGGGGGTTGTGAGGAAAAATGCCAAACATGCCGACCACGGACGACGATCGACGGTTGCCTGACTTGTTAAGGTTAAGGCAGGGAAATATTTCATTTTCTTCTCCTTGGGAAGAATTCCCCACTTTACCGCACGTAAAGCGAGACCAGCGGAGCAAAAACTTCCGCATTATGGCTGACGGCTCAATAACAGTTGTACATCTGCATTGAATATTACACCGATGTCTTCCAAGGCAAGGTTTTTTTTTGTGTTTGTCGTTGTGTTTCTGTGGTAGAAATTAAATTATATTTTATTTTCCACTTTCCCGGACCATTCATCAGCTCATTGGCATTTACTGCTTTGCTGAAGCGCGACAAGGAAAATCAAAAAAACAAAAGGGAAATAGAAAAAAAACCTAAAGTCTCAAAAGTCGCGGAAAATGCTTTGAACTTTGCGTGCCTTGAAGCGACCGCCATCCACCGGTTAGCGGTGCTTCATCAGTGCAATGTAATTTTTATCATCTCTCTCTCTCTCTCTCTCTCTCTCTCTCTCTCTCTCTCTCGCTTTTAAATTCCGACTCTAAGGCAAGGTCGAGTTGAGCACCATATGCAGTAAAAGCGAGTGTTTGAGTGGGAAAATAAAACATTTTTCTCGCATCGAATCATCGCGGACGATGATTTAAAGGAGGAAATTTGAGCTCATTTAAAATTTATAGGCCGATAACGCCAAACGCTTTCCGTTTTCTATTCCCATCCTTCAATACACTGATTTGTTTCTCTCTCTCGTTCTCTCCTTCCGCTCTAGCTTTTGAGGTGCTTCCCATAGAGTAGTAAACGAAAAATTCCATCCCGTTTCGATTTCCATCCAATCACACAACTTGGGCAGGAAGTTCTATCAACGCAGGTTGTCGGTTAAGTGCCAGCGATGGTTGTGTTTGTGAGTGTTTTTTTCTCTCTCTCTCTCCCTTTTCCCCAGTTTGGTCACGAAACGACCGGAAATGATCGATGAAAACGGAAAAGCCATATTATGAAGCTTCCAACGTGGGCAAGTTGCCACGCACTCCATCGACGACGAATGGATAAGAGCTGTTTACGAAGCAGGAAATTTGACCTTCCCGTTTGGGAGTGATTTGTGGGGGGGAAAAAGGAAGGGGAACAAGCTTTTTTTTTTGAAAAATCGGTGTTTGTTGAAAATTTGTTTTAGATTGAAATGTGAAATGAAAGTTTTGAAGAAGAAATCATAAATTGATTCCAGAAATAGTATAACTTTCAGCTATTTGTCATGCGGATTGCATACCCAGTAGGCGGGATTGTGAATTCAAATCGTCGTGCATATGGTAACGTTTTTTTATTGTTTTTTTTTCGAGCAAAAAGCAATATTTGTATTAATGGATTCATTATTCATCCGAAAAAAACCATAGCAACACATCCAAATAGAATAAAATCCAAGAATCTGTTAAAGCAAATCTCAATCGCTTTCTGCTTAAGACCTGGGCAATGCGTGTCAGCTTCATGACTATTCATCTCATCCCATTCACCTTCACTAGAATCAATTTTGATTCTCTGGAACCTAGCAAGAGCTAAATTCAAATAGCTCTGCACTCTTGACAACCTACCCCATCTATAGCACGACCACCGATACAAATAGAAAAGCAAAAGTAATAAAACAATATTTTTTCCCCATTTCAAACGATCGGTAAACTAGGCCAATGTTGTATTAACCTTTTTACCCACAGCCACACTGGGTTTCGGTGTACCCGTCCCGCCCTAAAGTTTTTCGAAGCCCTCACCCAAAAACCGAATCTCATTTTCCACCTACGTTAAAAATCATCCTTGCCGAGATTGAACGGACTCGATCGATGGAGGTCCTCCCGATGCCCGATTGATTGACGGGACACACTTTTCGGCAGGTCGGCAAAACAGATTTCCTACTGACCTGTCAACCCAACCCATCAAAACATACGCCTACACTCACTCACTCACACACACACACACACACCCGTATTGCCATATAAATCCGGTCAAAAAGGGATGTGACGGTATTGGCTAGCGCACCACGGCGAGCCTGTCTTCGTTCCATTGATGGGTTTTGGGGCTTTTGGACATGTTTGCTTAAGTGAGGGAGATGTCCCAGATTTAGAGCAAAATTTCTAGTGGGTTGTGGTGGTTTTGGTTTGAGTTGTGGTTAAGAAAATGGGACTTTTTCCCCATTTAAAGGGATAGAAAGGTAGAAAAACAAAATAAATTTAAATAAAATTGTTTTAGTGATTTTTCTCCTCTATTCCCCAAATGTCTTAAAACTGTCACGCGCAGTTCTATTGTGAGTACACTCCACTAAGCTTTCCTTTTACTGATAGCTGGTATCTTTATGCACGCCAACACTCACACTCTTAGCCTTTTTATCGGTGTCTTTAATTAGTGCTACTCGAAACCAACGCAACAGCCAACCTCACGCCAATGACTCGAAGGAAACTTCTCCAACTGTGACGGTGCAACTTTCGGGAACGGTACAGATTTCTGTCTAGTCATTTTTCGCATTTACACAATGTCACGCTCCCAGGGGCTGGTAAAATCTGGTCAATGGAACAAGAAGAGGGCGTTATCAGGCCGAGCCTGTTGTCGGGTAGGATGGGGGGGAGAATTTCAAGTGCGAAGGGAAGATATCAATTAAAGACAAAAGAGAACAACGGTTTCTGGTGTGATAAAAAATGCTCTCAAGATAGCTGGACAGTCGCAATAAAAGTCGAGCGACAAGCAAAGATTAATATTTTAATTTTGTTACATTAATTACGGCAAGGATTTGCTCCAAACATTGGTGATTATAGCAGAACAAATAATATATTGTGCTAATATTTACTGGCAATTATTATAATTTGATTTTTTAATTAAAAGTCTTTTGTAGTTCGTCTTTTTTAAATTATATTTTTTATGTTTACCCTAAGATTATTTAATGCCTTTTTCCTTTATTGATTATTGATTATTTATTTTAAAAAGCGTTCAATTGTTTTTGATATTTTTCTCAATAAAACCTAACAGCTTCCTGTTTTTAATATTATCGAGAAAGGCTTAGCCATAACATTATTTTTTCTCAATATATTCTAAATAATGGATTGGTTTTTAAGAACAATACAGCCAATTATACAGCTATCTAATGTGTGTTGTACGTTACATCATTTATTTAAGCTTAACAATTGTTTAATACTACTTTACGGTTTATATTTGTACCCTTATCCTTATCTTATCACAAATCAGTGGAGAAACGCTTCACTTTCTGTGCTCTACCCGCATCGGGAAACCTCCCTCGGGCGTAAGCCCTACAGTGGCGGCTGCAAACTTCACCTTGGCTGGTATCGTCGACTTGAAGTTGTACTTGGATAGCAACAGGACAAGGCCAATCTTGGACACAAGAACCCCTTGCCGAAGACCTACACGAATAGATGAGAAAGAGATGTTAGCACAAGAGTTCTGCAAGACCCAAACATTTGCCAACCTACCAATACAATTGCGTGGTCCAGCACCGAACGGATAGTAAGCGTCTTGATCGTAATTCTTCGTAGCCTCATCAAACCTCTCGGGCGAATAGAGTTCCGGATCCGGGAAGTACTTCTCGTTCATACTGATGCTCAGCAGGGGAATGACAACCTGAGTTCCTTTCCGAATCACGACGTCACTATCCGGCACCCGGTAGTCGATCGTACACTCACGATTCAATATCGGCAAGCCCGGATACTTCCTGAGCGTTTCCTTCACGCACAGGTCCAGATACTTCATCGCCTTGATGTTATCGTACGTAATTTCACCATTGTACCGTTCCATCATCTCGTCTATTTCCTGCTGCAATTTCGCCATCACTTCCGGGTTGTGTGAGAGTTCGTGAAGCGTAAACGAAATCGTGGCCGTAGACGTTTCCGCTCCGGCTATGTAGAACAGGAACACGTTCGCCGCACACTGTTCGATGGTGAGGGCCTCCTCGGAGTTGTTGCCCGCCTCACGGCGCAGATCTATTAGCAGCTGCACGAAGTCTTTCCGGGTGATCTGACTCTTCTCGCGATGATCGATCTGGTACGTGATAATGTCCATGACGAAGTTGATGAGCGCCGGTTGAAGTGAGGTAAGTCCGGTAAGCTTTAGCAGCCCTGGACAGATAAACACACCCGATGTGCGGAAGTTGTCCAAAAATCCACGACGCTGGTTCGTTGCTCGAAGTGTTTTTAGGAAGGGATCTTCCGAGTTGTGGATACAGTTCGCCTCGAACCCGAAGAACACGGAAGCAATGTTGTCAAGCACGAAGCGTGACGCAATGTCACGCATGTCCACGATCGATTTATCGTCCACCAGTGCGTCCATCCGCTCGATCAGCTTGCCACCGACGGCCAGTAGCGTGGGCAACATGTTACGCAGCTGACCCGAGGTGAAGGTTGGCGTTAGCTTCGCACGCAAGTTCTTCCACCGCTGGCCGGCTAGGGCGAATAGGTTGGCCGAGAAGGGATCGCGCTGCTCGTTACAGTACACGCCCCGATCGTGAAAGTTCTGGAAGTCGTTCACCATGATGCGTTTCGCTAGGTGCGGATCACGGATGAGGATGGCTGGGCGGAAGAACAGATAGAGACCTAGCAGACGATCCGACGACTTGTGGTACAGGTTGTTGATGGCGATGCCAAACGATTCCTTCTTCTCCGCTACGGTGCGGATGTTGCCGTACGGAATCTCTGGCTTCAGGTGGGGCAGTCCATGACGTTCCCAGTGGGAGTAGATGTATCGCAGCACCAGGAACACTACGGCCGCAAACAGCGCAAGTGTATAAACAAACATTATGTCACTGTGTACACGGCACTGCTCACGGTGGGTAAATGGAATCTTGCTCGAGAACTGATTGCGACCGAGACGTTTCCATCCAAGGCCACAAAACACAATAAACGGTCGCGCAGCTTGCCGGCAGCCTTATAAAGCATCGCCTCCCCCCAAAAAACCGGGTGCGCCTGTGGTTGTGTGGCGCAAGCGATGTTTTGATCGTTTATGCTGCTGTACATGGTTTGAAGCTACAACAACAAGCTCGTATGTGTCGGTGACGGCTTGGACGTGTGTCCAAAAAAAGTTAATCTGATGCGCGAGGAGATAGGAACGCTCTACTCTGGAAGATTCGATCAATCTCGGGGACTGGTTTGAATGTAGAGGTGTGTTTGTAAACAACATGAGATAGATTCGGCGATGCTTACAGTGTGGTGCTACATTTTAGGTGGGAGAACAATGATTATATTTGATGTTTTATTTTAATTTATTTATTCTTTTTAATGTAAATTTGAGTCCTTCATCAAAGTGCTAATACTTTATACTAGTTTAATTAATATTATGATTGTTCAAGATTAATTATAACCGTATAATAAAGGCATGTTTTTACCTATTGAATAAAAATTTCGTTACTTCAAGCATCAATTTGCGAAGCAAAATAAAATGATATTACTTTATTGCTTAAATATTAGCTAAATTTACAGACAAGATGCATGTAAATTCTATAAAACATTTAAATTTGATAGTTATTCTATGCTTTCAAGGACAAAGAAATGCAGTAATTCTGTTCAAAAGTCATTCATCTAGTGCTGAATGTCAAACAAAAGTTGCCCGTAACCATAACCATTCATATAACGCATTTATTTTACCATAATTCTTATCCTAGTATACGATCTTTGATCGCAGCTTTATTAAGCTTTATATCACAGTTAATGCTTTTATTGTCGTTTCCGTTTAACGATCCTCATTGGAAGACCACCTTTCGGTGCTAGTGTAGCAGCAACCGGTTCAAAGCTAAGCTTTCGCGGTATTGTTGAAGAGAAGTCGAGATCGGTAAACTAGGCCAATGTTGTATTAACCTTTTTACCCACAGCCACACTGGGTTTCGGTGTACCCGTCCCGCCCTAAAGTTTTTCGAAGCCCTCACCCAAAAACCGAATCTCATTTTCCACCTACGTTAAAAATCATCCTTGCCGAGATTGAACGGACTCGATCGATGGAGGTCCTCCCGATCAAGGTATGTAGATATAGAAGGTAGAGTTGTTTAGAGCAAATTGACATTTCTCGATCTGACATAACAATTCCGTGGTGATCGAGGGGAAGGGTATTGAGAAGAGTGATGGCAGCGTCGGAGGAGGCGCCAGTGGTGGTATCGCTTGAGATTTTTTGACGAAAAATGCAACCAAATATCGTCAATCTTCTGTGGAACAACATTTGATATGCGAAGATGACCCATAAATTAGCGAAATTGCTCAAGGGATTGAGAATCGAGGCTGTTTGTTCATGTTTGTTGCCCATACCATATGTTTTTGTAAACAAACTCTGACATAACTCGACTAAAATGTCGCCCTGTCAAATCGATAAAAATCCACCTTCTAAATACATACACCTTGCTCCCGATGCCCGATTGATTGACGGGACACACTTTTCGGCAGGTCGGCAAAACAGATTTCCTACTGACCTGTCAACCCAACCCATCAAAACATACGCCTACACTCACTCACTCACACACACACACACACACCCGTATTGCCATATAAATCCGGTCAAAAAGGGATGTGACGGTATTGGCTAGCGCACCACGGCGAGCCTGTCTTCGTTCCATTGATGGGTTTTGGGGCTTTTGGACATGTTTGCTTAAGTGAGGGAGATGTCCCAGATTTAGAGCAAAATTTCTAGTGGGTTGTGGTGGTTTTGGTTTGAGTTGTGGTTAAGAAAATGGGACTTTTTCCCCATTTAAAGGGATAGAAAGGTAGAAAAACAAAATAAATTTAAATAAAATTGTTTTAGTGATTTTTCTCCTCTATTCCCCAAATGTCTTAAAACTGTCACGCGCAGTTCTATTGTGAGTACACTCCACTAAGCTTTCCTTTTACTGATAGCTGGTATCTTTATGCACGCCAACACTCACACTCTTAGCCTTTTTATCGGTGTCTTTAATTAGTGCTACTCGAAACCAACGCAACAGCCAACCTCAAGCCAATGACTCGAAGGAAACTTCTCCAACTGTGACGGTGCAACTTTCGGGAACGGTACAGATTTCTGTCTAGTCATTTTTCGCATTTACACAATGTCACGCTCCCAGGGGCTGGTAAAATCTGGTCAATGGAACAAGAAGAGGGCGTTATCAGGCCGAGCCTGTTGTCGGGTAGGATGGGGGGGAGAATTTCAAGTGCGAAGGGAAGATATCAATTAAAGACAAAAGAGAACAACGGTTTCTGGTGTGATAAAAAATGCTCTCAAGATAGCTGGACAGTCGCAATAAAAGTCGAGCGACAAGCAAAGATTAATATTTTAATTTTGTTACATTAATTACGGCAAGGATTTGCTCCAAACATTGGTGATTATAGCAGAACAAATAATATATTGTGCTAATATTTACTGGCAATTATTATAATTTGATTTTTTAATTAAAAGTCTTTCGTAGTTCGTCTTTTTTAAATTATATTTTTTATGTTTACCCTAAGATTATTTAATGCCTTTTTCCTTTATTGATTATTGATTATTTATTTTAAAAAGCGTTCAATTGTTTTTGATATTTTTCTCAATAAAACCTAACAGCTTCCTGTTTTTAATATTATCGAGAAAGGCTTAGCCATAACATTATTTTTTCTCAATATATTCTAAATAATGGATTGGTTTTTAAGAACAATACAGCCAATTATACAGCTATCTAATGTGTGTTGTACGTTACATCATTTATTTAAGCTTAACAATTGTTTAATACTACTTTACGGTTTATATTTGTACCCTTATCCTTATCTTATCACAAATCAGTGGAGAAACGCTTCACTTTCTGTGCTCTACCCGCATCGGGAAACCTCCCTCGGGCGTAAGCCCTACAGTGGCGGCTGCAAACTTCACCTTGGCTGGTATCGTCGACTTGAAGTTGTACTTGGATAGCAACAGGACAAGGCCAATCTTGGACACAAGAACCCCTTGCCGAAGACCTACACGAATAGATGAGAAAGAGATGTTAGCACAAGAGTTCTGCAAGACCCAAACATTTGCCAACCTACCAATACAATTGCGTGGTCCAGCACCGAACGGATAGTAAGCGTCTTGATCGTAATTCTTCGTAGCCTCATCAAACCTCTCGGGCGAATAGAGTTCCGGATCCGGGAAGTACTTCTCGTTCATACTGATGCTCAGCAGGGGAATGACAACCTGAGTTCCTTTCCGAATCACGACGTCACTATCCGGCACCCGGTAGTCGATCGTACACTCACGATTCAATATCGGCAAGCCCGGATACTTCCTGAGCGTTTCCTTCACGCACAGGTCCAGATACTTCATCGCCTTGATGTTATCGTACGTAATTTCACCATTGTACCGTTCCATCATCTCGTCTATTTCCTGCTGCAATTTCGCCATCACTTCCGGGTTGTGTGAGAGTTCGTGAAGCGTAAACGAAATCGTGGCCGTAGACGTTTCCGCTCCGGCTATGTAGAACAGGAACACGTTCGCCGCACACTGTTCGATGGTGAGGGCCTCCTCGGAGTTGTTGCCCGCCTCACGGCGCAGATCTATTAGCAGCTGCACGAAGTCTTTCCGGGTGATCTGACTCTTCTCGCGATGATCGATCTGGTACGTGATAATGTCCATGACGAAGTTGATGAGCGCCGGTTGAAGTGAGGTAAGTCCGGTAAGCTTTAGCAGCCCTGGACAGATAAACACACCCGATGTGCGGAAGTTGTCCAAAAATCCACGACGCTGGTTCGTTGCTCGAAGTGTTTTTAGGAAGGGATCTTCCGAGTTGTGGATACAGTTCGCCTCGAACCCGAAGAACACGGAAGCAATGTTGTCAAGCACGAAGCGTGACGCAATGTCACGCATGTCCACGATCGATTTATCGTCCACCAGTGCGTCCATCCGCTCGATCAGCTTGCCACCGACGGCCAGTAGCGTGGGCAACATGTTACGCAGCTGACCCGAGGTGAAGGTTGGCGTTAGCTTCGCACGCAAGTTCTTCCACCGCTGGCCGGCTAGGGCGAATAGGTTGGCCGAGAAGGGATCGCGCTGCTCGTTACAGTACACGCCCCGATCGTGAAAGTTCTGGAAGTCGTTCACCATGATGCGTTTCGCTAGGTGCGGATCACGGATGAGGATGGCTGGGCGGAAGAACAGATAGAGACCTAGCAGACGATCCGACGACTTGTGGTACAGGTTGTTGATGGCGATGCCAAACGATTCCTTCTTCTCCGCTACGGTGCGGATGTTGCCGTACGGAATCTCTGGCTTCAGGTGGGGCAGTCCATGACGTTCCCAGTGGGAGTAGATGTATCGCAGCACCAGGAACACTACGGCCGCAAACAGCGCAAGTGTATAAACAAACATTATGTCACTGTGTACACGGCACTGCTCACGGTGGGTAAATGGAATCTTGCTCGAGAACTGATTGCGACCGAGACGTTTCCATCCAAGGCCACAAAACACAATAAACGGTCGCGCAGCTTGCCGGCAGCCTTATAAAGCATCGCCTCCCCCCAAAAAACCGGGTGCGCCTGTGGTTGTGTGGCGCAAGCGATGTTTTGATCGTTTATGCTGCTGTACATGGTTTGAAGCTACAACAACAAGCTCGTATGTGTCGGTGACGGCTTGGACGTGTGTCCAAAAAAAGTTAATCTGATGCGCGAGGAGATAGGAACGCTCTACTCTGGAAGATTCGATCAATCTCGGGGACTGGTTTGAATGTAGAGGTGTGTTTGTAAACAACATGAGATAGATTCGGCGATGCTTACAGTGTGGTGCTACATTTTAGGTGGGAGAACAATGATTATATTTGATGTTTTATTTTAATTTATTTATTCTTTTTAATGTAAATTTGAGTCCTTCATCAAAGTGCTAATACTTTATACTAGTTTAATTAATATTATGATTGTTCAAGATTAATTATAACCGTATAATAAAGGCATGTTTTTACCTATTGAATAAAAATTTCGTTACTTCAAGCATCAATTTGCGAAGCAAAATAAAATGATATTACTTTATTGCTTAAATATTAGCTAAATTTACAGACAAGATGCATGTAAATTCTATAAAACATTTAAATTTGATAGTTATTCTATGCTTTCAAGGACAAAGAAATGCAGTAATTCTGTTCAAAAGTCATTCATCTAGTGCTGAATGTCAAACAAAAGTTGCCCGTAACCATAACCATTCATATAACGCATTTATTTTACCATAATTCTTATCCTAGTATACGATCTTTGATCGCAGCTTTATTAAGCTTTATATCACAGTTAATGCTTTTATTGTCGTTTCCGTTTAACGATCCTCATTGGAAGACCACCTTTCGGTGCTAGTGTAGCAGCAACCGGTTCAAAGCTAAGCTTTCGCGGTATTGTTGAAGAGAAGTCGAATCTGGACAACATCAGCACCAAAGCAATCTTGGAGAGAAGAAGCCCTTGTCGTAGACCTGAAAAGATCACCATTTAAGAGTTTAAAGTGTCGAAGGTTCGTATGTACTACCTACCGATGCAATTGCGTGGACCAGCACCGAATGGATAGTAAGCATCCTGTTCGTAATTCTTCGTGGCCTCATCAAACCGCTCCGGAGAATAGAGTTCCGGGTTTGGGAAATACTTCTCGTTCATACTTATCCCCAGTAGAGGAATGATCATTTGTGTCCCTTTCCGAATAACGATGTCACTCTCCGGCACCCGGTAGTCTATCGTACACTCTCGATTCAGAACAGCCAACGCTGGATAGATTCTAAGCGTTTCCTTGATACACAAATCCAAATACTTCAACTCGTTAATGTTATCGTACGTGATCTCGCCCTTGTGTCGTTCCATCATCTCATCGATCTCGCGCTGCAACTTCCCCATCACTTCTGGGTTGTGTGTAAGCTCGTGCAGTGTGAAGGTGATCGCACCAGTTGAGGTGTCTGCACCGGCCGCATAAAACAGAAACACATTCGCCGCACACTGTGCGTCGGATAGCGATTCTTCCACATTGTTTCCCGCCTTCCGACGAAGATCGGTTAGAATCTGGATGAAATCACGCCTTGTAACTTGACCCGTTTCACGTTGATGCAGATGGGAGCTGATCACTTCCATCGTGAACCTTTTCATCGGTGGAGCGAGTGAACTGATACCGGTAAACTTAAGCAATCCGGGACAAAGGAACACACCGGTCGTTCGGATATTGTTGAGGAAGCTATCCGGGTTGTTAAAGTCGCGGAGCGCTGTTCGGAACGCATCGTCCGGGTTGTGGAGACAGTTGGCTTCGAAGCCGAAAAACACGGACGCGACTACGTCTAGCACGTACCGGGACACTATGTCACGCATGTTCACTATTTGGTTGTCTGTGGCCAAGTTCTCGAGGTAGTGCTGGAGTTTGGTGCCCACCTCCAGAAACGTGGGCAGCATGTTTCGAAGCTGTCCAGAGGTGAAGGTCGGTGTCAGCTTCCCTCGGAGACTCTTCCAACGCTGTCCAGGCAGGGCAAACAGGTTAGCTGACATAGGATCTCCATGCTCGTTACAGTAAACACCACGATCGTGGAAATGCTGGAAATCGTTCACCATAATACGCTTCGCGAGATGTGCATCTCGGACCAGAACAGCCGGACGGAAGAACAGATACACGCCCACCAGTCGTTCCGGCGACTGATCGTACAGATTGTTGATAGCCACATTAAACGATTCTTTCTTTTCGGCCAGAAGTCGAAGATTGCCGTACGGTATCTCAGGCTTCAGGTTCGGCAATCCATGCCGATCCCAGTACGAATAGACGTACTTGAGCCCAAGAAACACTATCACCACAATCAATCCAACGCTGTAAAGGATCATGTTGAGCTGGGAACTGGGAACTGGGACTACTACAACTACTAGCTCCCCCACTGAAACAAACTGTCGCCACGCTAGTTGCGTTCCCTTTTATACTACTGTGGTGTGGCGTGTAAATATTTAGAAACGCATCAGCACCACCAAACCCCATCGGCCGGTCCCGCCCGGTTCCCGTATCAACCGGTTTACATGCGATGTGCCCAGACGGTAGCAGATCTTTCACTGTCAAGGCGGTAGTGTGTGCCAGGGTTTTCGTGACGACAGAACCCTTCATCCGTCCTGCCGTATGATTATCAGGAGAGAGCTCGTAGCTGTGGCAGCTCGTCTCAGCAGGTACAGACGGTCACATGCGTAGTCAGTGGAACATGGTGATGAAATTTCGATTGTCATCGCCATTATTTTGATTTGTGTCTAGATGGTTGTTATTTACAGACATATGCCGTTATGATTAACCCTTCCACTATCTGGAAGGTGTTGCAGGGTTGGCGTGGGAATAAATACTGTTTACTAAAGTGGCTTGAAGTGGCGGTTTATTTTTAGATTAGAAGCGTTGTGACAAAGAAATCAATATTAGCATTCAAAACATGCGTCAAAGCTGTCAAACAGGTTTGCGTTGAGTCATATTAGTTTTTAAGACGTACAATGTTATAGAACTAGTTCATTTCAGTATAAAATGTTGTAATAGCTTAAGGGTTGAAATTTGATTGATTTAAATTTAATTTTGAAGATTGCAGTTAGAAACCCTCCAATTCAACCTTATCTTGGGTACTTTAGACAGCTTTAGCAAGCAGTTGGAGAACCCTCTTGTCTAGGATGCACTCTATATAAGGTTTAAAGCATTCCGTAACTGATTGTCAGTATGTGAAGATTTGGAAATCTGTCAAGTGACCTTGTCCTCTTCCCGAAACTATCATCAAAGAAATGGTGTTGGTAGGTCAGTTTAAGATTTGATGATTAGTCATCTGTTCTATCAACGACCTAGAGTAATGAAGCGATAAGGCTTTAGGCCTCTAATCTAATTTTGTGAAACAAAATGGGTTGTTTAAGTGATATGTTGGTTCTTTTAAATTTTAAAAAGTTATAAATAAAATAAATTTGATGTTGTTTTAGAGTCTAGGATTCGAACAACGCTCAAAACTAATGTCCAAAGGTGTCGAACCTTAGAACATGATATAACATACATTAATATATTTTGTATTTGTCTTTTATACAATTATTTGATCATAATTTTTGTTATTTGTACTAGAAATGCACCACATAAATTCTTGAAAGTCAGTTTAAGCTACAAAAATCGCCCCTTCTCAAGGGTTATTCCGTATAGTTTCAAGAATGTTTAGCATTACAACATGTCTCATCGGAATGAAAACAATAGCCTTATAATGTACAAATGAATATTTCGCACTTTTCTGCATCTCGGATTACCAACATTCATCGCTTACCTCAAACGTGTGGCAGTGATAACGAAGTTCCTCACTAAAATACAACCAACTCCACTAATGTTTACATGCGGGGCAACATACTGCGAACTAGCAGTGTTATGGGGAAACCTTCTATCGTTTCATTGGCAGCTATTTGAGGTTTAAGTATAACGCAACCGGTGCGCTGATAGCGAGAGAGCAGCTCTAGAACTGAGGCATAATTGTTGGAGCAGCTGTTAAAGTTTCGAGATTAGAAGGGTAACTTAAGAAGTGAGAATATCTGGGGAGCAGCATTGTGGCTTCATTGTGGTAAATTAACCCCCACTTGATAGGTTTCCGAATTGCAGAACTACGATTTATTCCCATTTGTGCTGGCGAAACTTAAGCCCTTCCTCCAAAAGGATCCATTTGTGTCAATATGCAGCGATTTTCGATCGAAATTCAATCTTCGCCACATATTTTCATCAATTTAAAGCACACCGCCAACGGACGTCAGCAGAACGTTGACACTCATCGACTGGCTGCAGTTTAGTGTCAATTTCTCACAGATGCCGCTAGGGTCGTTTATCATGCAATGCAAATGGACGACGTGCGCTCTAGGAGGTGTGAGACGATGTTCGCCCCCCTTCGAAGCACTCGTCCAGGTCACAGTAGGCGACAAAAGCTTCCCCGACGGCCATTGCTCACCGGTGCTAACGGGCGACACTGGCGTCTGTGTTGCGTTTGATGATTGATGGGTTGGGATCGGTCGGTGGGTGTTCGAGTGACGTCTGCGTACGCGTACAACTGGCTGCGCCTGGTGGGGGGAGGGAGGGGTAGCGATTTAAACAAAACAAGTGCTTGGGGTGGGTCAGTGGGGCTAGGTAAACATCTTCTCCCATTCATCGAGAGAGGCATCTGGTACAGTGGTGGAAATGATTTTAGGGCTTTGCGATTTTGATAAACAAGTATTCACTAGAGCATTTAAAATTTGATCTTTTTTTACCAAATTTACCATTTCATAAAGCAAGTTTTTACTAACTAAAATTAAAAAAAAAATTCATCGCACGTGTCGTCAAATTTCGTCACGCTCTGTGCTTCCCAGCGCTCGCATATCATGCACATCCATCCACCACAAGCGAGCGCCGGCTTGTTTCTGGCTGCAAGTGCGTAAACGGGCAATATGTGAAACACACAGCCACACGCACGCACACACGCTTGTTACACGCTTATCTTTGGACTGATGATGCGTTGGCCCATTGGCGTGTGCGTGTTGGCCGTGCCGTACCGCGAACGCGACCAGGTTATTTATATGTTCGTTGATAATTTAATTAAACTCCGGTTCCGTGTTTTTACTCTGTTTTTCGCCCGCTTTCGCCGTTTACTTTGGTTCCGGACGAGCCGATCGAAGAAGAAAATAGGCCAGTATGTGTTTCACTTTCGTTTTTCGCTCATGTAGCGGTTTCTCATGCTTTCAGATTTGATTAAGATTAGCGAGGTTGAGAAGCGATCGAGCAAAATTGTCCCTATGTTAAAACAAAAGGGAACAAAGGATGTGTGTGTGTGCGGTTGGGAGCGATGTGAAATAAAAAAAGTCAATTTGTATTTGACCCCGACGTGATTTGAACACGCAACCTTCTGATCTGGAGTCAGACGCGCTACCGTTGCGCCACGGAGTCGTTGTTGTGGAGATGCCGTTCAAATCAGACCAGGCTGTTCGATACTCTCTTGTTTATATCTTTTCGTATTTGTGCTTTCTACTAAATTTTGTTTTATTTACTAAAATGAGTTAAAATAAGTTGTCCAAATAAAAATAAATTCTATCGATATTTTGAATTACTGATACACCTGATGATTGTTTACTTAAATAAGCAATTTGTTCTTCATTTTAACTCCTGTTTTCGAATACCTACCTGAAATCTAGTACAATTTACTAATTAAAACAAATTTAATTGCATTTTACCTCTTCCTCTTAATCGCTCGCCATTTCCCACACGATTCAGTTCTATTTTCACAACAATTTTTCTAGCTCTCGGGGCAGAAAAATGACCCATCCAAGAGGACATTCCGGAGTATCTGGAACGGGGCGAAATGTGTCACTGCTAGTGAGATACCATTAATTATAAGCTTTTTAGTAGCAGCGTACCCCTTTTCCCAACTTGCTGTGCTGTACTTTATTCGTTTTACGGTCCTGTTTGCGTGCCTCCTCTTTTTAAGTATCTTTCCGTGTCTTTCTGAACTAGAGGCGTGAGAGAGAGTGAGAGAGAGAGAGAGAGAGAGAGAAAAGTATGGAGGAAATGCTAACAATCACCCTAATTTCTTGGAATGGTCCGGTTGTGCTGTTTACTGTTTACTGACGGGCAGATGGTTGCGCTATTTGTACTGGATTTGCTCGTGTTGTTTTATTTTTATTCATCTGAAATCTTTAATTTTCTACCGTTTTCCAGCTCAAAGGCGCTTGCAGCTTGCAGGGAAAAGGGATGGTTGTAATTTTTCGAGATTAAAAACGACAGTTGGTCTTTATCCTTGGGGTTAGGGGATATATTTTTTGCTGGAAAACCAACTCTCATTGCAATAAATTATTCTTTTACGTTAAGTTATGCCTTTTTTTAAATAACGAAAACGAAATTTGACTACTTTATGGCAGCATGAGTGTCCCGAAATGACAGGGAACGATTGTTATTGAAGCTTTTCTTTATTGGATTCGGACTTTTTATTATCCTTCCTCGTGTTTTTCCCTTGGTCCAATAAAACAAACCATTAGGCCATAATAAAGTGCAGCACAAATCGGACAAAACTACTTTGCCAACCAAATCAATGACCCATAAAGACCGCCATACATCTTAACCACGTACGTGTGTGTGTATGTGTGTGTGTTTTTGTTGTTGTCCGACTATTATCGAAAGATGACGGTACGGTACACACGGTATTCCCTTTTTCTCAAATCAGGACAGTGATTTCCGTTCCATTGGGAAGGCGCAAAAAGGTACAGGAACGTAATGATTATCGTCAAATCGTCCTTCCAAGCTACACCAAATCAAGGGCAATTCACTTCTTTATTGGCACAACATTGGCCACAGGAATGGTGGGTTTTGGTGTAATGCGAGTGTAACGTTTGGCGAGGCACACACACACAGGCAGGCAGGAATTTAGTGCTCATAAACTAACAACATCAGCTCCAGAGAAGAAAACGTGTGGAGAAAAAATGCTGGTGTCAGTGCTCGTTTAGGTCCGGTAAATCATTTGTGGAAGGGCCGCCAAGAGTGAGCGAGTGCTCAATTTAGGGAAATGATCGATTGTTCGAAGGTTCGGTAGGTAGGAAATCAAACGCTAAATCAACTCGCTCGCAAGCTTGGAAGGAGATCCGAATGAATGGGAACGCCAGGGAACGTCGGATTTTTATGTTGATCTTTCACACTTTCAGCGATTGCCCTGTTTTGGGCAGAACGATGGACTGTTAATAATACTTTGCTTTTATATTCTTCTCTCTCTATTTAAAGGGCTACGGACGGAGGAATAAAACAAGAACGCTTAAAGGATAAAAATAGGAAAAAACGCTTTTCCTCTACCCAATCAACGGTCCAGCTCGGGGATAAAGCTAAAGCAACAATACAAACACACACCCGGAAACGTCAGGAATAATCAGCAAACATGGCGGCCACGATGCGAACCGGTGGTAAGTTGTAAATGCGAAGGGTGCCGAGATTTATGAAACGCTAAATCCCTATCGCCAGGTTGGGCAGGTTTTCGGGATGATTTCCTGTTGGTAAATGGATGCTGGGCGGGATGGGTTTTGTGTAAACATTGTTTAGGTGATCCTGGGGTAGAGAAATCATTTCCTTTTTTTACGCGTTGGTTTCCGCAGTCGTGTGGCTGTGCGAGTGGGATAAAAAGATATCGATTCAAATATTGAACCGGACGTGACGACCGTGAGCATCGTTTCCGCTGAGCAAGGCAAACCAGAGGGAAGGATACCGCTTTTGTTTTTACACTTCCGGCAAAACAGCAGCATCGAATCTCCGGAAACACACCTTGATCGATGATGATGATGATCATCGTGCTGAAGAGGCCGGCTTTTTTCCGAGGGTAGCGTTCGCTTGCAATTGTGTTTGTGCTTACAATTACATCATTAATTCTGGTACCGGGCTTGCTGAGTAGTGAGGTTTTTGTGTTTGTTTTTCCTCGGTACGGGAAATCTCGAGGTTTTTCCTGGCTCGTTATCATACGTGTTTTCGGCTCTCTGCTGCTTCTTGTGGCATGAGTAATGGTCCGGCATAAAGAAGCCCGTTTTTCCGTTGACCAGTCCTGGGAGGCGTACTGCGGGGCATTTTTTTGTAGCTGGCTGGAGTTTCTTGTGTTTGTATTTCTTGTGTGAGGTTTCGGAAAATTTATCGCCCAGAGAGGTAAAGCGCAGGTACCTGATTGTTCTCGCTGAGAGGATGGGGATAGCTTGATAGTTTTTTTATGCAGTTCTTTGTTGCTAAATGAATAAGCTCACGTCCACTACGTTTTATGAAACCGAAGCTAATATGTGTTTGGCTTCGGAAAGGCGAATGTTGCAAATCAGGACTAGAATACTTTAAACTGAGTATTGGTTAATTAGTCGTTAAATAAAAAGGTATTTTCTGATATTTGTAGCAAGTTGACATCTCGAACATATGAAACACTCCTGCAGTTAGAAATTGTTTCTGAAAAAATAAGAAAATTTTGTAATCAAAGCCGTGAAGTACCTAAAAACAATCTGAGAGAACACACAATGATGAAAACATTTTTCCTCCACCTAATGCTAACACTCTGTTCCAGTTGACTGCCACGAACATGTATCAAATACATTTAACGCTTCTTGAACACATTAAAGCTTCTCGTCTCGAAAGCTCACTACAGTGCGCTGTGTCAGTGCCCCCAGAGTGTTGCCGGCATAATGAGTAAATGTATAAAAAAAAGCCGGAGCTCTCACACTCAAACACCGCGCTCCCCCTAAAGCTCAACTCAGTTGCCAACGACAACCTGATGAATGTGGCGACACCCGCTCGTGTCAAATCGTATTAAGGTAGAACACCAAACACACCGGCGTTTCGTATGGCTTTTCTGCTGGCTGGCCAAAGCAAAGCAAAAATTCAACAGCCAGCGAAGCTCGTACCGACAGAACGAGACATAATTTCACGCGCTTGCCAATTTCCATTCCGACGGGAGAAGGTTCACATTTTCTGGCGCAATGAAAGGATGTCACATCTAACTGAACGCAAACAGGGCGTATCATGAGGCCTCGTTCTGGCCCGCCAGTTCTCGACGGTATCGCACCATGGTAACGTCGCGTTTGGCTCATGCAGACCTTCTGATCCTGGTGAGCCAAGTGTGAGCCGATGTTTAACGACGAAACGCACTTGATGCGCAGAGAGCGAACCAGACGATGTTGAAAATTAGCAAAATCAGAAGCCTGTTTTCGCTCGTAGCTTTTAGTGTTTCATTTCCACCGAGCCGGGGATAACCCCGGAGGGGTCATAAGCTGGCGGGACTTATCCACCACCGGACCACGGCGCTTGTTGTCGTTCTGGGCGTAATTAGGCTAATTAATGTTTCACGTACGCAGAAAAATTCAATTTCATCCCCTACTCCACTCTGCCACTCCAACCGGCCACCACCATTACCGGTGCAAAGTGATGAGTTTCGTTTGGAGTGTTTTTGTCCCCTAAGGAGGAGATTTCGGTTTGCTTTGGCTGTGTTTCCTATTCAGAGCATTTTTGTTTTCCCTTGGCAGCGTGTGCACATCGGTTTGGTCAGCTAAAAGCATCCAGCAGTGAGGCCCCCGTGGTCGAGTGCATCGGGAGATTAATGTTCAGCCCAGCTCGGTTGAAACCCGAACCTTGAAGCTACCGGATCGGCTCGAACAGGGACAGATTACAAAACGTAGAGCGGGAAGCGGGACGAGCTGTGATGCTTGACCTTAGCGACAGGATCGTTTTTGGCACTTGAACCATCACAAGGGGCAGCAGCGAAATAATTACCCTAATGAAGAGACGAACACTTGACGCCTAGGGTCTGCTCTTAGACCAGGGTGATGCAGTGCAGTGCTTGAAAGCGACCCGAAAAACGTTTAGTGGAAGAGAGAGAGAACCCATGTGTTGTCACCTGTTCGGTGTGTCCCCGATGAAGGTCCTTTCTTATGGTCGTGTTGAAATGTTTATGTGATTTTTAAAACTTTATCAGTGGCGTTACATTTAAATTTGCCGTGAGGTATGTGCAAAACGTGTTGTTAATAAAATTAATTTGATGAGGAGCCTGTGGCTCATTAAAACCCTTTGAACTTATACGAAATTATTCTAAGTTGTTCTCAGTTTGGATGGAATTTTGGGGTACATTGGTAGTTTTTGACCGGACGGGTTTCAAATTTTGTCTATATCGTCTCTCTATGCACAAAACTGACAATACAGATACAAATGAAATGCTACTAAGTCACTACTTAGTCAATGAGTCCGGTAATGGTAGGCCAGGGACTCTCGAGTTAGTAGGGCCAAAGAAAATCAAGGCTGCAATGGGATAAACATGTCATTGAAAGGGCTCTGGACGACCTACGCAGCAAAGTTTTTTCAGGCCGTAATCATGGTTTACGGAGACCTTCCTTTCCAGGCTTCTTCAAATGAATCCAGAAGTGCTAGAGCAGTCAATTCTGTTTGTGGCTAAACAGGTCCTGTGGCATTTAATACTCGACAAATTCGTGTTAGCAACAATCGTCACTCATATTTAACCTTCAGGCTTTGGTCTTCAGAGGAACAATTTGGCTTGATTCGACTCTACAAGGTTTACGATGATCTCACCATCGTGCAGCGAATTATACTAACCAGGCTCTGGTGAGCTGCTCATGTCATGCGAATGGAATCGGACAACTCAGCCCATAAAGTTGTTTTAGAACGTCCACATGGGCAAAGGAGGCATTTTAGGCTCAAATTGCAATGGATTGTTAGCTTTGATGCCTCATAATGGATTGGCATGCAACGGCGCTAAACCGTGTAAAGGATTATTGATGCAGCTCAAGACCGCGAAGCAGTTTTAGCATTTGATAAGTAAGTAGGTAACATATAGCCTGGCTGATAGTTGAACATATAGCATATTCAAGTATTGAAGTTTTCTTACGTTTTGCCAGTAAGTATCCAGAAGCTTGGCAATGTGAAACAAAACACATGAAATTTCTGCTATGATGTTTGAAGCTCTCAAGACAACTGCTAGAATAGTCCGCCTGTTTACAAATTTGCTAAATCAGATCATTGTGATAACATTAACCCTGCTTCTTCAGTGTGTTCGATACATGCACCACAAGCGGCGTGTTATCGATCGACCCGATAACACCCGAACACCCCAAAAACAAACGGTAGTTTAATTTGCTAACCACGTAACCACGTATCCTTTCGGGTCCATCGTTCCCGCGATCAATCTGACCTCAACCGTTCTCCAACACGGTGCCGGGAAATGCATTCGGTGCGGAAAATTAATTGCTTACACAAACGAAACATAGTTCGGCTCGGTGAAGATAATTAGCGACCCAACATGTTGTTGCTGTCCACCAGGCGAAACATATGCGCAACAGCGACGATGTATGGGTGTCGACAATTTAACGCTCTGTTTGCGTTGAGTGGTATGAAAAGTTTACGCTAGTTAGCCGCACTAGAAATGATTGTGTGTGGGTTTGTGTGTTTGGCGATAGAAATGGGTGGAAAACTTCATAAAATGGCAACTGCAAGCGCATTCAGCTTCTTTCATCGTGTCGAGTTTCGGTTTGACGGGGGAGAACGTCAACGAGCGTCGGTAATCGATTTGCACACAATTTGACTTTATATGTGTGTCAATAATTTGCCTCCGTTTGCTTGCTGTAATTTTCTTTCCCTCTCACTCCTTTCCCACTGGTGGCTGTTGTCCTGTTTGCTCACCCATTTCCCTTGGGTAGGATCCCACATCTGGCTGGCGTGCTGGCGTGTTACGGTCCTTTTCTTCTGCAGTGCCTCTTCATAACAGAATCGATCTCGAGTGCATTGAATGCGACACTTGCGGAGTAACGGAAAGCACATTCACGTCGAATGCAACTCCCAAGCACGGTACCGTCCTGCTGTGTCACGTAAGGACCTTTTTCCGTACACGAACGACACAAGAAACGTCGTTCGATGCAGCTAGGACGTGCAGTACGTACGTGGCGTGCCGCAGTCAGGCGGGAACGGCTGTGAAAATGCTGATTATGCATCGATGCTTTCATTTCGATATCAATCGAGTGGCAGCACTGCCAGTTGCAACCGCATTTGCATTTCCTTTTCCCCATTACCAGCGTCGCTTCGATCGAGCTTCTTCTGCGTCCTTACGAATGACGCAGAAGCACGCCTTCTCTATGGGCGACTAGAAAGCGCAACGACAATTTATTGCTCAGGGTTCCATGTACGCTGCTTTTTTCCTCCGGTTCTCGTTATTGCAATAATGCATCGGTATTTTACAATGCCCGTTGGAACTGTTTTTTTCAGTGGAATTCGCATCCACAGGGTGCGAAATAACCCGGTATGCATATCGGTATAATGGATTGTGATGGGTGGCAGGCAGTGTGCGCTTCGCATATTCAGCTGAACCGCATTGTCCGCTTCCGATCCGATCAGTCGATCGAGCGAGCGGCACGTTTCGTGGTGCAAAGCTGGCTGGCTGGCTGGCTGGTTTTGATGGATCCGTGTAGTAGAACAATGGCGCACGGTACTGAACGGGGTTTGGTGCGAAAGCCTTTAATGGGCTTTTGCAGGTGTGAAACGGTTTCTGCAGCCCATTGTTCTGTGGCAGCACGAGTGCACTTGCACGCGTTGAAACCTTTCGCTCAACAAGTGCTTTGCAGATGGCACAAAATGGTGCACAGCGTAGTAGGGCTTTGAATTAGAATGGGTTTTCCAGCTATATCTTGTTGTTAGGCGTGGAGGACTGTTTTTAGGCTGCAAGATGCGTGCCAATAAGGGAAGTGGAAGTCTGTGTGAATTTTGTGTAATGAAACACAGATTTTTTTTTGTTACTGTACTGCTGAAAGGACTTTTAATATTATTATTTATTTTTAATCCTCTCTTGGAATCATCCCGAAATATTTAAGTTATATGATGTGTAATTAATTGTTGGAATAAGTGTATGGTTCACTATAATGATTATTATCAATTTAGATTTTACGAAACACATTTACTTTTGTTTAGTAATATATCGAATAAGAAACATGATCCAATGTTAGTTATGCAAAGAATAAGGATCGACAATTTATTCATAATGAAAAAATAAAATTATATTATTTTAATGCGTTTATTGGGCAGGACATTGAAATTTTATTGGTTATTTATTGCTTTTTCATGGAGGTGTCCAGTACTTCATCAACATGCTGAAACATAAGATAAATTAAAATATTAATAATTTAAAGTTTTTTCACATATAAAAAAAAATTCAAACTTTGTTTTTTATTTTTCAATAGTCAATTCAAGATATGAGTAATTATTTTCAGGAAAATTCAAAAATATTAAGTCAATGGAGACGCCTGGTAACTTACGCAAAGAACCAAAATTACTTTTTCTATCTAAAACGAACATTTTTGTAGCAATTTTACGAACCATTTCCAATGCAGCCTCGCTTACGCGCCCAATACAGCTCAAGCCCCCTTCGCAGCAACGCACGAAAATATTGCATCCGCTGGCATGTGTGTTGGTGTCCACATTTAATCCTTCCTTCGTTGCTTTTTTTCTCGATTCGCCTCGCAGCGTGAAGCTGTGTACGTGCCACCACACCGAAACTGCTTATTCAATTCAAGAAACCACGGAAACACACGCACACACACACGGACACACGGGCGTTCGAAACGGCATTCCAAACACAGCGGCTCCCATTCCCATTCGTCTTCTTGCAACAAACCGAGCAAACGGAGCAAACCCGAACCCGAGTCCGAAGCACCCGAAATAGCTCATCTGTTTTGTGGTGAGTTTGGGGCTGTCCCTCGGATGCTGGCTGTGGTGAGTTTGGCTGCTGTGGTGTGCTATGCTGCTTCTCACGCTCACTAGCAAACCTCCGCTCGGTTGGTGTTGGTGCGCCCCGAAGCCCGGTAGTGAACGGAGGAAGATGAATTTTTGCGCTCGGAAAAGCTCGTACCACCGCCTTCTCCGTCACGGTGGCACCACCGAGCCAAAACCAAACAGCGGGAGCAGCACAACATTGACAGAATTGACACATCTGACTCACTGACTGTGAAGGCTGGTGGGACTGTGTTATTGTTTTGGTTGCTCGGTGTGGTGTGTTTATGTGTGTGTTGGCGCATTGTGTTTGCTTGCGTGGATGCAAGCACAAACAAAATGCTTGTTGGCTTTCGACAGGAACGTAGCGCTCTGCTCTCTGTGCTCTGGCTATCGCTCTCGTATTTTGCTCGCAAACAATTTCCAATTCTTCTCTTACTGGTTGTCGAAAACAGGGCCGTCGGAAAAAAGGAAAGATAGGAAAAACAACGCATGGTGAATCATAAGATCCTCTTTAAACCCATTCGAAGGTCTACCGTGACTGTGAGTGTATTGTGGCAGCACGCGCTACGGATTAATCTTTAATCGTTTTGTGAGGTGTAAGGTGGGTGGATAAATATTATTGAACATCAGTGGAAATGTCATCCTCATAACGTTGAGACGGGAAAAAAGAACATTCGTAGCAAAAACTCCTATACATTCCTTAACCATCTTGAACGAACCGGTGGCAGAACAAAATGCTTGTGCCACCTAGCTTCCCATCGAGCATCACACAGAGAGCAGCAACTAATAGTACCGCGCGAGAGCAGCATCCTAGAGTCAAAACCTAGAGCAATCTCCCGGAACAGAGTGATGAGCTTTTCCCGTTCGGTTGAGGCGATGAGTCTCACGTGAGCTCATCCTCTTGGTGAGATGAACCATCGCCGAGTCCTTCTCGCACAGTCTCACAGCAGAAGATCTGCTGCGTGAGTCAGCTCGGCTCACATCTCACCAACTAGCAATTGACACATTGTGCAGTGGCATTCGAGCGGGGACTGTTTTTTCGGGAGGCCAGCACACGGAAGCGAAAAACCAGGCACCATGTGCATGGGGGTGATACTCTTGATGCCCGGCAGGCATCCTTTTCACGTGTGACTATCTGTAGGCGCTTGCCCAACGCTCTCTGTGTGTGTATGTGCGGATATTAATATAGCGTCTCACTATGTGCGTGTGTGTGTAGGTTGTGTTTGTTGTCTTCAGGCGATCCTTCATCGTCCCACACACATCGAGCGGCGCTTTAGTGAGTGACGTCACGGCGGTCGGAAAACACGTACCTCAAAACGAGGCATTCCGTTTTTCGCGCACGGAATCGTGACCGTGAACAGGAGTCGTGCATTTTATTGCGAATTCCAATAACGCAACCGGTTCCGCGGTGAGTGCAAAAAAAAACGCGTGCGTGTATGAGTGAAGAGTTTTTCCGGTCATTTCGGGGTGGTTTTTCCTCAGTTTTTTCTCTTCCGTGCTGTGCCGAGCTGGCCGCAAGCTAAAAAGAAAGAATGTTGCTGCTGCTGCTACACAGGAGCTAGAAATAGGCGTAATCTGTTGCCCCTTACGTGAAAAGTGAAAAGTCTCGACCCCGGGAAAAGTGCTCACAAACAGTGGAATTTATTGTTGTGCAAACACAATACCTAGAAATCATAAATCGAAAGCAAAAGCTTCTTACTGTAATAGCAAACATGGCGGGTAGGAAAATCTTAAAGAAAATGACCTTAATGGTGGTAAGCAGGCTCCATTTTCACGGCTCATTTGGGGGGGAAACCGTAACGGCGTGCCAGCAAAGCGAGGGTGAAAAATCTGTTTTTCCTGTGGACTCACGCACACCTTCCCCCGAGGGTCGATTGTTTTTCTTACTTTCCACGCGGTAAAGACGCCTGTGCCGTTCGCTTCTGTATGAGTCTTTTCGTGGTGCGTGTCAGCGCTTAGCGATAGTTCTGTTGCTCGGGATCGAGACCATACAAATGAAGGTTAAGGAAAAGTCATTATTTGATGACGACATAAAAGTTTGTCATCATTTTGTCACCACACTCACACACATTGGTGACCATTTTCATCTTTATCGCCGCCTTAAGATATGGGGTAGTTTTGTGTCGAGGAATAACTTTCTTGAGTTAAACTTCTTCCCGAAACCGTCCCCCCCGCGCTAACACTTCGGCCGACCAGCAATAGCCCGCTCACGCTCGTGGGAAAAGTGGGAAAATTGGCGAGATTAACTTTTTGATTCCTTCGTTCAACAATCCCAACCCTTTTTGATTACTCGCGCCGCCTCTTTTCTCTCGACCTTCCCGGGACAATCAATTTTCCTGGTTTTCCCTTTTGGTCCAGTAAAAAAAAAGGGATGCGTCGTTTTGTCGCTGAAACGAGTGTGTCACCTCCATCTGTGTGTGTGTGTGTGTGAGAGACTGACGGTAGTTATTCTGGCCTTGAACGCACTCGGAACCAGCTGAGCCTTCGGTCGATGAATTATTCATAAACGTTACCGAGGAACACTGAGTGTCAAATATCTCGTTACGCTGCGCCGTAGAGTTGGGAGTTGGAGTCGGATCGGCGTTGAAAGTCTGGATGGGGAAGCTTAGAGGAGATGAAGAGAGCGGATCATAAAGTTTAAGGATGGCGTTTCCCCGTTCCTTTAGTTTGGAGCCAGAAAAGAAAGCACGAAGAAGGACACTCGAATACGTTCGGTCTTGTGAGTGTTTGCAATAACTAATCAAATGACGATCGGTTTGTGACAGTGTGTGTGTGTGAGTGCGAGGGTGTGTTTGTGCGAAATTCCCTTGAGGGAATACGGCCAAATGTGTACGTGGTTTCAGGCACACCAATGGAAATGGGGTGTTAAGAAAGAAGTTTTTCATTAAGATTATTGAAACCGTTAAGCTCCGGTGTAGACAGCTAGTTTTCATCAGCTATCAACGGCGGGCAGATAATAATATATTCTCGGAGGAAAAAAAAACGCCAGAAGAAACAAGCAGCTGCTACACGATGGGATAAAAGAGCAGGATTACAGCGTAAGAAAAAGGAAGAGGAAGGCGGT
This sequence comes from Anopheles stephensi, assembly GCF_013141755.1. Classification (NCBI taxonomy): domain Eukaryota; kingdom Metazoa; phylum Arthropoda; class Insecta; order Diptera; family Culicidae; genus Anopheles; species Anopheles stephensi. The sequence continues at coordinate 81,896,376 of NC_050203.1, read as the reverse complement.
CTGATTCGCGACAAAGGAGATACAACGAACCCGGCTGTTTTGGTGAGCGACATCATGTAAATTATTTTTAACGCTTTCTGTCCTATCGTGGTATGAGGTAGAGCTCTTGCACGAGCAATTCTTGGAGCTTTTTATTTTATTATTTTGATGCCCATTTTGTAAATAAGCTAGAGAAAGCAATGAAGACAGATAATTTGAAATTTTATAAATACGAATCCTGCGTAAGAAAATATGCACTCGATTCTATAGGGACTGTTCGGTATCATTTTTATGACGTACCTAGCTGGACGGTACCTTGTCAAGACCTCAAAAGGCGATATCCATAAACACTTAAAATTTATTCGGTTACACTTGAATATTAGCATCAAATTGCATAACTTTAGAATGAATTTGATTAAAAGTCCCTCAAAGTATGCAATTTGCGTAGCACATCCTTCAAGCTTGATCACTATTCGCCACGCTTGTTGTTACTAAACGTATTCTAAACGACCATTAAATGAAGCAAATGATTTTCCACTTGCCATTATACATTCACGTGTTATTGAATGTAAACTATTTTCCACTCCCGCTCATTATGCATTTCCCCGGAATAGTACCGTATAATTGCGTTTTGATTTGCAACAAACAAAGCCACAACACCCGACAGCTGCGTACAGCGCTGGGCTAGGCATTAAAGAAAAACATAATTTATACGCCAAACCGTATGTACTTTAAATTAATTTGACTCCATTTTGCTTCGCTTTTTGTCCCACCCCCACTCTCCCCCCCCCCCCCCCGGCATCACCACAATAATACCAAAGCAAGATTAATAATGGCCCCAAAGGTCGTAATTTAAATTTCAAAACTAAGCACCAAACCCCGGCTTCATCGGTGGCGTGCAAGCCGTTCCGGTGAGTCGGGCGGGATTTAGCTGCGAAGTCGGCGAACAATTTCATCACGCGTAATAAACGCGTGTGTCTTTCACCCTTTCCTACTGTGGTTGGGAAAGGAAATCCCTTCCCTCCTCTCTCGCCCCCCCCCCCTCCATCCCACCCCAACCCATCCGGGTAAGGGTGTGCATTTGGGAAATTGTTGTTGCGTGATGTTTTATGGTGCAATACATAATCGGTTACACCCGTTTATCATCTGGTTTTGCTGTTCAATGTACAGCGCACATGGCTGCGGATGCCATTTTTATGAACGAAGGTACCCTGGGTACGGTAGTATTGGTGAGCCTTTTATTTGTCGGCATGCGGTACATTGCGGAGACAATGGGCAGAGTAACGACCCTCTCGGGAGCTATTTTTGCGTCTGTTTATTGGGTTTGCAGTACCGTCACACCGAACATGTGGGAAAAGGATTCCCCATTTTTCCCTTCATTCGGTTCATGCAGGTGCGGCAAATGCGAAAGCACATCCTTAGCCATCTAATGATCACACATGGTGCGTTTGCGAAAGGGACTATCCTTGTGCAGCGTTTATTTTGTGTTTGTACAATTTCTATAGCTCCGGGGAGGGTTTTTCGCACGAAGAAAGAACCGTTCGTTGTGCCTTCTTGAGGTTAAGGTGAAAATATAAAAATGAAGCCTGACTGACATGGAGTGGAGACAAGTGTCCCCAGTTCGATGAGTGATGATTGATTGGGTCAAAGGTGAATAGGAAAGTTATTTTTAAAAGCATGAAACCATTCCTACCCCTGGCTGTGAAATGGCTGCTCAGTTTGGTCGGTTTGAACACAAACAAATTCATTGAGCACACTTCATCAGTGTTAGAATTGGCATTCAATGTCGCCGAATACCTTCAAAGTGAACAATTGTTTGTCGTAAAATATTCAACACACACTTTAGCACAATAAAAGCGCAACAGATTATTGGACGATTAAGAGCCCCTTTGTGTCACGAGAGGTCAGATCGGTTAGCCTTCTTTAATCCACGCCCATCCTAACCGCAGCAACCGCAAGCCTACCAGGGATAAAACTGCAGACAACTAATTGGCCTGACACACTTCAAACTTCCATACAGGTGTGGGATAGAGCGAATGATTGACGGGACACTTGTGGTTGTTGTGAGTCGTATTTTGAGTCAGAAGGGTAAAAGTTGAAGGTCATCAAAAGGGGTGCCAATAATTGAGCAGGAGGTTTTTTTCAAATAAAGTGAAAGGTCTGCTGATTTTAGACAGGTTTCCCTTCAATTTCAAATCATGTTGAAATGTTGAGGCTTGATGAGGGGTGCGAAATTTTAAGAGATTAATTATAATTTGCTAGACTTTGTATCCAGCTGAACGATTCTATTGACTAAAAAAAGACAATTTTCAACCACCAATTTTATAGCAAAATTTGTATTCATGCTCAGCCATAGCAAGAAAATTCCCCAAAAAAGGGATAACTATGCTATCAAACCTCGTCTGTGCCCATAAATAAAGATCAGAACAAAAGGCTCTCTCTCTCTCTCCCTATTCTTTCCCCCTCAATAATGACCTCGTTTTGTCCAACGGGTAGCATAATTTCCCCTCCGAAAAGGAAGTGTTAAGCACGGGACAGGCATTTTAATGGCAGAACAGGAATTTTGGTTTTTATTTTATTGTTTTACTCGCCGGCCAGCGTTGGAGGTTCTCTTGCTACATTTCCCATACAAAAATCGCTAATCCTTACGAAATTATCCAGCTCCTGCTCTCGCCTGTTTCGTGTTGCCTTGTGTGTAGTAGTGTGTACGTGAAAGAATGTTCCTCGTCTACAAAATCTACACTAGCAAGGTTGGGAAGTTGGAAAATATATTCCTGTTGGAAGGAATTTCTTGTGTCAAAAAAATCCCACCCTAACTGAGCATGGGTGAGTTGGGGAGGTTTAAGTATTTCGAAGGAGGATGAAAAAAACGTTGACAAGTGGCCAGAATACTCATTCGATGGAGAATGGAATTTCGGATGTGCCAGATAGGCTCTCCCACCCCCAGGCTGGAAGTGATTATTACCTTACATTTCGCTCGTTCTCGCTCACTTAGTACGCGTACAATTTGTATCCTTGAGTCTGCACCACTCAAAATCCATAAGCGAAATGAGTGCTGATGGTGGCTGATTTTCTATTGACTCGTCGGATTATGGCGCGCTTTCCCAAGTACGGCACATGTTTTTGGTTGTGACATTCTAATAAAGATTCGGCAAAACCAGCAAACCAGTATCGGTATCGGTTCAGCCAACAATGAGTCCAGCTGACAAGTTATTTCGTATTTCATTAAGCAATCCGAAATGAACCATCGAAGCTTAAGGGATTCGGATTTGGGGAGGGAGAGCTGCCAGAGGGGTGAAATGCAGGCACACACACACACACACACACACACACACAACATTGTAGCTGTCGGTGCGACCTTTCTCCAATCGCCCACATGCCCACTGCGTAGGAATGCTGGGGTCGGGTGGGTTATGTTTGCCATGTGTCCACCCACAGCCAGACACTGTCTGATGCAGTCGGTTGTCGAGAAATTGGACCACAACGTATGTCTTTAAATAGCTTCGACTACTAAAACAAGTCAGACTCATCCAACCGACTCTAGTGAGGGTAGGCTAGTGTTTGCTGAAGATGGGGGTGTTGAGGCAAAGAAACCCTCGGTATGCTAAAAATAAGACAAAAACTTGATGTGGTGCTAGATGGCCAGAGTTCTTCTAGGCAATTTATTGCATATTACTTCAGATGGAGCGATCTATATTTACTGAGCTGAACTTTGCAGCTTAACCGAGCCATCTTAACGTGAAATTGTATTCTTGCAGGGGAGTGTTTGATACCCTTTGCGTTTAAAATTCTCAACCCACAAGCGCGTTATGAAGCCGAAGCAATCCGTTCACGAAACCTGCTCGTCGTTTCCATTAATCATAATTTACTGGAAACGTGATTCATGGCACGAGCGGAATGCTCCTGGGTTGTACTGTGTGCGCAAGAAAACAGCAACCACTCGTTCACCCGCAACCCGATGACGTTGCGAATTTGAGGTTAATTTTAAAACCAGATTAGATAAGCTTTGAGCGAATCGGGGCTGAGAAAGACGCCTTCTTCTACCATGTATGAAGCTCGGTAGAAAGGCATGATGAACTTCTGCCTCGTTCACCCATCTCCAATTGGTCACTTTCGAAGCTCCCACGTTTGGTTTGGACTGCAATTTATCATCGACTGATGACTGCGAACAACCATTTTGCTCATTTTTTCCCCTCTCCTCTCTAGCTCCAGCTGACGGAGTGTTGACGAGCATACACACGAATCAATCCATCATCCTTTTTTCGGTTTCGGTTGGCTGTGTTGAAAGCTGGCTTTCAAATCATATGTTAATCTCTCGTGAAGCATCTCTATCTGGGTGTCCCAGTGGCCTGTGCTGGGCAGAGATAGTGCTCGTCTAGGTTTATGAAGGTAAAGATATCATTTGATAACGCTAGTGAGTCCGAGTCTAGTAGATCAGGAGCTAGTAGAAAGTGATTTTGAGAATCTTTAAAAGTTTCAGAAGACTTAATCGGAACAAGATTAGAAAGCAGACGGAATGGAGTGCCTTTTCATCCTTAATGTTCTTCCCTCAAATGGATTCTTGGAAGGAAACGTCTGCTTACAATGACCAATCGTATTCAACTGAAGGATTTTTTTTAAATATTTTTGATTGCTTATTTGCTTATTTGATTCAGTATTACAAATAGTTTTTTTGTTGTTGTTTTTTTGTTTTTTTTTCATGAAAAATGTTTCAAAATGATCCATAAAATCTTATCAAATATCCATTTTTGGCCAACCTTCTCTCCACAGTAGGTGATTCTTTCTTTAAAAAACTTTTCTTTCCATTCCATCGCGTATCTTTCAGACCACACTCCACTAAGTGTTGGTGTGTGTCCAGGAGTCTTTTCCCTCAAACTGGACCGCTTCCCACTTTCTTCTCCTCCCTATAAAACCCCAGAAAGCGGAAAGCTGTTGGCACGGTATGCGGTTTGCATGCAAATTATCACAACCACCACCGTGGGCCCAGTCCCGGTTGGTGACCGGTGGGCCTGTGCCCAGTGGTTGCGGTTGGTACGCTGCGCACGTGAGACCGGTCCGAGATTAATAGTTACTAAATGAAGCGGAAACCTTTTCAGACGCTCGAACCCCATCGTCCCGGGTGCTCGGGATCGGGAGGTTTAGGATAAAGCTGGGAAGATGCTTTAATTGCACGGGACCAGGCCGCATGAAACTGATCTGCTTGATCCTGGCTTTTTTCAGCTCCGTTTTCGTTGGAAGAAGAAAACTGACCATTCATGTTGTGAGAAGGAAAGTGAGTGTGTGAGAGAGAGAGTGTGATTGTAGGGCAAATGGAAGTAATAACAATAATTAACCAACAATCAGGCTCGTTTGGATTAGGCAGGCATCGTGTTGCCGGTGCTAAAGATGATAAGGGTTTTAATGATTCTTTTATGTAGGAGGACGTTTTTTTAAGTTTCGATTCATTATGAATATGTTTCGAAGAGATTTATCTTATCCTTTCTCTAAGTTCCCTTTTCTCAAAAGCAGGAAGAAGTCTCCAAACTCCTAACAGGGAAAATATAATTCGATTTTCAAATTCGATCAAACACGCAAATGTAACATGCGGAAGTCCGGAAATGAAGTTGGTTCCATTCAGCGGACTACCCATTCGCATCCCGGGCACGTCCACCCGGTAATGGTCATCCGTTGCTAGGTGGGCTGCCTTCGGTACGGTGTATTTATCCTCTCAATCAATCTGCGTTCTTAATATTCATGCCCATCGTTTTTTTTTGCTTGCTGCTCGAATTCTATAAAATCAATTCAATTTCGCAGCCGACTGGAAATGGAAGTGTTTTATTTTGTATTTGGCTGCACATCGATCGGACGAAAATGAACAGATTTTGTTTTTTTCCGGTTTTGATTTTCCCACCGCTCCACTGGGGGGGAGAGAACGGCGATAATTCACTGGGCGCGGAACAATATAGCGTAGCTTGGAGCGTTTTAAGCTTTTTCCGAGGAAAAACTCAAAGCACCGAACGTTGGCGCTATTGTGAGTAGGAACATAATTGAATATTTTCTAAATTGTTCAGCAATTTTCCGCCGGGGGGGAAAACCGTTGGAGAGCGAAGAATGAAGGTGATGTTTAAAGTGCCATTTAATAGTTTGATCAATTTAATTTTGTTATTCAATCTAAACCATCATTGTATTACATTAATCCGGAATGGTTTTGATAGCTTAATGTCGTTTGATGGGATGTAGTAATAAAGCTGTTCTTTGAATTTAACACGTTTCTCACAAATCAAGATGAAGAGCTTTATTAACTCAATCATCACCATTAGGCGCCCAAACTGTTGTGATGGGATTCCTAATAAAATGTGATGATCAAATTGATGGGCTTCCTTCTATAGCTCTCTCACTTTCTATGGATGAACTGTAGAAGAACTGTAGATATCCAGAATCCTGACACCAGGACACGAATCAGAGTGAATGTCTCAAAATTCTTCTCCTTTTCAGTAGCAATAGTTGATGGCAAAAATTGATTCAATTTCGAACCAATTTATGGGGTGGTCCGCTCCTCGAACGAAACATCAGTTCACACCTGCACCGATCTGCATCCAATCTTTACCCACTGTTGCAAACTCGATTGAATTAGCTTCACTTAGGCTTGGATGACGTACTTACACTGGTACACCAATCACCGGGAATCCGGCAAAAGTCTCCCAAAGCATCAGCATCAGCCCTAATCCCAGGGAACTCGATAGTACCGAGCGCTGACGGCAATATCATTCACTTTTAATTACTGCTTAATTTGGTTTAATTTCATTTTGCGTTCAACACCAACGGGAGAGTCAAAGAAAACAAGTAAGAGTTCGCCAGATCTTGACGGTTTGAGTAGCGTCGAATTGAAGCTGTTGGAAGAGCGACAGAAAAAACGGAAATTGAAGTACCTCTTTCGCACACCGCGCTCTTACTGTCTGTTGTAGGCGAAGCCTTTTTTTTTTGGAGCTTGGTATAAATCTGGAGCAACATTTACAACAGTTACAATTTCTGCAACTGCTTCCTTATTGCAATCTCTCGCCGTGAGCAAAAGTATCCTTTTTCCATTCAACATCATCAGCTTCATTAATATGCACAAAACGGTTGCATCTCCTGGGCCGGATTTCGGAGAGCAAACGAGCGTCCGTATTAGCATCATCGCGCAGACATCGGCTGCCTCATCCTCCTCCAAACCGCTTATCGTTGCTGTGCATCGGAGCAGGATAGAACACCGGCCACTTGCACCCCCCGCTCATCCACCCATAGCTAATCACTTACCTCGTTAATGAAGAACGGGGAGCAAACCCTCGGTGGCTCACTCTGCTTGCTGATGAAAACATTCCCCGACGAGAAGATGCTCGTCTTCAAGCGGCACTGTTCACTCCATTCACTGCTTCCTTCTTAAGCAAATAATCCCACTTCTGGCGCTGCCGCTTTCTTCCCTTGATGTTCAAGCTCGCTGGGAAACGTGCTTTAATAATGCACGCCCAGAGAACCGGAGCGCAAACATTAAAGGATTACGCTTCATTGCAGCGTGGCGCGTTCTAGCGTTGGCTACCAGGGGGCCTGCGATTCTTTCCCGGCCACTCGTATCGTCCCGGCATGACATGAAAATTGGTCGTACATATTGCGCCGGGGGTCGAGTTATTCACACGTAACCATTCATTCGCCCGACAGCACCCTCGTGGCGAGCGTTACTTTCTCCAAATTGTCGCAGACGTTCAACGACACTCCCGTCGCGCCTTGCTCTCCTAGCCACCGCAGTTTCCCTTTCGGTCCCGTAGCTACGCCTCAAGTGCATAATAAATATAGCAGGCACAGCACCGTGCGATAGATAAGCACGACCAGGCGCCTCCATCACACGAATTGCGCAGGACGACATCTTGAGACGATACACGATCACTGGTGCAAACTGCATTTCGTCGTGGTAGTGTTGGTGATGAAGGCACCAGCAGTCGTGTGCATTATTATCGAACCGAAAGCATGTGCTTGAATTATTAACGTACCAACGTGCTCGAACATAGGGCGCCGAATGCTTCTCGGAAGCCGTTCGGAAAACGATATCACGCGACATATTAGGGAGGAAGATGGCACACGGGATTTACGGTTCAGTTCTGGAAATTAATTGACGAATGTACTGAATTTGTAGCCAATTGCTGTCATTACGATGGTTACGGAAGCAATTTATGACGCTAGTAAGACATGGGACTACACAATGTAATAAAGCAAAGAGAAAATTACATTTAGGCGTTTGAATGTTGTATATGAGACGCTACCTGCATTTTAATAATTTTCAAATAAGAAGAAACAGAGAGGGAAAAAATTGCACAAACTTAAACGTTAGAAGGGTGAATCTAGAGTGTTACAGTTCTTCACATACAAATCTTCTGAATTTTTAATTATGCAACACAGTTTTTAATCGCAAAGTTAAATGTGTTCCCAAAGCTCTTGCATGGGATGAACTGTCCAAACAACTTTATCTTACTCGCACAATGACAGCCTTGAAGCCAACCTGTCTAATCTCGTTCCCTCCAGCCCACGGCTCCAGCATGCTCAATAATTGTTATTGCTTTCATGCTCATGTACATAAATTTATGTCAAGTCGTTAAAAACGAAAACCCCACTGCCTCCTTTACATACTCACTGCCAAAGACTTTTTCCCTCGCAGCAGAGAAAAGCGCTGCAGCAGACCCCGAAACGCGCTTCTTAATAACCCCAGGACACGTGTTGCGGTCGGTTCTGAAGCTGGTGCTGTTACTCGCTGTTGCCCGTGGACTCAGGTTGCACATTAATGTTTGTTCGTGCTCATCGTGGCTGGCCTCGGCTCCGCATGACCTCACCCTGCCACGAAAGGTCAAGAGCCGGGTTTATGGTTACAGTGCGATGCAGTGTGCAGAACAAGCTTGCTCGTTCTGTATGCGTCAGTACGTTCTGGGGACCGTGTGCTACATTTTTATGACTCCACAAACAGATGGGACCCCGGCATGAAGAAGCTGCACCGAGCCACTGCCCGAGAGCCTTTTTCTGCGTAGATGAGGTAAATTTATGTGCGAGCGAGTGAGTGTGTGTGTGTGTTGGTGCATTCTCTTTAGGTGACCGGTATCACTTTTCATTGCGGTCGTTTGCAAAGTATCTGGCAGCCTGCTGCAGTCATCGTGGCGTGCTTGGGAATAATTTACAAATTTTGTGTAATTGCTTGTACCATGCGAGTGGTCGTTGCTTGCTGGAGCCAGTAGTGTATCTTTTTCGGGGATTCTTAAATTAAGAAACTTTTGTCTAGAAAGACATTATACTTCCGATAGAAATGTTGGACCTTGTCCAAGAAGCAGTGTTTTGAAACAAATTGAAGCTTTGAAAATTGAATTGAATTTTACATTTATTTATTGAAATAATTTATAATTTTCATTCATTGCAGCAAGAAAAAAAGCGAACTTAAAATCAGTTAAGGAAAATGTGTTCAAAATTGGAAAAAAAAGAAAATCAATTGCTGGTAACCAAAGCATTTTTCATTCGTTTTGTAACCACTACCAACCATCGATGATGGATTGATTCATGAATTATAAATACTGCCATCGATGCACGAGCTCGTACCGTACGGAATGGAACAATGTATCGTACGAGCTCGAAGGTACCAAGCGCATTTTCAAGCTACAAATTTCATATCGCTAGCTCGAAAGCGAATGAAGCGCATAAAATTATTTCTGATCGTATTTGTACCAGCTTACGATGGCGAAAAATAAAACGGAGTGGTGAAACTGAGCACAGTAAAAAAGCGAAAAATGTGATATCAATTCATAAATCCATCGTCACGTCACCGAAGCCGGTCGCCGCTGTGTCATACACGGTACGGAACCCAACCAGTTCATCACGTTCTTCAACTTGGGAGGAGTTTTAGATTGCAATTGGAATTTGATTATCGTGCTTGCTACACGCGGCAGCTCGTGGTGGTGCACACGAAGACCAGAACACCGACGAGTGTGCAAGAAAACACAAGCACACACTTACGAGTGTGCTCAAGCAGAAGCACGGATGATAGCAAAAGAAAAAACGGGGTTGACTGTGTCTGGAAACTAATAAGCACTTCGTTACAGCCATAAAGTGTCCGACAAACGGAGCCCGTGCCCGTATTTACAGCATGCAGAGACTTTGTATCACTGGGACCAAAAACGGCCAAGTGTTCGGAAGGGGTTGCAGAGGAAACGGAGACAGCTAGAAGCCATCTGACACTTGCAGAAGCTCGGAGGGGTTTTTATTTTTGCACCACTGGCCGTACTATTTCGGTGAGTGTTTATTCTGGGCCGACACGAAAGCACTTCTCCGGATGGCCGAACAGCTGGGTCAATGATGATAATGATGAAGGAGCTTGAGCTGTTTTTATGCTTTTTCTGCTGCACTCAGGACGATTCAGGATCCGAAGAAACCAAGAACGATTCACTCGGCAATTGAATCCGTGTCCGTTTACGTTCAAGTGCCAGTTAAATCTAGCGGAAGCGAGTGAGCGAGAGAGAGAGAGACAGAGTAAGAGAACGACGACTTCTGCCCAACCGAATGGCCGCTTCCTGGCAGCCGAATGGTGTAAAGAGCGGGAGCTTTTATTTTGAAATTGACCAACACAAAATCGAAAAATGAAATGAAGCAAAACACGCAAAGTAAGTCAGAATTGGGGGGCTGGCAAAATAAAGGATGTTCAAATCGTTCAGCTTTTGCATTCGTTTCTTTCAATGGAAATTGTGGAAAAGAAAGTAATACATTTCCGATCGTTAGCTTCAATGGGCGAGGAAAAACAGAAAGATAGAAAGGTGTTTTTCTCCACTCACCACACCACGCTCGTGAATCTCGGGAAGCTCGTATGCCCAAAGGTACAACATATTGTGTGCACCGAGCAAATGCTTTACCACCCATATCGGCCCCATACGCTTCTCCTGCTTGGATACGGGCTGCAGAAAACATATAAATTGCTTTCGAACACAATGGCGTAATGGATGCAGCAGGCAACGTTCAGGTTTTTGCCCCCCTAGCCAACGTGAATCAGAGACAGATGTTGTGGCCGGATTTGTAGCATGCAGGCAGGTTTGCAGCTAGCGAAGGATTTATGTTGTGCGCGTAGCACCGTAGCAAGAAAAGTGCATTTCCCAGCGGCGCATTTTTGGGTGCATCTTTGCGAGTGGAAAATCAATGGATCTGTTTTCAATTCAATTTTCTTACCAACTCGGTCGTGGAGCTACGGGACAAGGGGCTAGATTTGCTTTCCGTACGATGAAAAATTTCATTCTGGGGTCGTAGTTTCGTTTCTGAGGTCATTTCACTAAAGAGTGAGTTACAACAACTTGTGGTCAAAAATTCTTTGAAGGCGTTGTATTTAAGAACTGTGGTTTTTTAACAAAATCAATAACAATATCAGTACCATCCGGAATTATTTCAATCTAAATTCGATAGAAATCTAGCCAATGAATACAAGTACTGGGCGCCTCCACCTATGTTCACAAAATCATTTTCGATAACAGATTATTTGTAAATGAGAATTTTTAGAACATAAATTACTTCAAACTGATTTTGATTTTGTAGAATGATGAACATACAAAATCGTCCTGATTCTGAAGGCATATTTTTTTTAAATCTTCTCTTAGTCGGCTTTACTTAATTTGTCTACCTTTGCCCGTTACAGCAACCAAAGCTGTAAGTACTATGAAACTTTTCGCTTATCCTTACCGTGCAATAAGCTTGATTACATGGAAAGTTGCTAAATAATTATTAAATAAAAACACACAGCCCAACCTCATTCCCTAATAACTCTCATCCCTGACATTTTCGCCGGTATTTTGCATCAAATTTACGCCTCGGTACGTTGCGGTTGAACGATCAAAAGTTTATAATTTCATTCCGGACGGGTTGCTGGTTCGGTGACGGGAGATAGAACGCGCGCACTCGGTCGCGTTATGCCATCACGCGAAATTAAAATGTCTTCCCGAAACGAAACTGTCGCGAGCAGTGTTTGGAGTGTGTCTCGTTACGACACACACGCGCGCGCATTTTACAGTTGATGTGTGTCCTAGTGGTGGTGGTGGTGGTGATGGTGGGAAAATCTCATTTGAGCCAAGCTGCAAATATACTTATTTTATTATATTAACAGCCTGATTTCACTCCCCTTGCGATTGCCCCCGTTTTTCAATATGTGCAACTTTTCATTTCAGAATGACTTTTTTAATGATGTTGCTGAACGTCAGATAGATAGTGGAACAAAATCATCAGCTCCGTTGCTTGGTCTCGTGGGATTTGCTTGCTAAAACGTGCGAGAAGGATGCTAGCCAATGAGGTTGATTTTCCCTTGAACTATCAAACACATACACACACAGACACATATCCCCCAAGGATCCGCTCTTGACCTCACACCGGCGGGGGGTGGTGTTGTTTGGGGTGTTATTTGAATTTCACGCAAACACTGCACTTCGTATCGAAATTTCGCAATCACTAGGCGAACCGCATACGTTCCCAGGCACGTCCACACTTCATCACGAAGCAGCATCCCCACACACAGACACACAGACACAAACAACCTAGGTTGAATGTTAGTAAATTATGTTAGGAAGGAAGTTCCACCCTACCTTACGCCTTGCGGGAACACCTACTCCACTGACACGTTGTTTGCATTCCGGTGAGCACGTCCCTACCACGTCATATCGATCTGTGTGTGTAGATCTGAGTGAGCGAGAAGCACCTTTTTTGTTATGCTCCCTTTTTCTGGCACCATTCGCCACCACCACTGCCCTCAAAATTAACCCGCACAAAGTAGAAACACAAATAAAGCGTGCAATTTAGCGGTTCATTCCGATGTGGAATGTAATTATTCATCCAGGAATATGGGACACCGGATGATACGTGGGAAATGAAAGCTGACTAAAGCAATCAGATGTGTGGGGCCTTGTGTTATGTGGATGCGTTGTTAAAGCAACGGGTGGAATAGAAAGATCGCATCAGCAATCGTGAAATGCAGATAATTTGACGAGTAATCAACGTTTGGAAAAGGGCTTTGGAGTACAAAAACCATGAGAAAGTAATATCTTCTAGCTTTTGATATGTCTTGGATTCATCAACAAATAAGTAAGAAATAAAATTGTATCGATTGTACAACACAATCATATGAAATCGTCAAATCAAATCAATATAAACAAAATTCGTACAGACCGTACAAAGTTCGTACACTAAAATTTTCATACCTTTAGGCGTCATCTGATTGTAAATGAAAATGCACGTGTATCACCAAATAGGAGAAGCCTAACGTAATATTTGCCATGGACAACTCCACGCCGAAGTAATTTTAAAATGCAAATTCATACCTTCACGCAGCTTGATTAGCTACTGCCGAATCTGTCCAAAATATTTACCAAAAACACACAATGTAAGCACCCAATATGGTTCCTCATCCTGTCGCGCTCATCACCTCTACCAAGCACTCCGCCACAAATATTGCACCACTAACATGCAAACCTTCCTGCACCGTAGTTGAACGGCTGATGTACCCGATAATTGCATGTTCGTCGATTTCGGGTGCGCCAGCTTGCACATCACGCGACACACATATGGTGAGACAGGCAGCAATTTGAATGTATTAATATTTGCATTTACTCCGTGTGTTGCACCATGCGCTTCGAACGGAGCACAATTTGATTTCTTCGCTAAGGGGGACCGGGTGGGTAAATTGGGGCACACGAACGCGTGTGCCATGCTTGAGAACGAGGATTTGAGTCGATGAGCGCTTGGTGGGATAATAACTTCATAACCAAGCACCCATTGATATGCCAAAATCGATGGTTTTCAATTAGAGTTCCATTCGCACTGGATGTTGTTGAGGTTTCGCATTATATTGCACACTGAAATTTCTTTTAATTTTAGTTGTCTGCAGCAACATTTTTTTTAAACCGTCCTTGCATTTGTGTCGAGAAACCAATCCGGTGTTGTAACCATGGTGCTTCACCACAGGAAATTACCCGCGTGAGCATAGTAACCGTTGCTAGCCATTTTGCTGTCATCCAAAAACGTCAAAATCAACACCATCGCTACCAGCGCTCCAAAAATGGAGGAAGAACAGGCTCAAATTGTTAGTGTTACATTGAGGGACATTTTCCACCAAGCGCTTCCATCACCGACCGACCTGCTGCCCTGGTACATACCGAAGTGCTTTTGGCGTTCGCTGCTAGCATCCCGCCAGCTAGCAGCCTGTGAAACCATCCCACTCCCCCGTCCGGATCCCTCCGCAAACGGTGACGATCACCATCAGTGCCCGGCACAACCTGCCCGAGACGGACTACTTCGGTGTGGAATCGCCGTAGCGCGCCTACACCAAGTCCGGCACGTCTTCATCGTCAGCCGAAACGGTGGCACCGTAAGACGATTGTTGCAATTGATGAAAGCGGACTCGTCCGAGCTGCTGCACGTGCTTCTGCTCACTGATAGGATTTCGACCGTGGAGGAGTTTCAAGCCGCCGACAGCGAACGGAACGTTTCGCTGGTACGCTACGGACGGGCTGCACTGGTAGATGATGGGCCCACTTCGAATCTTCCCGCCAGCTACGGTATTGCTGGCGATGAGGACATTCTGCACGGGGTCGGCAACCATCTCACTAGCACAAGCAAAGAGGAGCTGTACGAGGAAAAGCTACTGAAACTGTTCCACAGCGCACGGTTGGTGCTTGAACAGATGCGACCGGAAGTGCGATGGAAGGCGTTGGATGGGAAGGTGCTTTACTTGTATCGCTCCTTCCCGCAGGCTACCTTTGTAAACTGTTTCGAAATTAAGCGCCTTCGGTAATCCTTCTTCATCGGGGGCCGAGTGTAAAACTCTTGCTGGGAAGAAAAACTTACGAAAAGTACTGTGAGAGTGAAAGAGAAGGCAAACCTGTTCACCAAAGAATGAAAGGGTGTACTGTGCTGGATAGAACGGACGCCGATGCTAATCTCGAAACTATTTTCCTCGCTCAACAAAAGGGAATAAAACAACAACCGGAAACTGTGGGTCACTGAGCATGGCGGAACGGATAAAGTAGCGCAATCATCGTCATTTTGATCGATTACAACCGAGGTACGGTTGAGTTGGCGAAGAGTAGCGAGAACTGTGGACACATCATCGGTAGGAAGATGCAGCATTTTTTTTACTTTCTTTTCGATTATTGTATTTTCTGTAAGTTTTTTACCTTGTTCGCTGTGCAAATCATCCATCTTAGATATTTTGTCGTACGCTTTGCTGCTCTTTCATATATTTTCTTCTAAGAAATAGCTGAGAGTATCTCAACAGTCCGTAATAATAAATAAATAAATAAAATAAATAGCTGAGAGTAGATGTGTTATTCTGTTTTCTATTTCAAATTTTACTTTTTTCCGATGTGTTTACATGTGTCTAGTTTAATCTAGTTTACTTTCATTTTGCTTTCTTTCTTTCCGTTCATGTTTATTTTCTGACCTTTTCACTATTTTTATTTATTTGATAAGAAGAAATATACTGGTTTTCTTTTCATAGCTTGAGTCTTTCACTCTTTTTTACAATTTTTTCTTACTCAGAAGATCACAATATTTTCGTATTCTTTAACATGTAAGCTTCTAATTCATAGCAGACGATTTTTTAATTGCTTATTTATTATTTTTCACTCTGTTGTGTTCTAATATGATGATTTCTATAATATTGAGTACAAAAGAATCAGCGTCAAGCATGCTTCGTTAAAGCACTTCTCCCCAGAGCGACAACAACACAACGGCAAGGGAATACTTCTTGTCTGCATTACGATGCACAAAAGCGAACACCATAAGGAATGTGTATTACCGTTTGGAAATAGTGCTTGAAAGTGACGATAATGTCTAACGACGATAACGAGCTTCATGAAGCAAGTTTTCCCCCTTTTCTTCAAATATGCTATCCGGCATGAAGGTGTTTTCAAACCCGAAACCCTCAAGACACCAAACAGCTTATCGATTTTTAATTCTCTTCTCCTGTGTCTCTCATCGTCCGTTTTTGGGTTAACGTTGAGTTGGGTTGATTTTTTGTTGGCACTATTTATTTTTCATTTTTTTTTCACAAAGACTTCGACAAAATGCAAAAGAAAAAGCTTTCAGCACCAAAACATCCAACAACGCTGAATGATGGGTCCTGGGCGATGGAAAGTTTTCTTTCAATTATGATCTTGCCAACGCGAATGCCAAATCGATTCGGTCGGTACGGTGTCGGTTCAGGAAGTGGTGAGAACAGAAAGCATCACCATTTCCTTGTAAGGATGGGCTGACGTTCCGTTTCCCTGACCAATCACGACCGCCCGGAGAACGACGATTTCCGGTTGAAGTAATGGATGTTTTCTTTCTTTGCCGCTCGTGTTTTTTTTTTGTCCGGGGTTTCCCTGGAAGTATGCTTTCGGTCGGTTGGAAAACGAAACGGTAGCATACTTACTTGCAGAACCGTTCCCAGGAGATTAGCGACCGGGAAGTAAATTAAATTACTTGCCCGATGGTAGATATTGTGGATGGAAGATGTTTTGCAAGTTCTGGCAAGGGAGTAGCGAGGTCTCTTATCTTCTGTTTTCATTTGCAAATAAAATCATACCGACACTGGAGCGACAATTGTGTGCTCAGGCGATTACAATCAATAATTTGACAAGTTAAGATCGATAGGAATCGCTGTTTTTAGTTCTGAAGAAATAGTTTGAATAATACACCAGGAGAGTTCAATAAATTAGAGTAAATTTGATTAAAAAAAATCAAACCAAGTCCAGTACCAAACTTCCTCGTAGTCTCAGCAACGCAAGCAACATTTACAGACTAAATCGTACAACGCATTCTGGTGTCCTATGGTTTGGAGAGAATCTATGTATCAGATGCACATGTGAGGACCGAAATTACACATTTTGTATACAGTTCAATCTTGGTCCATATCAGTCTCATGTCTTCCATTTTGAATTCCTATAGGCTACCTCCAGATTCCTAAACAGACCTTAATATCCACGAATAGATGTAATGACTTTAGATTGACTCAAAAGGTCGCTAGGCCATGATAGGAGAAGAAGGTTGTTCTGTAAATATATAACTTAAGTTTTGATCTCCTATTACGATTTCACAAGAGCCTTGAAGAATTCTCGACCCTGAAGAATTCTAGTTGGAAGCAGATCTTCATCCACAATACTACCCAAGGTCACCTATGAGCTCTGAAGAAAGCGTTCAATCTATTTGATACATCTATAACTCTGCTATGCGAAGCATCACACACACACACATTAATCTTGTGAATAAATTATAACGCACGAGATTAACACATGTCTGTTTATTCATTAAGAGATACATCGCTACAAAGAAACGAATCCCCATTTGACACGTAATTTGAGTTATCTGTTCCCGGAAAAAGACCCGTCCTCAAACAGTGCTGTAACCGAGTGATACCTATGCTCGATTTCATCTCTTTCAATATCAATCTGTTATTCTGGGCCACTTTTTTGTCTGTCTAAAACTATCAGCGAAACGAAAAAAAAAACAGAACCTCCGCACATCCCAAGCGACCGAACAAAGCTTCACAAGTTCAGTTCGATTAGTGAGCTTAATCGAATTTTCCGGTCACGCACAGCCACGTTTTTCCGCGTGTTATTGTGCTATCAGTGTTTGTTTGTAAATATACACCCCGATATACCATTTATGTGAGATGCGTGAGGGCAACAGAAGAAGGGACAAAAAAGCACGCTGTATGGCACAGAAGTAGACCTATTTTACCTCTTCTTGTTTGCTTGTGTCCTGCGCGAATGAAATGTATCTGCTGCTAGGTGTGGTGTACTTGTACACACGTGTCCTGCAGGAATGGACTGTCCGAGGATTCGGAGGGGAGGGGGGGGGAAGGTTGGGGAGGATAGAGCGGAATGGGAAATTGTCGTTTTCATACGTAATACGTCTCGTTTAGCTGGAGGATTACGACCGGTACGTGACTGTCTGTTAGAGCGCACGCAAGCTGTGAAATACGTACGTGCGACACGGCGAAATTGCTTCTCCGAATTGTGTCCACCGTCCTGTGATTCAAACGCTCACATACACACACACACACACACACACACACACACACACACACACACACACACACACACACACACACACACACACACACACACACACAAACCTGAGGAAATGTTCCGAAATGTATGAGTGTGTGTGTGTGAGCTCTTCCATATTGCACGAAGAAAGCTTTCAGGTGCATCCTCTCTTTCTGCTATCCTTGACGATGTAACAACAGCCTCTTGGAAAATCCTCTTCCAAGATTTCTCTACCACGAAACGGTAATGCAGTGGGATAAGATATCATTACCTGCTCTTATCTCTCAACATAAAATACAATGTTTTACAACGATTTCCGATGGAAAAAACAATCCCGGCCGGATGGAATCAAAAGTGAGCTGGAAGCTTTTTTTCTCTTTCTCCCTACCCAACAGTACCCAACAGCTTAGGTGTCGAAAGGTATCCATCGCACCATCGCCGATGTGTTACTGTGGAAACTGTGGTAACGGCTAATACTGCCCTGGGCGTTGTTGCTATGCCTCCGATACATGGTTTCGCACCGAGCAATGTAGAACCGAAGGCATTTTGCTTTCAGTGGCACTTTGCAATAAATAAAAACATACAAATCTGCACCTGTAATTCAATGGTCTTCAAGGATTTTGTTGCTCCCAGATTTTTGTTTTTGCTACCGCTAGCTATTTTGCTTTGTTTTCCAACTGAAGGAAACATTCCCCCCCGAAATGGTGTCTCGAGTTCACATTATCTATCCCCCCAAAAACACCATAACAACCAACTGTACACGGTTGTGGTCCTCGTTTGAATCGGATCATGCCGTGTTTTTTCCCTGAAAGTAACGGCAAACCAGCTACGAAAAACATGTATTTATTGTCTCGCAACAAATAGCCCAAATGGGCTGCAGATGCCGTAAAGCTAGGTGGAGCTTACTTTGCTTGCCCTTGTGCGTCGTACGCGAGCTCCAGCGTCCGAACCGTCAAACGTAGCAACGATGGCTTGCAAGATACGCCGAACCAAGCGGGCACCATTAGATCTGGCTGGGTGTAGTGAACTAGCCTATCGAATGGCTTACCAAAAAAGGAAACAGATTTGGAACATTTTCGTGCAGGGAAGAGATCGTGTTTGTGCCCGGGAACGAAAATTTCTATCTGTTTTCTAATGATGTCGTTTGCTGCTGTTTCGGTTGCTTGTTATCGAGTATATTGATAGAAATGTGAATCCTATTGGTTTGCTATCGGTTCGGGACGCGTAGGTTGATTACGATATTGTGAGTTGATTTCTGCTTAACTATGGTGCCTTACTTATCCTTCCTTTCCATCTTCCTCTTCTCTTTGCGCACAGGTCTTCACCACGC
Organism: Anopheles stephensi; assembly: GCF_013141755.1. Lineage (NCBI taxonomy): Eukaryota > Metazoa > Arthropoda > Insecta > Diptera > Culicidae > Anopheles > Anopheles stephensi. Next base: position 81,877,023 of record NC_050203.1, on the reverse strand, counting down.
TTCGTCCCTGGGAAATATCGACACATCATCGCAGGTAGGTGGCACGAAAATTGAATCTACTTAAGTGTGAACACATAAACAGGTTAACGATAAGCATTGTTCCGAAATTCGAACTAATTTAAGGAATTCTGCCTTAAATGACTCAGACACTCTTGAATGACTTTCATAATTTTAAATTTGTTACTTCTCTTGCATAACTTTAGGCGTTCCTTTCAAAGTACTCAAAATTTCATATTTATTTGCCAAAAACTCGCTTTCAGCATGCAAATTGCATTATTTTAAATATGAACTGTTATCAAATTTTTGTAAAATTCAACATGATCTCAGTTTTGAACTCAACTGAATATTTCTGCTATCAGTATAATTAAACTATCTGTATACAAAGCCTGAAAGTATGCAATTTGCCGTACACTCGCTTAAAATAAAACTTACTTATTGGTTCAATCGGATATTTTAATTATTATTTTGTATTCTTCTTGTACCTACAATACGGCATCAGTCCGTAATAATTAATAAATAAATAAAAATAAATAAATTCTTCTTGTACCAAACTAAAATCCTCCAATTTTTCCCCTCAAATTACAGGCGAAGGTAAATTTTGCGGCCCGCAGTTACGACTCCGAAGATGAAAATATGGGCAGAAAGAAGGGCCGGCCATTTGAGACGGGACCCTGCTCGAGGGCTCCCGTCTACTCCAAGGGAGACATACGCGAACAGGTAAGGCAACCGTCGGACGAATGACCGCTCAAACGTTTCCGTAGGGAAATTTTCTCCATTGCGCTTTTTTGCCAAACTTAATTCGATTACCCATCTTCGTTTGTCGGTTTTATCCAAAAAGGAGAAAAAAAACCCGAGGCCTATTCCCCTTGTGAGCGATATGCCACTAAGCCAACTTCCGGCAATTCTGATACAAAGCATGAGCATTTTTCGCCCCAAGAAGTGTATAGTACACGAAGGTATATTGCATTAGTATTCATTCGGGGCCCACCCTCCTTTGGTTCAATATGGTTGACCGGGCTGGATGGTGGTCGCTTTGGGAATCGTTTTAAGGCTCAGACGGTGGAAGCTCTTTAATGAGATTGGTAGGTTGGAGTGGAAAAATTGTCGCCCGTTTGATCGGCGCTGTGGTGCGCTGGACGTGAAGCAACCATCAATGGTCGCTGGCCGCCATTATGCGCAATTATGCAAAATGAGCGAACCGGCAAAAGGTTCACCCCCGCGAGGCGGATCTGGTACGTGAACGATGCTTTATCGTTGACACTAAAGTTTTCCCTTTTGGCTGCCGAGCCGCTGAGGTTTTAGATGAAAAGGGTCGGCTTCGGGGTTAGCAAGGGGCATGAACGGAACGGGTGGGGATGTTTGTGGAGGAAATTTTGAAAATCATGTTGAACCATAATTGATTGCGGGAGTCGGCGGAAAGGCAAACAACTTTAAATGGGCCGCCAGTTTCGTGCTTCTGTGTCGTGGTAATAGCCGGCTTCTTTCCGATGCGACGAAAAAGCTTGGTCGGAAAAAAACGAAACTCAGAAGAATTCCCAAGTGCCGACTACCAATAGCAGCCACTTGCGAACTTGTGACACAAGAGCAAAACAGAACCCCTTGACCAAACTCAAACGCTAATGAAAGCGACCGCACACACACATACACAAACACATAGAGGGCACCAAAAAGAACTCAAGTTGACAATGAATTTCGCGAAAAGTTTTTCCCTCCGATGTTTCCCAAATGAAACAGCTTTCTGTCAGAGCCCGAAGGAACGTCCTGGGCAGCCCGAGCGCACCCAAAGATCAGATCGTGTCAGGCGGTGTTTGCGTCCTGCTTCGCTCCTGGGAAATTAATAGCTTCCCTCAAGCTTCAAAGCGTTACGCAGCCATTAATCATCGACGGCGCGAGTCCCACAAACATTCCCCCAGCTAGATAGAATCCTCCCAGGACGTTCGACGGCGGTAAAGGTTTGATTGTTTGAAGATTCCTGCAGATTACCGGAACAAACCGGGTACACGATTTGAGTGATTGGGCGCATCCTGGGAACAACGCGAGGCCTCAGTTTTGGTGGACCCGAGACCAGACGTCACTCGCCGCTCCCACCTTGATCATTTCTCAATCGAAACGCTTGTTGCGTGATTGATGAGCTTCGGGGAACGTTAAAGGAGTGAAGCCCGGGAGGTGAAAATTTGCTCACCGACAACGTTATCGCAACAGTCCCGAGGTGTTTGTGTTTGTGTTGCGGCGTACATTGGTTGGAGTACTTTGTACGCTATCGCGTCATGTACCATCTCGGAGCTTCTCAGGTGAGCGTACGAGCGGGTGAGTCGGCTGACTTTGACATAACAATTTGATAGCGAAAACTTTTGCCTCCAAGACTCCTGCTTCTTGCAGGTGGAATGTTGAGTATTTCTGACGGCCATTCTGATGTTGGGGCGGTGCTGGAAAATGAGTGTGAGTGTGCTGTATTATGGAAATATGTTTAGCGTATGTTTTGCGGAGGTACAAATGACACATTTCGTGGGCTTGAAGGCTTAATGGTGGAAGCGTAGATTACTAATTCATGGACTTACCTTACCTTACCTTCGCTGGTTGTGGTGAAGGTGCTTCGAAATAAGGTCGTAAAATATTCAACCGATTAAGTGAGAATTGAAAAGCACTCAAACACATGTAAAATGAGGCACACATTCTGACAGAAGAAAACCTTGTCTTCAAAGTCTTTCTCCAAATGTTTGAGGTCCTAACGAATTTGCCACCTTAGAAGATCCGATTATCCGCACAAAATCTGCTTGTTTTAAGACGACGATCTCATCTGTATTATTTTTTTCGAATATCTTGTTTGGTGTTGATTGCCTCAAGAAGCTTAAGCAAAAGGTCAAAAATCCATCTCACAATTTGTACACTGATTTCCAATTTTATTCAATTTCTACCCAAAAAAATTCCTATTCCCTTACACAACACTGCGCGTAATATGATCCACCGACGGAGCGTCTTGCAAATGCTGGAGGGCTTTCTATGTGTGTGTGTACGCGACTTTCTTTCCAATGGCTCACCGAAATCAAATTTTCGCAACCGTCGCGGATGGCGTTGATTGAATTTTTCCCATCCAGCATCATCCAGCAGGATAGAATTGATCCCGTACATGGCTCTTCCCGATTCCCGTTCACCAGGCCACGGTCGCTCAAAATGCTTCAAAAACCAGTGCAAACAAATCAAACAAGTGCGTTGGTGTTGTGTGCAGCTGGAAATGGAAAATGTCAACAATGTTTGACAGCGAGATGCTTTTGGCGATTTCATTCCTGGGGATGTTTTTTTTATTCTGTTGGGGGGAAATAGAATGGACAAACCGGCAATTGAAGTTGTTGATATTTGAACAGACTGGTGAATGTGTTGTAACTGTTACTTGGAGCAGCGATTAGAAGAGGTCCAATATTTGGTGGAGAAAATAGGCATATGGACACCAGGTGCTAGACGTTGAAGTGAATGCTTCAAATATTTGCTTTACTTTGTTTTGGAAAGTTTTTAAACTAATTTGAGCTCTCTCTGCTTCTGCTCACAGTACTGCCTGACGGATCGACAGCTTAACTCAATAGAACAGCCGAGGCGTGAGCGGTTTTTCGGCTGCTGGTCCGGTCGCAATGCACCCCAATCGTTCCTGGGCGTTTGTGTTGGGCGTCGGGCACCCTCCGACGAAAACCTCGCCGACTATGCACCGATGCAGCGTTACCCTAGGTAAGTTTATGATGTTTTTCGTAGAACCTTTCAAGAGATCGTAGATCACCCATACGATTTTAAATGATTGTCTTAACCTGTCTTATTGATTGCTTTCTAATTTTTAGTTCATATTTATCTTTTATTTCATAAAAGAAATTTGAAGTGTAAGCTCAGATCCAGCTCTGTTGTTGAATGGCCAGAAAGCATTATCGTATCCCTTATCGAATCGTCCTAAAGGGTTGCAAATAATATCCATTTATTTACTTTGCCAACTTGTTTTCAACGTTACTTACAAAACTCTTCAAATTTTAACCACAAACAAAGCGCTTCTAGCTGAATTTTAATCAACACTAACTTTCATCCTCGGCCACCGTGCCATAAAACGTACTCGTTGCCTTAACGCAGCGCAGTCGCTGCTCCATCAGGGCAAGATCAATATAACTCTTCATTATGGATGCTGTGTGCTACGTAACCATCTCACGGCTGACCTCCAAACAGGCGGGGAAAAGTGTAATGCAGGCGGAGCTGACTCGACCGTTCGTAAGTTTGCGACGTTGGGTAATTTTTATTCATTACCATTTGAATTATGCACACTCATTTCACGGCGAACCGGTCGGTTAATGCCGACCGGTACAGGCAAGTCAGCACAGTAATAGCGCGTACTGTACTCCGGAGCTTGGAGCGCTATTAATAGCGCTCTCGGGTTGCGTTCATGGAACAGCCTTGTAACATCTTCCGTCCGAGCGTTTTTCCCGACCCGGCTCACGAAGCTCTAATGGGTTGCGTTGAATGAGCAGGTCGCGCCTGCTGAAAGTCTTTGCTGAGGAAAGTGCACTTAGGGGTGGAAAAAAAGGACCAAACTTTTGCCCACAACTCTCGGCGCTCGGTATTCGGGTCAGCTGCTGCACCATCCCGAACGTTTTGGATGAAAGCCAAGGAAGATAAATTGAAGTTCAATAGGTACCGAAGTTGGTGAAATCATAAATTGCACAAACCCGTCGACAGCGTCCGTCGGTTGCATCGTTCAGTGGAGCGTCCGTCGGTCGATGGAACGAAGAAAAGCAGCGTGCATTACCCTCTAAATCTGCTCCATATCTTCGTCACTCACTCACCGACCGACCATTATTCGGGTGATAACATCAACAGGGCATTTCCCTCCCGACATTGTGTCCTGTGTGCTTCACTTGCCCAACGCTGTGTCCACCCAGCCGTAGGATGCTGTGTGCTCGCTAGTGCTCTGGATGTTTCTCAGCTTGATTCAGTTAATGTACGCTTCTTGGAGGATGGAACGGGGACGGTTCGGTCTTTCTGGTCGATCGGAAAAACATGTCCATCGACCATCGGTTGTGGTGGTTCGGACAGACCCGGGAATGGCTGAACATGAGATAACTCGCACGCCATCACTAAACAGTGTGTCGCCATGCCGGTCCTGCTCGATCGTCCCTCGTCCAAACGGTGGTTTTGTGCCATGGGAAGTTCACATGTCCTTGGATGCTTTTGCTACTCGACCAATTTATCTAGGTGAAGGCTTGCTCGGTACTTCTGCACCGATGTCACGGTGCGGTAACGAGCCCGAGCAGAGACAAAAACACAATCGGTGGTCGGTGGTTGGACTGCACACACGGACTGCTGTCGGTGAGGATTGTGATGTTGCAGTAAAATGTTTTCGCTACTCACATGTGTGAACTTTGTTGTGCACGGGAAAGTGGGTCATTGGGTGATGATGGTACGTGCACCTAGCGTTCGAAACGTTCGGTCTGCGTACGGTGAAACATGTTTGGCATTTGCCAATAGTTTCGACCATCGCATCGCTCGGACTCCCGGTCGCAGGTAGCTTTGCGGGATAGTTCGATTCGCAAGATAGCACAAAAGCATTAAATTTTGTTTGCAATGGCACACATTTGATGAAGGGATTTGAAAAAGGTATTGATTTTTGGCACCGGGCTCGAGGTACAGGGGCTAGATGAATAGGATTTGGCACCGGTAAGCGCTAGTTAAGGATAGATATGTTCATAGTAACCAACTATTACAATGTTGGGCATCTTTTGAAATCTCAGTACAGTGGTTTGTGGTGTGAGATTTAGCCATATTTTGCTTTGATTTATAGCAACTAATCGTGTTATTTTTTTATTGACAAACAGTGAACATCGATGATTAGCTTTTAATAAAAGTCGTTATTTTATTCGATGAAATCTTTATAAAAATATTTTATATAGTTTTTCTGTCGATTTTAAAATGACACCCTTGATGAATTGCATAACTTTTAGGCGTTAAGTATCTTACAAATTGTTTTGGACAGATACAAAATAAACCAAACATATGAAAAATATGAACATTGACCAAAAACTAATTTCATTCAAACCGCATAAAGTTAAGGGCGTTTCAAAATTCATATCCAAATGCTCTCAAGTGACAGCCATGATTAGGCGAGAACAAGCAAAAGCAAGTTGACTCAAAATATATTTTATGACTTAGTGTATTTTTAACTATCGAATAAAGCTTTTTCGTCGATGTTCTTATCATATTGCCAATCTAATTATGTCACTTGGTTTCACTTCGGCTAGAACGAAGCCTTAAAGTTTGCAATTTGATGTACACATAGGCTTGCTTTAATAGTTTTTTAGGATTTGATTGACTTTTTCATAAGCGAGAAAGTATCAATCAATTTTCAAAAAATTATCAGGGCCTAAATTCGTTTTGGTTTATTTCAATGCATGAATAATCAAAAGTGAATGTAATCAAAAGTTACTATTTCATGTTATGAATCACATTCCCATATAGCCTCTTCAAATAAAACAAAAACGCTTACAAATGGAAAATTGATTCTAAAAGCCATTACATTCATTCGTAACGTCCTCATGAACACTTCCCATTCAAATTCACTTCATGACGCAATTCTCCGGAACAGAGCAAGGCATCCATTTAAAATAAATAACTTCAATCTATGCGAACCACTCGTCGTTCCTCCCGCTCTCGAGCCAGAACTTGCTGCAAAACAAAACCATATCAAAAGCATTATTAACACCAACGGGGTAACGAGGTAATCCACTACCACTCACTCGACCCTTCTGCCCTTTCCCACCTCTCCCGTTCGCCACTGTAATGTTTTATGTTTATGCTAACAAAAAAAGCAAATCTTCTCCATACGCCCGGGAGGCAAACAACCGGGCGGATTTTTCAATGTCAAAGAAAAGTACATGCAAACATGATTCTTTCATCCGTTATTTCTATGGCTTCCATACTGGGGGTAATCTCATCTTAGCCGGGCTAATTCAATTCAAAACGCCTTTTCCGTTACACCTTTACACACTGACTGCAAACGGGATGGCTGCTCCTTTTCTCCCTTTTCTACCAGAGAACTCTCTCTCGCTCTCTCCTCTCCATCTCTATCAAGGGCACACATAAACGATGAAATATTTGTCACGGAAGTATGAGTTCGCACCCCATTCGGCGCGTAAGATGCTCCGGCACGATGAAAATGATGAAAATTCAGCACGCAAACACACACACACACACACACACACACACACACACACACACACACACACACACACACACACACACACACACACACACACACACACACACACACACACAGGCAGAGCTCCTAATCCTTGCCTTTCCTCTACCTCGCTGGGTGGTTGGTTCGCACAGGTAAAAGGTAAAAGGGCCGGTACATACATAAAATATACTTTTTTATGATAATTCAGGCTGAGCGAAAAATGAATAAAAGAATGTGACCCATCTTCCCATCAAACCGGGCCAACCTTCGCTTGAACCCATCCGACATTTGGTGGCGTCTGAATATTCTTTTCTCTCGCTCTCACTCTCGTGCTTTTCTTTAAGAGACTGATGGCAACACCTTTTTTTCTGTAGTTCCGTTCTCGGGTGGACCACCATTAAAGGTTGACCCAAATCCTGAAAGATGAAATCCGGCGGCCAGCTGTTGCGTTCTGCGGTGACTCCGAGTAAAGGTAACGAATCACCGAAATAAACAAAAAAATGGCCCACCCTGAGCAGATGGCAATTTTTGCGAATCTCATATTCATGATCATCAGCTGCAAAAGGTACGTGAGGGGCTTCATTTCGAAGAAGCGGCCTTTGGCGGCTCAGAAAATGTCATTCGTTGGTGCCATTCGGTTCACGTTCACATTCCTTTCGGGTAAGGTCGAAACATCGTCCTTAGCGGGGTTCCGAACCTTGTTCGAAACTGATTCGGGTTTGCTGAAATACTAATGGAATGCTGGCCCCAACTGAAATGATTGAGCGCCAGTGGGATTTGCTGATGCAGCAACCCAACACCGAACCGCCTTCGGCAGGGTCCGTTTAAACAACGGATTGAGTTTTTTCTGGCAATGGACCAAGGCACGGAAACATTTTCATCCCAGCAGCAGACAGCAGCAGACTACAGACAACTCATGACAAAGGGAATGATTATTATGCAGCACACAAATTACAACCATCGGTGCTATAGTACTGGTTCTGGCCGTAGCCATTTCGGATTGCTTCGAATAGCTTCACGTCGATCGTTCACGCTGAAACGCGGTGGCTGCAGGTGTGAAATTTTAATTCATTCACGTTGTGCAGAACTGTGTTCGGTCGGGAGGCACGTACTTTGAAGTTTGGTTCAATCAACTACGGGCGGGTGCGTTGTACTGTGAATGAATTAATTTGAATGAAAATATGCGTTTGACCTAGTTGCGCGGTGTGCTTTAACGTGGTGTACTAGTTGGGATGAAGTTGTTTAAGCGTATTACATTTAAATACAATTTTTCTTGATTGATTTCAAAATTTCTTATCATCTCAACTAAGGAGATATGACATTGTTCATTTATATTTTCATTAATTTTCAATTGTTATGGCCATTTTGTCACCACTGAATGATATGTAAATAAAAATAATATTTTGAATAAATAAGAGGATAATACGTTTCATTTTAAACAAATTATTCCTGAAAAATTCACTAACTAACTTCAATCTCTTTGATCTTTTTCTTAAGACGCTTTTGAAGGCTCTTCACACTATTTTATGCCCCCCTTACCTGTAAAACTCTTCACTAACGCCAACAGAACAAAACACAAAACAAGCTGAAAGGCAGTTAACCTGAGCGAAGTCTTTAAGTACCGGTCAAAGCACTTTATCTTTGCACGCGCTATCATAAAACCCGCCTTTTCTCTCTCTCTCTTAAGAAAGTGATCTTCATTTCTTTCCTCCCAATTGACTTCCCGCTATGCCGTGCTCCCCCTCACCTCGCCCCAAACCAGTAAATTAAACTTCCCCGGCAACCTTGGCTGCCTTTGGCAAAGCTTGGCAAAGTTTCAACCGTTTTGCCAGTGGCCCGTCACGCTGCCATCTTTCCCGTCGTTCCACTTTGCTGACCCGACTTACTCAACCGCCCAACCACCCAACCGTGGTGTGTGTTTTCTTCTTCCTTTCACTGCAGGTACATCAATTCCGGTCCGATAGCGAAATCCATCCTGCAGCAGTACGATGACGACATGGAAAGCTCGTACTTTCGCCGAAAACCGACCTCTTTTTTATCGAACAGCGGAAATACGGGTCCAACCGGAGGCGGAGGAGCAGGAGGAGGAGGAGGAGGTGGCGGTCCGGGAGGTGGAGGTGCGGGATTAATTATAGGAAGCAGCGCAACACTGCCCGGTGCCGGTGACAGCAAGCGGTACGGTGGTTCCTGGTTGCCGGCCGAGGACGAAGCCGTACGGTTAGAGGGTCCAAGGTAGGTTTGCTGGCTGTGTTTGGTTGTTGTTGGATTTGTAATATCCGCACTGCTCAAAAACGACCTTCAGTGTAAGACACATACACAAGCAAACAGCAACAGACCAAACAATCATAATTTTCAACTTTTGCAACACAAGATAACAAATTTTATTCGTCTGACCTTTCCGCCTTCGGTGTGTGTGTGTGTGTGTGTGTGTGTTTGTGTGTTTGTTTGTTGCTGTATCCTTTTTCCCTGTTAGTAACAAACAGTAGAAGATTTTTTCGAAAGATGTTTTATAAGTACGTAACCCTATCTCTACTTCTCTCTCTCTCTCCCCATCTATATCGTTGTCTGTAAAAGATTTCATTCCTCCTTTATATCCCAGTACATGTATATCGGTGTATTGTGTGTGTATTTGTCTGTTATTTAGAACCATGTCAGTACTGTAGCCCCATTTTCTCCCCATGGTGTTCATTTCTCGTTAAACCCAATGTACAAATTCCCTTTGTTGGTACGTTTCGTATTATTCCTTCCGACCTCCCAAGAAACACACCATTTGCCATATGTGTGTATGTGTGTGTGGGTGTATCACGTGTGTGCAGAACGGAAAGCTGTAATTTCATACTATTTTCCATTGCCAATGCAAGGAACTCGGCTGTATTGTTTTCCACTTCTGTGCATCACACATCACGCTGAGGCACATTGCTCGGCCAGCTGGCAATGAGGAAGGATTCCATTATTGTTGAGACAAACAAATGATCTCTCGCCCGACATAATTCTAACCGAATGACTAGAGCCCCGTTTTATTACCAACACTCCCACAGTGGGTGGGTTTGGTATTTTGTATCGATAGACCATACCCCTGGCAGAACATTCATTTACACTTCCCGGTGGTGTGTAGGAAAAATGTAGGAAACTCGATACGGCATACCGAGCGCTACTCGAACCATTCGCACACAGCAAAAGAGTGAAAGGTTTGATCTTGAGCGTCAGTCGCTCGACTTAACACGAACCTTCCGACGTGCAGCCGCTGTGATGAAGTTACCCGATGGAGGCGCCTGGTGTTTTGTGCCGATTTTGAAAAAAAAAGAAATTTTCATTTTATTGTTGCGTCGTCGTCTTTATTTCCATGCAGCAGTGGCCGTGGTACAAAAACTGCACGCTGTCATACAATTATGGTGTTTTGCTGAATGTGTTTCCCTTTATCCCGGGAAGTATGCCATCATATTACACATATTCTGAATGCAGTACACTGCGACGAATGAAGCTGCTATCCTTTCCTTCACTCAAATCTTTAGCCCACACCGAGCTTCGAGGGTTACAAAAGACAGCCTTGCAGTCGGCAAACGGGTGAAACCTTTTATGCAAAAGCTACAACAGCTTACCATAACAACACTCGGGTGAGTCGTTTCGTGTTTCCTCGAGTGAAGTACATTTTCTTCGCAAACAGACTTATATGCGTGTGTGTGTGTGTCTGCTTGCCTGCCTGCATTTGTGACATTTCGTATTTTATATGTCACAAAAAACCCTACACACTCACACACTCGTAAAATGAGAGCACTACAAATGCGACGTCGACTGATGCTGCTGCTGCTGCTGCTGCTGGTAGTGCCAAGGCCAAGAAAGGCAGTTTAAAGACTGTGCACGCTCAGCCGTACCGAGCCTAAGGATAAAGTCCGGGTCGTTTGGATTACAGTTTACGTACTTCGTTTCATTCGAGCGCGAACTGGGGAGTTATAAAACCGAAAACTAGGACTATTTGCTTCCGGCCGGTTGGTTTTGTAGCGTGCCGGGGTATCTTTAAAGGAATGCGAATAAGAGCAGTCTCGGTTTTACGCACCGAGCTTTAGTAAAATGGATGAACTCGGCTTGGGATAGAAAATTTGGCCTCAAGACAGGCTAGGCTTATAGCGTGAAAAATGAGCCAATCTAGAAAGTGCAACCAGCAGCCAGCGTACATCGGCGATTGTGGGAGAGTGTGCACATACGGGATAGAATTGAATGGAGAGCACAGAGCGTCTTCCATGAGGGTATTGGCAGATGGATATCGGAAATTACAAACCTTAATTCATTGCTTGTCTTGGTGTAGATGCACCTAGCATAATTTATGATAATGAGAGCAGTTTGTTATGGCGTCGATAAGAGCACACGGAAGGAAGGATAGATTCGGTGAAAACCATGTGTAAATTAAATTACTTAAATGTAAGGTCTCTCATCAGAGTTTTAAAAACTAAGTTTGAAAATTTGTAAGAAGTATAAATGTGTCAATAGAAGTTTAACTTACATGAGTAAAATATCTAAAGAAATTTAAATATTTCTAGAGCATTGCTATTCGAATTGCATAACTTACGGCTCCTATTAGTCTAGACCCCTTGGAGTTATACAATTCAATATGTTTGATACGGCATAGACAAAACCGGTCAAACCATTCCTTTTGAGTCATTCATGCCCTTGCTTAAGACGATGAAATATTTCTATTTAGTTTTCGTTCCAATCAAACTCTTTGATAAACTGCTCTACAATGCATGGCACGATCCAAAGGCGAACCGTCTAATGAAGCGTGAAATTAATCCTTAGACAGGCTGCCAAGTTTAACCTCTCGACGCTCATCAACAGACGGTGCTTCGTTTGAGCTTTGAATTGAAATGGTACTGACAGCGTTTGAAGCAGCACCAGCACCGAGCTGCACCGTTAAATAGATTTACCCAACTTTTGAACAGAGAGCACCATACGCGAGCATTCAAGGGCGTTGAGTGTGAAGTTAAAAGCAGCAGCCCAATCCATCTCCGGACCGGAGGTTTCGAATAGGAACTCGGCTACTCGGGACGATAAAATGCATCCTCGAGGGGTTGAAACTTAAGCCCGATCGTTTATCAGTCATCGCGGTGCCACCAATCGATCGACACCCGGCGAACGCTGAATCGAATTGCCCGAATGGAACGAAACGCTGTTTGGTATTACGTTTCCATCTTTGTGGCTAGTGAGTGAGCCGGTGACCCGGACTCGAGACGAGGTTGGAAAATTGGTAACGTTTTAGCATTAATTGAAAGATAATACTAACCTGTCATTGGGTTACGCTGACCGGCTCGCTTCCTAGCCGCTTCCGGGCTTATCCGGGCCCGACCGAGCAAAACCGTTCCGGTCCAGTGTGCCAAAAGTGACATGACATGAGTATGTATGTAGGTGTGATTGGTGCTGTCGCAATCGAACCGGCCAACGACGTGGGACACACAGTGATTTTCACTATCGAAATGTCAACAGCGTGTTGCGGAATGAAAGGATTTCAGCTTTCGTGCTGATGCTCGTCGAACGCTTTTCACCACTGTCCGGCCAAAGCCACACGAAATAGATAAGGGAATGAAAATCGAATTATTTATTTAAAGCTTCAAATGAGGGAGTGTAAGAGAAAGAACGAGGAGGGAAAGTAGCAGGCAGCTGGTGGATGGAAAACCAGCTCGATGTTGTTGTTTGATGTATTGGCCTAATTAAATGATGATTTAGTCGAAAAGTGGAGCAGAAATCACCCAAGACCAGGACCAATCCGAGTGGGACTTACGCTTCTTGTTGACTTTGCGTGTAAATTGTTAGTTGTTAAATAGGTATTAATTGGATTTTACATTTATTTACTTTGATCCCTCAAATTCCTTACAGTTTTTTATTTAACTATAAACTTTTATGATATGTACATAATGTTTGAATTTTTAAAACTCTATTTATTATTTCAAAGAATTTTTCCCTAACAATTAAATTTTCCAACTCTTTACCATGAATGATTTTGTTCATATAAAATTTTACAGTTTTTTAAAATAATTTTCATAAGGTTAGGAATTGTTAGTATTTATTTTTATATAAAAGATAATCCAATTTTTTGAATTAAATTCCTTGTTTTGAGTTTCAAAAACTGATTTCAATGTAAATATTCTTTCTCTATCTCTCTCTTACCACTGTACATAAGAGTTAATAAGATTTTTTAAGTAGCTTTTACTAATAACTGTGTGTTTATAAGTTTGCTCAAAATTGATGTCTATAACCATTCATTATAAGCTCAGAATCAATTACCTTTCCATGTATGAACTCCAAATTACACATAATATACTGTACCATAAACAATTGTAGCAAATTCAATCACAGCAGACTTTAAACACTTCGTGAAATTATCCTACGATCAAATTTTATCTCGATTTTTCTTCGTATTTCTGCTCTTTTCTTCTTTTGCAACTTTTTCTTCCAACATCGCAAAACCGAAAACCAAATCAATATACCAAAATTTGTAATAAAAATGCCCAATGTCTTAATTCTTCGTCGTGAAAATCGGCGCCACGAATCTTACGCTCGTATCGACGCAAAACAAAAACAAAAAATGGCTGACCCTGGCGGTGACAGCCTTTATCGATGTCCGGCCCATAATGATCTGCTACCGCCACCACCACCCCCACCGAACGTAGGCCTTATCAATGGCATCCCGGGCGGACCACCAAGGTTTGTTGGAACCAACAGCAAAATATATTATAATATATATATATATATATATATATATATATATATATATATATATATATATATATATATATATATATATATATATATATATATATATATATATTATTCGCTTGTGTACAAAAGCTTTGTACAACATATTGTAGCTACATTCTAAAGCAATGAGAGACCTTCTGGAGTTATATCGATTGCCTTGACCTCGTGTCCCACGCTACACAAACACGTCACTTCATTACGCAATGGCATTTATTGCTTGGCATACTACCGACGACCATTGATACACGATAAAGCACATCGAGGGCAGTGTAGTCGGAGAATAACTTGCACCCGGCCCCGGGCTCAACAAGCTAGCTGCCTGCTCTTGATCTCTTGGGACACATCCAAGCTGTCGGTGAAGCGTATTGGTGCAATGCCAACACGGAGAAGGGACAGAGAGTTGCTCTACAAATTGATAGGAAACATATCGAGCGAAGGACAAAAACTGCAACATGTGGGCAATGCTAACACACATTATTAAATGCTTTCCGAGAATTCGCCTTGTTGATTTTCTTTCGTTCAACCGTCGATGGGAATTGCATCTCCACATGCACGTGTATATATATATGTGTGTGTGAGTGCTGATGTTATCTAAAGAAACTGATATCAATTATTTGTGTCTTCCTTTCGGAGACTTTCTGCGTGTGTGTGTGTGTGTGTGTGTGTGTGTGTGTGTGTGTGTGTGTGTGTGTGTGTGTGTGTGTGTGTGTGTGTGTGTGTTTCTGCAAATGCATCGAAGAAAACGTGACGCCACTCTTGATTGGAAAGCATTTTCCTGCATTAATCCTTCCCGCTTCACTATCGGGAATACAATCCGTCTAATGAGAAGCTTTATTTGCTTTATTGCCGACGGTTTGGTAGCCGGGCTGGCTGGACCCGGCTGGATTGCTAAATGTTAATTTAATCAAATACTTTCGATCGATCGGATGAACAGGTTCCTTCAGTTCGGGGCAGTGCAGTTCACCCCACCCTGTTGTCGTAGTTTCTTCCCGGTGGAAGTTTAGCAATCGCATTACTCGGCCCAGATGAGCCTTAATGATTGGCTCAGTTGTGTTCGCTCAAGCGTTTCACGGGCGGACGGTGAAATGTGATCATTAATTAGTATTAACGAACCTATCATAATGTTGGCGTTTCGGAGGATTGGCATTGGGAGGTGAGATGAAAGGGGGGAGGGGAAAGAAGACAAGATAATCCTACGAATTAATTGATCCTTTGTTATGCCTCAACTGTGTTAGTGCTTTGCTTGAATATGGGGAATCGCTTCCCAAACGTTGAAGATAATTTGATTGTTTTTGTTTATTACTGTGTCTTAGCTGTTACTTTATTTCTGTTTGGTTACAAGGTGAGTTATTTTATTTGTTTTTACTGTAAAAGCATCAAATTTACAAAGTTTTGCTCTTCGGTAATCATACTAATCACGCTCGAGCACAATTCTCGCCTTAAAGTATGCAAATCGCATCACAAATACGCAGCTGCAGCAAAACACGGTTCTATCGTGATTTCATTTAGCATAAAGTTTAGCTCATAAATACATGCTACATAAAATTATACTTAATTCAAAGCAGTTTTACTGAATGATGCATCCTTAATCATTTCATTTTAATCAAGAAGAAAAATTAATTTGATATGGATGTTTCTCTAAAGTCAGTACTTCTCGTTTAATTCATTTCACTCCTTGCGTTCTTCTACATTTCCTCCAAAAAACCACTAGAGAAAAAGGATTTATTTCATGCGAACTACCAAATGTTTTGTAATTATTTATTTCCATCCCATAAAACCCTGGGTGCTTCTTGCAAAACAACCAACCACCACTGCCACAGCAGCGCACAATTTAATGCCTTCGCCCAACAACGGTGACACATTGCTCGCAAATAACCGAAACAACCCAACAAGTACACTTCGCACACACACGCACACACTTCAATAAATTGTCATGCTCATTGCACAATTTCGCAAACACTAGGAGCGCGCAAACAAAATGGTTGTCTTTTTCGAGGAAGCCAATTTGGGAGAGCGTCTCACACCAGCAGCTCGAATTCAGCACCAGCAGCCCGCAATCAAGTATGCCGTTTGAAGACACGAGATTGAAGTTGAATTTCACTGTCCACGCAAAAAAGAAGGAGCTCCACCCATACCCAACCGGAACCCCAAGCGCACCCATTTCTTATCAACAGCTGGTTGATTGACTGGCTGGCCTTGGAAGTGCCTCAAAAGCCGTTCGGCTAGGCGGTTTGCCTTTTCATCCATTTTTGATGTCTTCCGCCGCGGTGGGATGAGATTTGGTTTGGTGTGCCAACTGAGATGCCATGGCTCCGGCTTCCAGCAGGTGATTGCGTTCGGTGCTTTGTACCGCACCGTACCGAAACGAAGCAGATCAAACAAAACACTACAATCCGTTGTCTTATCTGAAGCGGTTGGTAATTTTTCAACTGCCGACAACTGTCAGCAGGGAAGCGTTCCGCTGTGCTGTGCTCTGTGCCAAACGTAAATCCGCCGCTGTACAGCTACAGGGCAAAAGGAAAATATTATGAAGCAGATTTCCACTTCCCGAAAATATATGGATGTAAAGCAAACAGCTCACCATCAAGACGAGCGCGAACAAAGCTTGTTGTCGGCGGAAGACGGTTAGTTTTCTTATCTTGTGTGAGCTCTTTTGAAGATGCAGCCAGATGTTGGATCTTGCCTGCCGGTATGTAGAACGAACGAGAGAAGAATTGCATAAAGGGGTTGCATATTTCATGACACGATAGTCGCTGGTCTTTGTTTTGCTGTGAAATCGCTTCGGAAACGTCTTGTTCGCGTCAAAGTGTTTTGGTTAGCTTTGTTCTTGCCTTAAACTTGTTTGAGCACAATATTAAATTCACCCGACAATAAGCCACCATGTTCCAATTTGGACCTTATCCTTTAATCCCTTGCTACGGAAATCTGAAACTACAGACAAACAATTTTGGAGCTCCAACGGTTTACGGACGATTCAACCACCAAAACCGCAAGTACGGCTTCTATTCGACGGTTTGTTTTCGGGCTGGTATTTTTCTCACGGGTGTCAGCCGAAACAGCTGTTATGTTAGTTTTTTTTCTTCGCGGCATTCTGAACCTGATCCTACCACAGCCCCGCTACGCTTCGCATTTCCTTCCTGTCAGTCAAGAATGGGCTATTGTTTGGACAAAAGCACTTGCTCGAAACAATACGGCCACGGTTGTACGGTGCGATGGAAATTCAAGTACCTCCTGTCAGGTGATTTTGATTTTCCACGAAAGCTTCAACTGTAAAAACAGCACCCCAAAAACACACACACACACACACACACACACTTTGAAGCGTTTGAAGAGTGATTTTGGTGAAAAAACATCGCTCCGCTAACTACCATCAACATGTAACTAAATCTCCATCTCCCACTAACGTCGTTTAGAATGATTTTGATTGTGTTTATGCTTGGTATGGTGGTGTGCTATCGTGCTGGAGTGTGCTGTACCGTACTCAGCTTGTCTGGATGGTAGACATTGTTATTATCATCATCATCATCCTCAGTAGCATCGTTATGACCATCGTAACGGCAGAAGCTCTAAGCACCACCGAACCAATCTTGAACTACAGCAGGCAATGAACCTTTTGTTCTACCTTAATCCCGGGTACGGTGGGAAAGCTATTACTTGAGAACTGCATTTTCGGGACCTTGGCTTGAAAGATTTTAAACTAAGCTGCCAGGGGATATCCGTTAAGGGATTTCCTCACTCATGATGGAATAGCAATTTTCGGCTATTTTTGTAAATATCTATAGAAATACAGTGTGTATCATAGCCAGAGATCTGTAGCAGCTTTGGGTTCTCTAGAATGTACTCACGGTTCCATTTCGGATCTGGCTGGTTGCACTCCAGTTCCTAATCCAAGGAAATGGACAAACCAGATAAGTTTTTAATTTTTCAAAGTTTTCAACATAATTAACAAACCATCTGCTTCCAAGAACACAACCTATTTTTTTTAATGATCCTATCCTGCGTATTATCCAATCAAAAAAATAAAAAAATGAAAAAAGCACATCCCAAATCAAGTTTCTTATCATCCATCAGCGAATAAGAAAAAGTTTTCACGCTGCTGGCTGTTCATTTAACGGCACTGGGTTTTATTCCCGCGGGAGGTTTCACTGAATGGATTAAATTTAATTTCAGTTTTTCCTCAGATTTCCCGAGAAGCACGATCGCTACATGTACAGTACTCGCATTCTCGGTGGCTGGGATTTTCTTTTATTCTCTCACCGATTGTCAGTCACACTAAGCGGTTCTTTGTCGTGTGGTGTGATGCAATACAATACGCTGAAAATGAACGATCCTTCGGGTTGGCCAGCAGTTCGGGCTCGAAGGAGAATGGGTGAGAACATTTCCACCGCGGAAGTGACAGTTGACATTCATATTTGATTTAAACTCTAAATGAACTATTCCCCGGCTTGTGTGCTGGTGTGTATTTCATTTGTCTTGATAGAGCTGTTATACTTGAGACGTCATTTAGCAATTTGCTCTTTTCTTTATCGTTATGAAAAGGCGATACAAAAGAATCAAAATTTTATTTCCTTTCCTATTCAATCTTCTCCCGTCTGTTCGCTATCGCCACAAAGACGCAGGATAAACAAGCTATTGAATCGAATTGAATCGCAGCTGATTGATTGTGTGGCATTCAATAAAAATTCATCCAATTCCGTAGCGCTAGAAAAAGCGGCATAAATTAAATGAGCTGCTTAATTACTTTCGCTCCCGGCTGGACAACTTTGAGCCCGGATAGTCATGCATAAAACCAATCACAAATGAAACGAACCATGTCTTCAAATCTCCATCCACCGGGCCGTGAATGCTATTTGTCACCTGCCACCCTTGGCCCTCGCTTTCTAGTCCCCGACAGTTGCTTGTCCACGTGCAGCGCCTCCGCGTCCGTGAAATTATTTATTGATCTGTTGACTTGTAAGCGCCTTAGCGACGGACGCCATTTCATTTGTTCGCTTACTGTTTTCGAACTGTTCAGAAAAATGAAACTAATTTGGGGTGGGGATCTTCCCGTTCCTGGAAAGTCATTCAAGCAGAAAAATATATGTGCTGGCTGATTGTACCAATACAAATTCCGTTTGCTGGTTTATGTAAAGCTATTTTTGGCCACAGCATGAAAACGACCAGGCGCCTCCATTGTGAAGATTTTTCGTGTGGAAGTATTTGGAAATTGCATGAATGGCAGAGGGTGGACAAAAGGAAACAAATTTCTTACAAATCATCTGGCACGTGGAGATCTGAGATTAGAAAAAAATCATTAACAATCAGACTCTTGCTAGTTCTGGCAACAGGTCAATGAATGGGAAAGTGTAGAAAGACTTAATTTCAATTCTCTACTTTATTTTTGTTTAAAACATGAAATGCTTTCTGACTTTCTGCTAAATTTGTCTTTGAAACATGTATCAGAAGTTAAGAATTTTATTTCCCAATTTTATCGAAGCTCTCTCTACTTGTCGGATAGAAATCAATTTTCAGCTTTGTCAAATTCGAATTGCAAAACCCACTTTGACAATGCTAACGGGCTCGCCGGCAGCATTCCTGAACTTGCCAGATACCGTTCAACCGTTCTGTCTAAAGTGAAATTGTTTCTCAAATTATCCAAGCGTATCCTCCAAAAACCTGAAAGCTCGCCCTCAGTTCGGATTTGCTTGTGATAATTCGAGGAATTTCTTCATCGATGTAATTTTCTGTTCCGTTTCCCGACACAGAAAGCACGAAATTGTAATCGATTTCCTTTCATTCTTTCTCTCCCCCCCACTCTCTCTGCTGGTGCCCTTTGACACCCTGTCACCTACCAGGACGAAGCACGTCAGCTTTGCCCGATCCTACACGCTCACCTCATTCGACGAGGCGATGGGTAGCCGACCCCTGTCACGGCTGGCAGCGGCCCGTAGCCAAGAAAGACTGATAGGCGGCAAGAAGCCCACGATCACGCTGGCCCAGCACACGGCCACACCGTACGCTGGCGCACCGCTGCACTCGATCCTCACGCAACCCACCGCCCAGCAACCGCTGCTGCCACAAGCCCTCCAAAAGCAACCCCTGTCCGTGCCGCAGAACCCGAGCCACAGTCAACCTCAGCAGCAGCAACCAGCGCAGCAGCAACAGCCACAGCAGCAACAACCGCAACAGCCTCAACATGTGCTGATACAGCAGCAACCAACTTCGCATCTTCATCAACACTTGCACCAGCAACATTTGCAGCATCTACAGCACCAGCAAGCGGCCATTCTTGCTCATCAGGTACACCTTCAGCATCAACATCAACAACAGCAGCAGCAGCACCAACAGCAGCATCAACAACATCAGCAACACCAGCAGCAGCAGCAACAAGTAGTAGCCCAGCAACTCGCCGCTCAACAACAGCAACAGCAGCTTCAACATCAGCAGGAGATGATCGTGCTGGAGAAGGTGAAGCGTAGTGCGATGAAAACGCAGGCAACGCAGACGGAAGTGTACTTGGGGAAAAAAGGTGCTGCACCACACAACCTATCCCTGAGTCCCAGAACTATTCATCGGGTAAGTTGGAACCATGTTTGCTTTATTTTAACATTATAATTCTAAAATTATCCTAAGACTGGGTTTGTTAAGCTTTAGGCCAATACTATCTATCCTTGGGATCCCTCCAACCATCCATTATTGTTTGTAACGAGTTAATCAGGAGCACCTACGGCCAAGAAGTATTTTCGAGAACTGCAATTGAAGTTCAGCTCTTATTGTGATTTCTTTTCTTGAGCAAAACAACTCGACACAATGAGGTTCTTCTGACAACTCACGACAACCTTATACTGGAGTAAGAATCATCTTAAAAAGAAAAAAAAATACTAAAAATTCAAGGTTCGGTTGTCTAGAGCTGTTATTGTTGTTACACTGAAATCCATCTCTTTGCCAACACAATATTCAGCGAAAACTTTGCCTTTAATTTTTTGCATATCATTGTATATTAATTTAATTAATAAACAGTCTCATAATTGTCGCTTAATTGTACAAAATCAATCGTTAAAGTATGGTTAAAAATCTTGTAAAATAATGCTTTATTGTAAAGCGATAAACAACTTGTCCACTCTACCCGCTGTCCCAACTCATCGACAATGCGCACTTGTCGGCTCGGCATAGTTCACTCAAGTGTTCCTCTCGACAGCTGTGACACAAACCCACGTACACCAACACAGTCCAACCAAGAAAACATCCTCTCACACTAAAAAAAACCCCACCTGTTCGCAAGAGCGCTTCTACAGCCGTGCAGCATCATAACAAGCACGGGGCTAAAATGGCATAAAATTACTCCTACTCCGCACCAAACCGAAGCACACTTAAACTTGTGCTTCTGTCAGTGCTTCCGCACTCCACGCTCGGGACTGACACTCGAGCTGACACAACAACAATTACGTTCTGGGCCGAAACTAAAGTGCTCTTGAGCGCATCGAATTATTTATCCTGAAGGTTGATGCTGGCGCTGGGAGCTGAGCTGAGGGTGAGCTGCGGGAGCGAAAGTTTGGAAATCGCTGCAACTAACCATGAATCTCGGCGATGTCTCGTCCGGGTACGCAAGAGGATGTTGGCAGTGGTCAGGATGCATAAGTCTTGCACTCGTGGCTGCCTCGAATGAGTCGTTTCCTTCGAGCGCAAGACGAAATGTTTCGAATACCTGTCTATTACCGGTAACGAGCTTGCGGATGGATTAAGCGTGGCATCGTGAGATGCTTCACGGATTCAGTTCGGCGATGTGCATTGTGTAGACACACCGGCACACACTCAAGGCTTTTCGGCTTCCCAAATACCCAGAAAGTTGCTCATTTACAATGTACTTGTCTTCCTGCCACTACCCACCGGATACGATGGTCTGGAATGATAATGATTATAGCGTTGGGAAAACAACGACCTTCAAATTAGATAAAGTTGGCACGAAGCGCAATTCCGAAAGTAGGTTAATGAGCAT
This sequence comes from Anopheles stephensi, assembly GCF_013141755.1. Taxonomy (NCBI): domain Eukaryota; kingdom Metazoa; phylum Arthropoda; class Insecta; order Diptera; family Culicidae; genus Anopheles; species Anopheles stephensi. Next base: position 81,855,100 of record NC_050203.1, on the reverse strand, counting down.
CATTGAGGTAAGCGTGGTTAGTAGGCAATTTGATGGGAACGAGCCAACCGAATATTCCCCAAGTAACGTTTTGAATATTCAACTGGATATTAATTTTATTCACACTGTCGAAGCGTTACTTTTGCAATTTTATAACGTGTAACAATAAAATGGCAATTTCAATAATCGCTCAAATTTATTAACCTTCCGTACGATCGACGAAGCAAGCGGATTAAAATCGTATGTGCTTATCCCGTGAGGGCAGATAGGATTTTTTTCTGTCAATTATTACTTTTGGAGGAAAATTCGTGTTTCCTTTTCCCAATTTATTTTATTGTAAATCTGGTGCAAATGAACCATTACCAGCTGTCGGTAGGAGGATTATAATTTTAATCACCGCTTTTTTTAGGTCCGTCCTTGTTGAAAATCGTTCCGGCCCGGACCAGATTTCGACTGCCACTACTATATTCATTTTAATCTTTTTTAATACCTTCGCTGCAAAAGAAAAACTTAATTTTCACCCATTTTGTTTTTCTTGCCATCATCAGTATTAAAACTATAGGCTGAATCCTTCCATTTACAAATACTATTCTGTATGTGTGTGTGTGTTATACGATTTTTTGTACTTCCACACAGACACACACACTCACTTTTTACAGAGATTTGCAAGCAAAAGACAAACGGACAAGTTTGCACCCCGGAAACCGACCAATTGCCCAATGTGCCGTTCGTTCAATTGGAATTCCAGCTGAAAAGAGGAGATTAAAAAAGCTGTGCTGAATAGTACGTTCGTGGTACTCATTTTCCAGTTTTATTTTCTTCTCTGTGGCAAAGTTTTTCACATTTCAATCCGTGAATGCTCTGAGTGGTTTGCTTGGTATTGGGACGAAAGAATCGAGGATTTTTTGTTGAAATCCATTCGGCAGCTTCCAGTTGCCGCTAGTCGATTGTCGCTATCGGAATAATTGTCATCCTGGTTTACGCCTGGCAGTATGCAATGCGTACTACAAGCGGATGGCACACTTCGATTGCATGTTTTCAATTACAACTTTTTTGATTTTTTTCCAGTGCAACCCATTGAAAATGTAATCTATTTGCTTCGGTGATGCGGACTGAAACACTGTTCGGAACTGTTACAAAACTAAAGCAAAACAAAAGATTAATTTAAAATTGGGCAGATTAAAAAATGGCCATTGCTCCAATCAACACTTTTTCCTCCAATTGTCACCAATCACACCATCGTCCTCCTTCGACAACTCGCTCAAAAATCCGATTCATCACAAAACAAATTCAAAACTCAACCTCAATTACCTCATCAAGCTTTCCGAAAATTAGGTTACGAAACAATTCCTCCAGCCGTCCTTCTTCCGGGATCTTCCTTTGCGTTATCCCTTCCAGAGGTTTTTTTTTTTTTTCTCGACCAAAGCCAATACAAGCATCTTTGTACCGAGCTGCACTGTAAAGAAACATTCTTTTTATATGCTCTTCCCACTACGGTACGGCTTCAGATTTCCGCTATCTCATCCCAGTCGACTGTTTTTATGTGTGTTTGTGTTTTTTGGCGAAACTTGTGTCACTAAAAGCGGCAAAAAGCGTTTACCCGAACCCACCCGAGCGCTGTCGGTTGCTTGGACGGATAAATGGATAAACTTGCTTCTAATTATGCTGCAAAACTTCATCAACAACAGTGGCACTCGCGTTAAAAACAAAACCGGGCTAGAAAAAAAGGAAGCTACGGCCGCTCCAAGCTGGATATGCAAAGAAGCCAGTCGAGGAAGTTTGATGGGGAAATTTTCATTAAAGCTCAGCATGGTGGAAGTTGAAAATTTACTCCGACACGGGTGGCGGTAATTGAAGACCGTTCTCCTGGATCGGTCCTGGACTCTAAAGTAAACCAGACGGGGTAAAGATGAATGTGTGTTGCGAAATGTTCTTGCTGCTTCGTTATCTGTTCACCCGCAACTGTGTGTCTCGTGGAAAATCTTTTCCGCTTAACTAATTCATTTATCAAGTCGTTTCGAAGCCACATTGACCGTTTCTCTCTACTTCACAGTGATGATAATAGTACCTCTTGCTATAATTTTTTTATAGCCAACACTAAACCACTACTTAGTTTCATTTGTTCGCCAGCTCTATGTGAGAGATTTTCAAATAAAGAAAACTCAAAAAACGCTCTTAAAGTTATGTACCGTCCGAAACACTTTCACTTTCTTTGACCTTCAAGTTGCGACTGGAATCGCAATGAATCATTTTTATCCCGTTCGACCGAGAGTCGAGACGAAAAACTGGGTCACTTCCTTGTCCAAAAAGCTTCTGCACAAAATCGAAAGCGACAGCTGGTGACAGTCTGAATCTCATAAAAAGTACTCTCCCCCCTTATCGACTCATCGCACACAAGCATCGCACTAACAGGATGACACACACACACACACACACTGCTCTACTCTCTTCCATTACCAAAATATCGATCACGGTATATTGTTAGGACCGAGCTAACAATTTGCATCGAAGAAACAAAAGTAGCTCCATTGTTTTTTTTTGTCTCCCTAGACCCAAATCTTCAGCATTATTCGGTTAGAAGGCCCCCCAGTTAAAATTGTGCACAGAATATACGTAGCATAAAATCTCCATAAATTTCTCAGCTCAGATTTATTGCATATGCTGAATCCGGGCTCGTGCTGTGGTTGGAGCTTGTTTTGTTTCGGTTTTTTTTTTGTGAGCCTTAGCTCACCCTTAAGCTCGTTTAGGATCATGATATTAAGATTGGAATGTCATGCGCAGGGCGAGGTGTGTGTGGGTCTCCGATGATAAACTTGGAAAAATTAACTGAACAGAAAGGGGCAAAAAAACCATTGAGATTTGTTTATGTTATCTCAAGCTGTTAATGTTGCGCCAGCGTGATTTGCTGAAGAGGCAACAATTTTTTTATTAATAAATAAAATAGAAATAGCCATGGCATAACATACTTATAAAATACTATGAAACAAAAATGTATAGTTTTATCATCAATTTGCATACCTTTAGGCGTATTTTTTAACAATACATTCTTTCCCATTTCTTTGCTTTTGCTCAGGTAAAAATGGTTTCCCAAGGTGCCCAAACGAATGGCGGACTCAATGGAGGAGGCCGTAAGCTCACCAAAAGCCTATCAGAAGCCGGCGATCGAATCCAGGAGAATGGTATCGATCCAAACGTAATTCAACCTACCGATACGGGAACGTAAGTATGGCCCAGTTTTTGTTGGTTTTCCCTCTTCTTTAAAGTAAGGCATTTTGCTTGCCAATGCTGCTATGCTTGCCATTTGTAATCAAGCACCAGCCATAAAATTACCGATTAAATACATCATACCACATACTTCTCGTTTCATGTTATGGCTTTGTTTTGCTTTCTCGCGCACTTCATAAACCCATCGGACGGGCCTCATGATCAAACAAAACAAACCTGCATCTCACATATCCACTCACACACACACACACGTACACACATAGCAATGCTAATGTTAACTTCGATCATGAGCTGCTGCATCGCACGCAATCGGAAGAACCACCGAAATCCCCATTCACCATCACGTCACCGCCCGCCTCACACGTAGGGCCACATTTCGAGATACCATCGTCACGAACCTCCTCGCAGCTGAGCCATTCCGATGGGACGCACCTGACGCACTCGCGAAACCACTCGCAGGACAGTGCCACCTCCTACCGCTCGACCGATGGCTCGCGGACGTCCTACGAGACGGCTTCCTACCCGTACGACGCGTACGACAGTATTGTGTTGCCACGCCGGGCCAGCCATGCGGCAGAACCTACCTTCCAGTTTCTGCGTAAACAGGATCTGGAGCAAGTGCATCATCACCATCAACAACAGCAGCAGCAACAACAGCAACATCAACAGCAACAACAACACCAACAAACACCCCATCAGTCCCAGTACACGCACGGGTACGAGAATGGATATGTGCCGTTCGAGACGCACAGCTTGCCACGGCGAACCTGCATCCACCACAAGCCGGAAGAGTTCCACACGCACACACTGCCCCGGCGGGACCATGGCCATGCGCACCACCATCACGAGATTGTTTACCGGGACCAGTCCCACCCGGCGCTACCCGCTCCCGAGCATCTGATCCTGTCCAACGGAAGTGTTAATCAAGATGTTCGATCTTTTGACAGCACACCGTCGACAGCCCCGACGACCCTGAACCGGCGGATGTCTGCCCACGCGATAGTGCTTCCCCCCGAGAAGCAACATTCGAGTGGGCTTCCACTCGTCCAAGGACTTCACCAGCAACAGCAACTGCAACAGCAGCACCAGCAACAGCAGCACCAACAACAGCAACAACGACGCGCATCCTACGCATTTGTCGCACCGGACACACACGCCCTAGCCAAACGGAACTCCATTCCGCATCAACAGATCCAGAAGGTTCAGCCCATTATGCAGGCTCAGTTCACGACACCGGTCAAGCAGCAACCATTTCAACCGCTGGTCAAACCACAACCGCCCATCCTTCCTTCGCATTACACCACCCAAACTGCACCCCCATCCTGTCCGGTCACTCCACCCAACATCCAACCGTTGGACATGCAGGACGACACCAAGTCTTCCTCCGAGGGCAGCTGTTCGACGTGCGAGTCCGAGAGCGAGCAGGAGCTGGACGGTACCGGCGAAGAGCAGGAGATTTTCATCGACTTCAAACCACGTGTCTCGCCCGTCCCATCGCCCGGTGCAGTCAAGAAGAAAAAGCTACAAAAGGCTCAGTCCGAAGGTGAGTTGGCACACGCCGAGCGCCGGAAAACTAGTACGGGAGATGCCGATGGAGGTAGCTCGACTGTTCCGACGGCAAGCGACGATGAAGGAAGATCTACGATGAGAGAGCAGAGTGTACCGCAGCTACCGAAACCCGACTATCGCGACGCAAGTGAAAGTTCCGTCCCCGAAGACGAACCCCAACAGGTGATATCGGATCGACGAAAGGAAAGCTTCCGCAAACGGTCGGTTAGCTTGGATCAACCGACGAGCTGTGAGCAGGAGGAAGATGATGAACTGCCCGAAGGATCAGCAGCCGGCAGGCATCATGCTGCGGAAGATGCGAGATCTCACGGACACGGAGCTCAGAGAATGTCTTCTAGGTCTAGGTCGATGGGAGCGGCGATAGGATCGCGACACCTTTCGGCACCACCATCACCACAGAAGGAAGATCATTCGGCTTCGACCGGTAAGCTACACCGGGAGGTTTCACCGTTCCAGTCGTCGGATTCACTCGCGAACGATGTCACGCGGGACACGTCGGATGGCAATTGGAACGAGTCACAGGCAACGATTATGACTACCAGGTGAGTTTCAGCCCTTTTGTGATTTTCTATGCTTTTTGGTGAAATTCGCTGTAACTTTCTTGTTGTTGACAGCTTAACCGATAACGGCAAGCTAACTCCATCGTCTAGAAGGAAGAACCTGCTGCTGCAGCATCAGCAACGCAGCTCCATGGATACGGATGCGCTGGATATGGAAGATATCGCTGATCAGGTAAATCTGGATCCTTGTTGGCAGATCTTCCTTAAATTGGGTTTCATTTATGTTCTCCCATTTTCTCTGCACTTGTTGCTTTGGTAAGAATTCAGTATTTTGGAAGTATAATCAAAATTAAGTTTAAGTTATTCTTGAGTCAAATAATACCTTCTGGATTGAAGCAAGATGCTAGAAACTTTTATGTCTTGGAGTAATAAGGAACTTCCATTTTTTTAATACATTTTTTTATTATTTACTGTTCTCGAGGGTTCCCATTGATGGTTTTAAGTGCATTTCAGGCCATCCTTTACTCAAATATTCCATTTATTGATCTGAAAAAAAAATCACATTAAAACCCAGTTTCCGTTCAGGCTTTCCTTCGATGAAAAACGCAAAGGTTCGGTTCGCACCTTTCAGGCAGGAAATTCAATCCCCCGGTGAAAATATCCCTTTTTCCAGCCAAGTGTTGATTAAGGTACAGCTGTTTTCCATTTTTGTTCTAAAATATAGACTCCATTACAAAAAAAAAGCTTCTCAAACATGACTTAAGATCGATTTCTAGCAGTTTTTTTGGCCGACCATCTGATCAACCTTCTGTTGGAGTTTGCTTTCCTTTTCGTAGAAGCAATACCACCGGAAGCAACATACTTTTTCGCCGGTGCTTTCTGTGTACCGAGCGCGCAAAACAAACACTTTACTAATTAATAATTTCTACACCTCGCTACCGTTTGCTTCGATACCATTTCAATGGCACGCCATTTGCTTAAGCGGGGCCCGGGAAATCTATCGGCTAAAATTTAATTCCACGAAAAAGGCCCACTACACAGTTTGTACCCCCGGAGGCACATTTTACGCCACTCTGCAGCCGTTGTTTACATTCAGCTTCGAACTATGGTTCAGTGAAAGCGCCGGGATAAGAACGGAATTCTAAATTCATACTGACTCTGTGGCACATCGTAAGCTTACCCTGGCAAACAAATGAACCATATAGCAGTTTGGATGTAAATTTGACATCGGATTTGAAGCTTAAATCACACCGTTACTAGACGCGAGTTTACGGATAAGCTGGAAATTGAATTGTGTGAAATTCGAACCAAGGTTCATGTTGGACCTGTTTCGCCGAGCATCGTTTTCAGAATTGAATATTTTAGAATTGATCTGAATTGAATATTCTAGCACAAAGCGCTTGTGGTGTTGGATTTCGGTTCAGATATAGCTAGATAACAGCATGCACGCTCTTGTTGAACGGGGCTACAGTTTAATTAAATTCGCATGCATAATCCACCCCTAGTGGAGATGAGATTGTATGCATTCTGCGGCGATACTTGTGGAAAAACAGGACTCACTACAGACCCGAAAACCAACAGCTCGATTTCTAACCCAGTACGACAGCTGAATGCATTGCTGCAGTTTGCAGTCGTTAGCCACAAGAAACAACTCCGCCCGGAGATGATTTAATTTAATGTTACGCCAAAACACTGCTGCACTGCATCGGAATGGGTCTCGCTGGTTTGTCCGAAAAGTTGCTGCATCACACGGAACGCGGGTTTTCCCCGAGCTCTCATCGGGGTTGATTTTATTTATGTTCATCCCAACTCCATCCCAAAGGATTAAACAGCCGGGTCGATTTTCAGGCTGCTGCATTTTGGCTTGTTTTTTTTTTCTCCACCATTCGCAGCCATTACCACCGTTGCCTGTAACCGTGGCCAGCACCGCACTGCAGTCAAACCTCGTCTCGACGCCCTGCACCCTTGCCTCGCATCAACCGAACGGGACGGCCATTCAACCGACCGGCATTGTAAAGCCCACGACCCCATCGATCGCCGTCATCCCGTCGCCGAGCATGGAACGGGAGGAACGTGACCTGCAGTGGCAAAAGTCGGCCACCCTGCGCCGTCCTTCGCGGCCACTATCGCCCACCAAGCGTGCGGCACGAAGCGAACAGCAGAAACAGCAAAAGTTGCAGAAAATCGAACCTTTAATCCATCGGTAAGTGAAGTCGAGCTACGGGTTCTGGTAAAGACCGTTCAGTAATCTGTTTTGTGTCAATTGAATTCACTATTGGGATGAAACGTTTTGTGTTTATTTTATTTTGTGTGAGAGCATAAAATTCGAAAACGTATTCATTATAACCAGACTAAATTAATTAAAAAAAATTTATGATGAATAAATATGATAACTTAGGAGTATGCTATGTTTTTGCATACCTTTAGGCGTTTCTCAGATATCTTGTTGTTGAAGTGTTAGTAATTAGATTTTTTTTCATGAGCTTGTAATTGAATAGTAATAAAACACTTTATTCTAATATCTTCCTCTCATCTTAGATCCTCTGACCCTACCGATCGTACCGGTAAACCCGACTCAAGCCCAACATCCTCCATGGTTTCCGGAAGTGGGGGACCAACCACACCCCAACAGCCTCTTCCTTCCTCCACCAAACTACCCCACCATCATCCGATGGCAGTCTCCACTCCGGTAGCGGCCCGGTTCACCAAAGGATCCCCCGGAAACGGTGTCGATCTGCTCAAGGATCATCCGGTCCTCTGCCAGGAGTCAGCATCCGGTGGCGTTGGTGGTGGTGGTGGTGCTGGATCGGAGGGCAGCACTACCGAGGACTACGTGACGTGCACCGACAACTCGAAGCGCGGTGCTTCGGGAGCTAAAGGTACATACAAAACGATCCACGCCACTAGACCGACCAAGCAAGTAACAACAGGTTCGAAATGTCCGATTCTTACACACTCGCACGCACTGTTCGTTATTAAACCTGTCCCCGCCCCTGTGTGTTTTGCTACCAGTGTTTTCCATTACCATATATGTACATGTGCTCCCTCATGGCTGTGTGTGTTGCGTTGCATTTTGTGGATCGTCTCCATTTGTTTCCTGCTCCCTGTGTTTTATATATGTGTTTGTGTGATATGTACTTTGTTTGCAAAACCATTTTGTCCGTTTACACCCTGGTTCGTTGTGTCACACAAAAAAAAACGAGGTCGATACGATCGATAATTTGCCATTTGCCTCATCAATTAACGCGACGAGCGTGTGAATAACATGCAGCAACTGGCTGTGAATGAGGACTGGTGACAGCAAAAACAATATGTATTACCTTTTAATTAAACTGTCCTTTGCCTTACCTCTGGAAAAAAAAACTACCGCTCATAATTGTGATCCTCCAAGGGGTCTCGTCAAGTTAACAATAATGAGTGTGGCTGTATTTGATTCCTGAACCCGAACGACCAGGAATGATTTCGATTTTGACAGTGCTCCAGCACCCACGCAGGCGATAGACAATAAATAAAAGTTAATTATTCCAGCCCATAATCGCACAAAATATGGCCGATAGGGTGCGTGCAAGTGATATTTATTATTGCAAACGATTAAACGAAAAACGATTCGTTTGGGGTATATTACAGAATATGAATTGTTTTCCACTAAACCGTGACAAGTAATGAGGTCGATCTGAGGGTATTAAAGAATTTAAAGAGCTAGTCCTGATGCTAGTTCACCTCTAGGCACGCCTTAAAGTATGCAATTAGCTTTACACATGCAGGTGAAGTGTTAATATTTGCCTTCAGAAACAAATTCTCGGGCGTTTTCAATATTCAGTCATTCACCCAAGGCTGTAATATCCTCTCATAAGCTACAAACCTGGGGCGGTCCAGAGGCCGAGGAGACAGCGGCTGCAGTCTTCACATGGCAGGACCGGGGTTCAAATCCCATCCAGACCGTCCCCCGTACGTAAGGCTGACTACTTTACTGCGGGTAAAATAAAGTCACAGAAAGCCAGAAATGGCAGGCCGAGACCTCTCGAGGTTATAGTGCCAAAGAAGAAGAAGAAGAAGCTACAAACCTCATATCATTATTTTTGTAATTTAGTTTTGATTATTTAATCTAGCATGTAGCTCATAAGTTAATAAATGAATCATTTGTGATAAGAATTCTTATCTATCAAATAATTAATAAAGGATTGTTCTTGACAAACTAGTACTTCAATTTCTACTTGCAAGACTTTTGAGGGCTCGCGGACTAAAATAAACCTTTGTTAACCATAGTGGTGTAAATTTACCCCTCAATGTATACAATTTTGTAACTGATTCGGTTAAAAATATGGAACTACACAGCAAAGTGGACTCACTCACGCGTCAAATATGTTTAATCAAAGCTGTATTTAATTTATATACATTTGATAATCAAAATAGTGTGAAACCCTATTTTTATACAGAAAAAATCGATAAAAGTCACTGAGACCAATGCATGGGGAAATTATTTATCTGAGCACAACAAAAATCCTTCATTAGCCTTTTATTAGCTTATTGTTAATTGTCATCCGTCGATTTAATATTAATCAATCATCGTTAGTGCTTGTTCCGGCCGGTACGCATTGACCTGCCTATGTTCCATTTAATGTGCTTTCAATAATTGTCGCTCAAATCAACCATATCGCTGAATTGAAAGTTCTGTTGGCCCGGCTTGCCGTAATAAATGCGTTAACAAAAAAAAATGCTTTAAAAACATAAATCCGCAATATAGATTAGCGCTCCTGTGCTCTCCCGATGTAAATTTCAAGAGTAAACAACTTCCCACCAAACTTTGATCCTTCACATCCCACACAAAACCGCTGTTAAATGTTTGACAGGAGCTTTGAAAGGAAGTTTGGTTTTAGCTACCATTTTGTTTTCATTTGTCCGGAACTCGTTCTCCCTCGCAGACGGAGGTTGCTTATTGCTGGTAGTCGTTACAAACACCATACTCCTATCGTGGTGATAAACAAATATTTTCCATGTTCGTTTGTTGTGAACTGCAGCCACCACACAGGACGGATCATCGTTTGAGAGTGCGTCCTCCATCTACAGCCTGGCGCGGGTCGATGCCGTGTGCGAAGAGACGCCACCCATCGAGGAGAAATCCGTCTCGCCACAGATCCCACCGCCACCCATTCCCAAGCCCTCCCCGACGCACTCCGTCAGCAGCAGTTCGAGCGATAGTTTCAGCGTGAGCAAGAAGAGTTCACCGTCACGACCAGCCCTGCCGAAAGCGATAGCCGGTAAGGTGAAAGCCACCAAGCCACAATCCCTTTCGGACGATGACCGGAGTGAAAAGCGGTACTCTTCTTCGCACGATGAGAAGGAGGCGGTGCCCAAGGTTCCGTACTCTGGCTCAGCAACTGGAACTATTGCTCGGAGCGCTCGGCGAGGTCGCGACTGGAACGAGGAGGAACGGCGCAGGAAAAAGAGCACGTTCAAGCTGGAGTTTGACAAGGATTCGATCAAAACCTACACCACACCGATGCTTCGTCAGCCGAGTCCAGGGTTTAAGAAGCTTTCGCCGGAAGATAAGAGTGCGCTTAATGTGTTGGATGGAGCGAGTCCTAGCAGCAAGCAGAAACGATTCCGACAGAAGACTCGTAAGTCCCCACGGGCCCGTAGTGCGGTTCCGGAAGAGACAGCGGCGATTGGAGCTGTTTCAACAACTGGAACTCTTCCGCGGCGTAGTAAGACACCTCTGGTACGATCGCCCGAGAAGCCTACGGCTACGACGACAACGACTACAACGGCAGTGGTCCTGGCGACGCCCCAACCAACCATCGTTACGCCCAGCACGAAGCTTAGTCCCTCGCAGTACTACTCACAGATCCGAAGTCCACCCTCGGGTGGATCTCCTCGCAAGCAGAAAATTTCGCCCGAGAAGCGTCTGCAGGCGATCTCCACCGAGTCACTCCGGTCGGTGTCACCAGGTTCGGATTCCGTTTTCTACAGTGAAGCGGACGCATTGTCTCACTGTGAGCAACAGGTAAAATTCATCTCAAGGTGTCACCATGGTGTCACTAATACCTATTCTTCTGCGGTTTCCTACACCCCAGGTCCACTGTTCGCACTGTGGCAAGGAAGTCGAGGTGGCAAACCTTCCAGGCGAATCGGAAGAGTCCGTTCTGACGCTCGACTCTACGGATAACGATCGACCGGACATTGTGCAACCACCGGAGGGGTTCGCTGATTCGCCCGACTGCACCAAAACACCACACCACACCACCCGGCTCTACAAGAAGATGGACAAACGATTTCGCTCCGAAGATCGACACGTTGATCGGCGACACTTCAAGAGCCGGCAGGAGTACCGGGCCAAGGTAAGCGGTTAGTGACCATCTCTGCCGTTGTTGTGTGCTCTGGATAGTTGTGTGAGTGTGTGTGTGTGTGTGTGTGTGTGTGTTTGGGAGGACAATCATTCCCGTTTGTGAATGCTAAGAAAGTAGCCATAAAGTATGCAATACGCGTGACAGAACATCTTCTTCAACAGAGTATTTGTCACCAGTTGAATGTTTAGTGATGTATTTAGGTGGATTTTAGGAGAGAGTATACACCAATCAACTGTTTCGTCTAGTGTGTGTAGTAGCTGTGCGTTATATTGCCCCTCTATAAAGATCCCTTTGACATAATATTCGTTCCAGAGCGAAGAACGTAGCAAGGAAGAGATTGAACAGAACAATCTACGCCCAGCCGGATCATCGCCCTGTGTAGCACCGGCCGGCCAAGCGTACATCGACACCACATCCGAACCGGAACAGGGCATCTATCATGGGAACTACAAGGCTGGCCTTTGGATCTGTATTACCGACCGGGACGTCTGGCGACGACACGAGCTACCGGACGGGAGTTTCGATCGCGCGAAAGATGCCACACTGGAGCGCCGAGGTTCGACCGATTCGGAGCGAGACTTTCGTAAGAAATATCAAGCCATCACACATCGGTTAGTGCACCGGAAGTCATGCGTCGAGATGTACCGACGTCAAAATAGTAACAGTTTCGGTAGGTATAATCTCACTCTGATATGTTCTATTTGAAAGATTCTAATTTTTGAACGCTTTCCCACTCAGACACCGATAAGACGGTGGTCGTATGCAGAAAGTCTGGAGAGTTCGGGTTCCGTATACACGGCTCGAAGCCGGTCGTCGTGTCCGCGATCGAGCCGGACACACCGGCCGAAACGTCGGGCCTAGAGGTAGGTGATATTGTACTGTCGGTCAACGGTATATCGGTGATCGACAAAAGTCACTCGGAGGTTGTGAAAATTGCCCACGCTGGCAGCGATACGCTCGAGTTGGAGGTAAGTCTCAGCAGGTCTGCTCAGTTCGAACATGATGAGAATTCTGTATCGGTTTCAGGTTGCTCGTACGATTGGAGTGCTATCCCCATTGGAAGATGGTTCCTCGCATCCCTCGATCTACACCGGGTTCCTGTGGCGGTACTGTGCCAGCGGTGGGAAATGGGTTCGGAGATGGTTCTCCCTTCGTCCAGACCATTGCCTTTACTACTATAAATCTGATGCGGTAAGACATTCATTTCGAAATGGCTCTCCATACCAAGCCTTCATTTTTTTTCCTCCAATGTACCATGCCACCAGGATAATCAACCGATCGGAGCGATCATGCTTACAAACCACACGATCGAGCGCATCCCGCTAGAACCGATCACTCGCCCGTACAGCTTTGCCATAGACACGGAGGAAGGCACCAAGGTACAGTTGGCAGCCGATTCTGAGGAGGCTGCTAGTCGATGGATCGCTATCATCAGTCATGCTGCTCAGCAGTGTGATCCTTGGCTGGAGAATAGGTTCGTTTCGTATCTAGTGAAGCTGAGCTAGAACTCTCAAATGTCTTAACGCCTTTTCATCGCAACAGTGCACGAAACCTGCGACTTTCAGCCACGGGCATCAGCAAACCGGACTGCAGTGGACCGCTGACCAAGCTGGGCAGCAAATGGCGCTCCTGGACCAAACGATACTGTGTGCTGAAGGATGCCGTCCTGTACTTCTACCACGACGGCACTAGCAAGAGCGCTTTTGGTGAGTAGTTGAGGCTGGATTAGTTAGGTTCTTCAATATTGCATACCCTCAAGCGGAATCCTGAAACTTGGAAATACTAAATTATTTTATCCCGTTATCATCCTTAACAATCTAACAATCTCATTCGTTCCAATTTACTGCGATAATCTATTATAATAAATAGGAATGGCCTGTTTACAAGGATATCGAGTGCAGCCTTCGTCGGCAGGCGGCAAGAAGTATGCGTTCGAGATAGTACCACCGGAGCTCAGTCTCAGACACTACTATTTCCACACCGAAACCGAGATGGATAAGAAGCGGTAAGTGAATGCTTCCTTTGGCCCAATCTTGATCGAAGTATCCACAAAAACATATCCATCTTATCATATAAAAAATACGTTAGCACTTTAAAGCAGTAAAAGCAGCAATATTTCTTCCTTACTGTCGGTTTGGCTTAAATCATCCTATTCAACTCCTGACTACTGACGACGCATAAAGCAAAAAGCCATAAATCCTGCCCACATCGGATGCATCGAATGCAAATTTTTATTGAAAATATTGCAACAGCTTCTTCCGACAGCTTGGCCTGTTATTGTTGCAGCATCAGTGCAGCAAACACACTACTACGGCCAAATCACGCCGGAGGCACGATGCATCCTCTCTCTCTCTCTCTCTCTCTATTGGGGAGACTTCAGAACAGCACAAAACCAAGCTACCGAGCGTAGTGTCCATTCATCGCAATAAAGCCATCAATTGGAAATTTAATTTTCTTTCTCCCCGTAACGCTTTTTTCTCTCCTTTTCTTTCCCGCTCTGTTCGCGTCACGATATTTTTCCATTATCCATCCGCCCGGAATCTGGTGGACTCGACCACTGCTGGATCACTGCTTGTTCCCTGCGCTAATCGAACCACCCAGCTGGGTAGCCGCACTGGAATATTCGATAGACCGGTGGATGCGGGCCGGCTGAAATAACCTGAAACGCTACGAGCAGCTCGTATAGTACACAGCGTTTGGCCTTACGTTTCGCCAATCTCCGGTCGGGAGCAATCCTTTCCGCCATCGACATCGGCACATCACCACGGCCAACCTAACGGACGGTGGTCGAGCTGTTGTGGCAGCATAAACAAAACACAACACACGCACACAAGCACAGGAACGGAGCAAATCCCGGTAATGGTTCGCCTTCGGGGTGATTTCAGAATATGTGGACGAGCAGCAACAGCAGTACATATAAAACAACACATCACAACAGCAGCCGGGGCTGGAACAACACACGTTCGCTCGCTCGCCATGCCATTCCGGCATCGTAAAATCGAGCCGTGATTGCGGTGTGCCTACCTTGCAGGCGCAGTGAGACGCTACGCTCGTTGATTGAAAGGCGCTGCCAACGGGCGTATTTGCCCGGCACATGCACACGTGGCGGACATCGGTGGACGCAAATAGCCAACGGTCACGCTTCAATTACGCGATCCTGCAGGCGACACTGGATGCCAAACAAATCAACCGTGCCAAATTATGAAAGCAGAGCAAAGCTGTTGCGAAGCGAAAATACTCACTCACTCTCGCTCTCTCGCAGGTACGTTACTATCCGGTGCTTTTGTCTGGTAGCGGTGTAATATCCAAAAGCCCTGCCTTTGGGTGTCATTTTGATGCTGTGATTTTCACCCACCGCCCACCCGTGCGAGATATCTGGCCACAAAGAATATTTTGATGCTATGTAGCAGCTTTCCGAGCTTGTTGTTCACCATGCGACGTCTGACCTTTTGTTATTGACGTACCGTATACAATTTATTCTACCGGTTGCCGTAAACAGTTGCTCGGCTCTAGACGCTTTCCATTCTTGGGGGTTTTTGCGTTGGAAGTGTTAAACGCCACACAGCAACGGTGGCTTTTCGCCCGTGTGCGAGTACCACACACCAGCAAACGGTTTGGTTGGGAAAAAGTTGTTCTTATAAAACGTCACGCCAGGCGTCGCATTTACTCAGCTTAGCTTCTATAGGGTTGTGCCATTCCGGCCATAAGAGCAGCTCACTTTTTCCGTGTTTCGAGAGGAGTTGGGACAATTTGATGAAAATCTTTCCCATTTCCAACGACAGAAGCGCTCGTGCCGCAGGTGTTGTCGGTTAAGGGTTTGACACCTTTGATAAGGCTTTTCCACCAAAACTTCCGGGATTTGCAGAAGACGGTTTAAAATGTCACACATAGCACAAACATACACAAATACAGAACCACTGATAGCAATAGGTGCGAAACGAGACCAAATTTAACGAACTGTATCGAAGAGAGCTCCCTGCAAGAGCTGGCGTAGCGTTGATGTTTTGATCGAGAACGAGAGGGATTGGGATCAGGTTTTTTTCCTTTCCTTGGGATAGTATTCTAACGGTGAAAAAGAATATATAATAGATACTATTAGCACACGGTCGGTATATAGCGTCATATTGATGAAGAAGAATGGGATATATTTCGTGGACGTTAGCTGTAGTTGGCCGAAACAAATGTACTTATCGTTAAACACACAACCGAAAATGATAGCTTTAAGAGTATGATCAGCTGGAAAAAAAGCGCTGACCGTGTTTAGGCGTTAACCGACAGCGAAACCCCAAGCTGACTGGATGTTTTAAGCGTTTTCAGCCTTAAGGAGAAACAAGTGCGCCCACAGGTATGCAACGCGCATCACATCAATGTTTTCCTTTTTTCAAAGGCCCCCGTTGACATTTTCTCCTGTTCCTTTACCGAAAAGGGGACTTTGTCGGCCGAAACGGTTTATGCTTGTCAAAAATGAAATAGATAGTTTTGTTTTTGAATCATATAAATGTTATCATGAGTAGCATTATAGTGGGAAAGCGTCTTAATAGTTGGAAGCTGTAATATAATCTAAGCTCAACGCTCTTTGGGAAAGCATCTGTACACGAGAGAAAATAGTGTTTCAATCTGTTTGTAATCGAGCGTAAAACTTGCCGGAACGTTTCTAGCGAAGCCTAGAAATAAATTGTTTACCATCAACGGATTTATGGAACAACAACGAAACATGCCACAAGTTTCCTACCGTTGGACACACTAAGCTTTTTATGGAAGGAAACAACGGGACAGGCAGCTGCTTCGACCCGCAACGGTAAACTTCCGCTTTAAAAAGTGGTCTTTTTGAAAACTTTCTCTGGATCGCAAACCAAAACAAAAAAAGGAAGTGGAAAGGTCCCAGCACAATAGTGCCATTGTAAAGCCTTTAAGAAACACTGCTCGGTAGAAGAGTACAGCCGCTTGACGTCCCAAGTTTGTCGGTTCCCTATCGGTGTACAACCCCCCCTCAACCTTTCCCGCAGTGGAATTAGATAGGATAGAAAGGCTTAAGCAAGTACGCTTGTGTCACAACTGATTGTTGTACCGATATTATAGTACGATATTACACACAGACACACAACAGGATAAAGAAATCGCCCACTAGAGACCCTATTTAGAACACTAGAGGCACCCCAAAACTGGTAAGAAATCAGAAACATTCGTAAAACTGTGAGCAAACTAGCCCGCATCTAGAAAATGAGATTAATGTTAGAGCTTTAAAAGTTTATCCAACCGGACAGTGAGGTGAGCCCGGATAATTCCGCTCCAGAAACGTTGGCGGTTCTTGGACTGTTTACATGCACAGAACACTAGCAGCAGTAGCATTTAATAGCCGTGGCAAGCCGTGGCATCAGTACCGGTGGTAGAAACTTAATAACAAATGATCGGTAGAGTAAAACCATATCAGTATATTTGTGGGCAGTAAAACACTTGAAACACACACAAGAACACACCCAACCATCGAGTAACTAATTAACGGATAGTGATATGCGAATGGCGGGGCGGAGACATCAAAAGAGAACCAGCACAGAAGCCTAAAGCCGGAGTATTTTGTGGTTGTCGGTTCAATTCGAAACATTGGTTTTCGATTTCTTGTTATTGTTTTAGAGACGAGAGGCAAACGAATACTTTATAGTGGAACGCAACCACTATAGAGTCGTTGTAGTTTGGTTACAGGTTGGGTAGATGTATGTTGACTAGATAAAATGGTAGATAAAATCGGAAAATAATTAAACAATGCAAATCTTAAAGGTAAGCGAATAAATATTTAACTATAAAAAACAGAACGGTGGTAGTAAACATTAACACACAAGACAAAGTAAAAACGAACTCCCAGTGCCAAAAAAGAAACAAACAACAGAACGAAACAAATGAAGATGCGACAGTCAGGTACACAAAAAAAGAGAGAGCGATGGTAATCAACCATTTGCTAGTATAATTTACGATATTTTTCCCTACTTTACTTTTACTTTTCCTCATCGTTTATATCAACCACTCCCCGTGTTTCCTATCTCTTACTCACACGCGAGCTAATTATAATGACCCAGAACTGATATCAATACGGGTATAGAGACGACGACGGATGAACGAATTCTTCGAAGACTTCTTCTCTTCTCGGGCAAACATTGCTCTGCTCTGTTCTCTCCACCTTCCTGTGTGTGTGCGTGTGGCTGTCTTTTTATAGCCTTGCCATCGTGTCGTTTGATATCTCATCGCCGTACCGTAAAAGTAAGCAAAAAGTATCATTGTCAACTTGTTTTATCTACTTTCCTCTTGGTTTCCTCCCCTATGCGCCTTGTTATGATATTTGCAGTCACAAAGCGGGAAAGCGTAAAGAAGGAACAATATATTCACACACACACACACACACACGCATACCATGAAAAACAAGGGTACACAAAGTACTCAACAAAACTTTACCTAATACGACAAATAAAAGCGAAAAGCAGATAAACCAGCATATTCAAACGCACAGATGAAAAAGCAAAGCTCAACAAGTGCTTCACAAGTCAAAAGCCGCTTAAACGGCAAACAAGAGTTTCTGAAGAGCATAAATAACATTCTTTGATTTTTCTGTTAAATTTATTGCTATTCTGCAAATTTACTTAATTCAATGTTTATCCTTTCTTGCAAATGTTATAAATTTCTTATTCAGCCACTATTAAGCTGTTAATGCTGATGATAGAATGCTACTTGAATGTTTGATCTCTCTTCATTATGATCTGCGTACAGAATCAGGTTGGTTTGAATGAGTTTTCACACGCAGACCCCCCTCTCCCTCCCCCTTCTCCCAAGGTTTCGTTGCTTGCGTCCAAGCAATTACCATTCGCATCATGCCAAACAAAAAAAAAACCAAAACACCATCATCAAGAAATCGAAAAACTTCGCACAAACACCTCGAAACACACATGATAGGTTTGTAAAGCAAACGAAACGAACAAACTACCAAAATGCAAAACCATACACCACGGTACACCCCTTCCCCGGTAAGCCTGGCCTGGTGTGACTGGCGGGAATGTTATTAAACAAAAAGTATTTAAAAGAGAAACGTTTTTATAAACGGATAAAGACTATAAGGATGTAAAAGAAAAACAAAAGCATAAGAAGGCCGCGTTAGCGGTTAACTGTAGACTAGCTCATGAAACAAACCAAATTTACGTCGATATTGTACGCGAGATGTTGTCAGGTACTGTAGGGTATATTTTCACAAGAAAATGAGTTTTTGTCTTATCGGTGAGTTTTGTAACTTTGGTGGCGTACGAAACGAACCAGTGGCTCGTTTACTGCATGGCTCTGCTGTAACGGAGACTGAGGGCAAACGTAATTCAAAGTTTTATTTGAATTTTACCTTGCGTTCCACGGGGCGGCACCGTTTGCGTTGCAAGCGAGTTGGACAAAAAGCGATTTACTTGCCCAGTAAATGACAATGTTGTGACCGAGCTAGGAAAAACTTGAGCAAAGCTCCATTATCGAGAGTTTTGAGCGATGTGTAGTAGGGGTTTCCCCTGCCCCCCGCAAAAGAATGGTTGGTAGAGTTAAGTTAAATACGCAAACCCCCGGTTCGAATTATGCTCGAAGCACTGCCATAGAATCAACTATCTACCAGCAGAAGACGACCAGCAGTGAGCGTTCCAGACCAGAGCCCCTTAGATTCCATGTCAACTGACGAAACTCGAACCCGGTGTTGATTGGTGTTTGAGGGTGAGAATTAGCTTTTGGATTCTGTGTAAGTGTTTAGTGGATCAAATAGAGGAAACAAAGAACAAAATTGCGTCTAACCCCTTTTAGGAACAACGGGGGATAACTTGTTGGAAAACATATTTGCCAAATACCAGTGTGTGCGACACACGATGAACGTTTAGCAGCAAAGCGAGTAGAAACGTATTTAGAGCGTTTCATGCAACCATTTTTGGAAAACGGGCGGGAAAACAAACCCATGATACAAATTAAAGATATACATACCGATATACATACAAAACAGCAACCAATTTCAACCGAATGCATATTCATCCCCACCACCACACAGCAGCCACAGAAGGAAGCTCCGAAGTGCTAATAAGCTAAACATTGTGCTAGTAAGTGTAAGCTATCGGTGCAAAACAGACAAAAGAAAACACAAAAAACAGTAGACCAAATTACCCATCACCAGTTGTTTAAGATGAAGACGAATAAGACGCAGAGGCAAAGAAATTAGTGCAAACGAAGCAAAAACACTAGAAATGGAGAAAATAGAATGAACCAAAACCCAATTTTTTCGAACAGTTGCCCAATGAGAGGAAAAGCGAGGAAGGTGCAAATGTTGAAGTAATACACGATACACTGTAAAACTTACATTGGGTCATACATTATCAGTGAATAAAAAAAAAAGTGGAAAAGAACCCCTCTATCGGAACGATTCAGAAATGGGCTTTTTGGATTTTACTTTTGCCGAAACTGTGGTAATATCACAATCAGTCAAAAAATAGTATTTATTTGACAATTTTCTGTAAATGTGACTTCATCAAGGATTTAAATTGGGAATAAATGAACGAATGGCTTTAAAACCTGCTTAAAGACCAGTTAAGAAACGCGTCAGCAGCGCTACCCTCAACGAACCAGATATACGCCGGAATGTATGCAATGCTTTTCACAGATAGAAAACATCGATGTTTAAGGTAGCAAGGGGCCAAATTCATCTCAATATTTTTTTTCTATGTTTAAATTCTTTGAATCCTCCAGATTTCAAGAACAATTAGAATAAACAATAAAATCTATTAGATTATGGAAAAATTACCATTACTATGTACGGCACGTATAGCGGAAATAAATTAATTTCTAAAAATATAATATTTTGTAGGACATATACGATTGCTGCTGTGTCTATTGCTATTCCAAAATTGCTTAGCCAATTTTATTCTAAAAAAAATATTCCTACTTGTTCATTCAATCATTCATACCGATGCAATAAGATGCAACGGCAACGATTCAATCCCGACGCTCCTTCATTCAACACGCTCCTGCTTAACGGATAATCCATCCCAACAATAACAAAAAAAAGGCAACAACAGCCCATCTCCCCATCACCCATACTATCCTTGAGATGCAATTCCTTAACCTTCACCTCGTTCGCCCACACGCTGTGAGGTCAGTTGCCCTTTTTTGTTGCCTGCAAACAATCACTACCACACACACATGCACACACACACGCATGGTCGGGCACGTCCGGATGCTGCTGCATCACCCACCCCCGGAGCACATAAATCATTTCACATCTCTGCGTCTTATGCCCGGCATCCTTCGCATCCCTTGCATTGCATTCCATCACATAGCGAAAAAAAAAACAACAACACCCCGCTCAAGCTATCCGGAGGGCTGGACAGCAGGAAATCTATATCTTTCCGCTCGACACTGCCAAAAGCGAATGTGCAAATCAACAACGGCAACAACAAGAGCATACAGAGAGAGAAAAAAAAGTCAATCCCAATAGGGTGCATGTTGGCCGGGAGACCGGGAGAGAATAAAGATGTAATCCGCTTAAAAAATCAACTTGCTTTAATCGTCTCACTCCCGAATCCCGGCAACCGGCCAACGCAAATCGAAGCCCCGGGCACACGTAGGATTCGCTTCGAGGTTGGATCTCCAATAATCATGGTGAAAGGTGAGTTGGTGGATGGTGCGCGGAACCGTCTTACTAACCCGAACCCATCTCTTTCTCCCGTGATCCTGAAACCTTATCGCACAGGGACCGGACCGGTAATCGAATCGGACCAAGTTGGTTTTGTGGGGAGCGATCCCGAACCACGGGTACGTGAAACCCGTTTCATCTCCCGCACGATTACGGACGGTAGCAGAGAAATTAATCCCTCCAGCATGAATATATTTAATTTCTTGGATAGCTTCAAACTGCTACGTGCCCCTTGCTCCCTCGCTTCCAGTCCGGTCCTTAGTGCCATCTACTACAACAAGATCGGGCCATCTTATCGACATGACGACCGTTTAGCTAGGAATGGTTGGAAAGCGAAGCAGAACAAGCAGAACACCAGGGTAAAACATTCTTCCACGGCTTAAGACTCACTTGGAGCACCGGAAAGTGTGTGCGTGTGTGTGTGTGTGTGTACTACAAAACCCCCTTAACCTGCACTGCACTCGATTGAGCTCATCGAACAGGTTATTGGAGGCAATAAAGTAAGTGCTTTGGCCGGGTCGACACGGACTTTAGAATTATTAGATCTGCAAGGCTCGCGCACGGGACACGATAAAGTAAAGATTATGCAAATGTCGCCCCGTTTCGGGATCGGATACGATGGTTGGTTGGTCATCGAACCGATCGGAGTGCAACCTACGCGTGTGCCGGCACACGGCGGGTAGATCTGATTTCTCGGCTGCTCAGCTCAGCTCGCTCTCGTTTAATAGACGACGACGACGGCGACGACGACGAGATAGTGTGTGCATGAGATCATTCAACAGTAGCCAAGTAACCTGTCCGCCCCGTTACGGGGGCTCCGAAATGGACACTTTAGATCCCATCGGATCGGTCGGATCCAGTTGCACACCGGAAATGAATACAGCGCGGAGTATGTGCGAGTGTGAGTTCGCTGAGGTGTAATCCAATCCGCGGACGAGCGTTTAGAGCGAGTTGGCATGTATTATTTACATGACATCCGGTAGCAGCGCACCAGTAGCATCGTTATGATTGACATATAAACATGACTTACAAACGGTTATGTTTATGAGTTGTACAAGGTCATTTAAATGTCAGTAAATACACATTATAGTATCTTTACTGAAATAGAACGCTTCTCACAGACTCACAATCGTCGTTACTTTTGAATTGTTAATCTGCAGTGTGATTGATCAAGAGTTCTGCCTTAGGTTCCTGAGGACTCCTGGACTGTAATAAAAACTCAGCTGTTAGCTTCGTAAAGCTAGCATTTCTGGTCGCTTTAGAAACTTTAAATTGTTGTCTAGAGTACTCCAATAGTCCCTGTAGAAGAAATTCAGGTCAAGTTGCTCAGATCTCTTAGATCTTGTGGATGCATCCCAAGAATTGCGACTAACCTTGGAGAAACTGCGAATGTCTCAAGGTTTATATCTGTGTCTCCTAAGTTATCCTTTGCAATATTTGATGGGACATCATGAAGATTATTATAATTATTATAATAATGAGTTTTAGGTAAAGAGATGCAACAATGAGGAGATGTCCAATACCAAAGAAACTCCTGACGAGCTCCCAAGAATCTCAGCCATTTTTTCATGGACTTCTCCCTACTTTAATAAGCATTCCTCTAGAGTCTAGCCTGCATGCACAAGTTCCAAGAAAATATTGAACCCACCCAGGATCCTCGTCCAGACATGATCCTCTGTGTAGTCGAATGTATGCATCATCCATCGACGGCTACTTCACACGTCGTTTCCGTTTATCTGCCATCTCACTTGCTTGGTACATTTATTGCAACCGTCAGCTTGATTTCTCGTGATCCTCTCATCCACCGATGACTGTCTCGAACGGCATAAAGAACCTCATCAGGACTGATATTTGTTGTTCCCCGGCTCGATCATGTGTGTGTGTCCTACTGTACGCACATATGGTCGGTGTGTCCATTTTGCTTCTGGATTCTGCACAGAAGCTCACCCGAATGGTCTGCAGTAGCGCAATAAAATCAGTCAACTTGCTGGTACGGCTTGCTGGTAACAGGCGCAACCCTGCAACGTCGAAGGTTCTAGCCTGCCAACACTTGCCGGTCGAGGATGCACCCCACGGTGAAAAAGAAAGTCGCTTACGCTATCGGATTGCTTTTGTGACTTCTCAGGGTTTTTTTTTACTTCCTCCATTGTCTTCATAAACAGATTCCTTTTACCCTGATGTTTGTATGTTCTTTTCTTGAAGCTTTTCTCTTGCTCTCTTCTTCTAAAATAAAGTTCTTGTCCCGCTGCGTTTTCCATCCCCTAAAAGGGGCGATCCCTCAACCGGAGGAATGATTAGTTTGTTGTTTGAAAAGGACCAGCTAATGGATATTTCCGCAGGTAGCAGCACTAAAAGCCCTAAAAGTGAGAAATAGACAGGTTCGCTTTCCGACTGATGCTGGTAGCACCGAGCCTTTCGGGCGGAGAGTGTGAATTAGGGAAGATGTAACACACCAGAAAAGGTTTAACTTTTCCCCAGAATGTATGGAAAAACGGAAGACCAGAAGAAGAAGAAACGTGAGAGTGCTTTTTTATCGTTTTATCTTCACTTTCCTTGGCTTACTGCTTTGAGGTAATCGATAGATTATGAAGCATAAAGCACCAATTACAAAAGGACAGTATTTTAAGTCACAGTGGGGAATTGGAATATTCTTCAAAAGCTCGCGTAATGATTTGTAGTTTGCAGGAAGCGCTTAGAAGCCTTGAAGAGATGAGATGACTCGTAGCTTTTCGATGTTGATTGAACTGGGTACGAGAAAACGATTGAAATAAATCAATGATCGATTTGTAATGGACGGTATTGCTCCCAATATTTCTTCTGCTCGAATAAAAATACAAAACTTAAGAATCTTCAAGAATAAAATCCGATTCGGATGTTCAATAAAAAGTTTATGTACAACCCATTTTCCTATTACACTTCCGAGAAAGGAAACCTGCACAAACAGGCTGACGGCAGCAAGCTTGCTTTTTTGTTGTCTTTTGCTCCAAATCTTTTTTCACGCTCGACGGCACAGCAACCAAAGTCGAAACCGTACGCACGATAGGAAAAACTAGACTGAGAACCCAGTCCCAGGCCTGGTTCCTTCCTTTTGCTGCTAGACGACACCCGAAAAACCTGTCGAAATTCATGGGTACAGCTCGACGATAACAGGCGCAAAGTGAAACAAATCGGACGGGAGCCGATAGCACGGCCAGCCCCGAGAACCTTCCGGTGGCACACCGAACCGATAGGAGAAAATGACTGCCTTTTGTTCACTTCTTTTTGAGGGCATTTGTTAAGGGGAGACAAAAAAAAAGGAAAAACGGTAGTCGAAAGTTCACCGAAGAAAGGAACGAAACTCGCTCCTGTTTTTTCCACCGGAAAAAGATTGTGCTACGTCACTGTGAGGCTCTCTCTTTAAAGGGACGCACTGTAGTCTGTATGGTGGAGTTCATATTTCTCTGTTACACTATGTAAACAGCGTTTTCTGGGGACTCATTTCGGCATGAGAATCTATTTTTGAGCTAGTTTAAATGAGAATCCTTTTAGCCCAAAAAAAAAGTAATCCTTATTCGAAATCAATGGATGCAATTGATCCTCGTGGCCAATAGCTACGAAGACTCCCGGGATCGATCTGTTCCAACCATAGCTTTGAATGAGTAAATAGCAGTGTCTAATAAGTTCAGATCTAATTTCCTTTTTTTATATGAAATATCTCTCTCAATTCCACATAACATATCGGTTATGAAAGAATCGAACGCGTAAACTGACATCGGGTCAAACGATCAACGGCTGGACAAACATTCGCCCTAAAAGACATCAACGCCACAAAACGCCATCGATGCAGCAGAATGCATGCAGGCAAGTCAAATTGCAACCAGTGCAAGAACAGTCACTCTCTCTCTCTCTCTCTCTCTCTCTCTCTCTTTATCTCTTTCTCGAACCGGAAAAGCCCAAGACCCCTAACAATGCACAAACCATCCCTTGCAAACCATTATGCCAAACGCCTTCGGGCTGGTGAAGCAGCAGAATAATCCGAAAAGGAAAAAGCAAAGCCCAACTGGACAAGGGCTCCGAAAGAAGCCTTTAACACAACAAACAATAAATAGAGGCAAACGATCACACACACACACACTCACCCGACGTGATACAGATAAAAAAGTGCGCTGTTTTTATTCCCCTTTCTTTCTCGCTTCAATCGCCCGGCGATCTTTCCTATCCCTTACGACGCCCAGTGACTCTGAAGAAACCTTAAATCTTCTCGATCTGTCCACGTTTCCTGCGCGTACGGTCAGTACGATCCTGGGCCTGGTCTTTTTTTTCATTTTTTTTCTCTCTCTCTCTTTCTCTCCTTTCCGTCCAAGGGCATCGGTCTCGAAGAGTTGATGTTTCGGGTTGTGTGTGGGTCTGTTTCGGTGCTTCTCCTGCTGTTCCTTTACTGCTGCCGTTAGTGCTGCCGTTGTTGCCTTCTTTCCAACTGCCGCCCACCGTCCGTGGTCTCTCGCTCTCCCTTCGAACGTGGGGCCACGAGAAAATAACTTTTATAAATACATTACACCGACCAACCCTTTCACCCTACGGTGCAGCATCTTCCTTTCGGGGCATCCACCACAAACCACAGACGCACCGATGGTCCGGGACGAACATACGCTGGTTTTGCGGTTAGTGATGCACGCTTGCTGTCTCATT
This sequence comes from Anopheles stephensi, assembly GCF_013141755.1. Classification (NCBI taxonomy): domain Eukaryota; kingdom Metazoa; phylum Arthropoda; class Insecta; order Diptera; family Culicidae; genus Anopheles; species Anopheles stephensi. The sequence goes on along the minus strand of NC_050203.1, from coordinate 81,829,124 downwards.
CGCCCTAGCAGCGATGCTGTTACTGTTTGTCTTTACGTCACCATTTGCATCTCCCGTGCGATCGTATCCCCAGCATCCCAGAAACTCGCCCCGACCCAACAACGGCGACGACGAAGACAAGCGAGAAACGGAAGAAGAAGGCAACAGCAACAGAAGAAGAAGAAGTAAAAAAATACTCCATCGGCGTAAACGTCGTCCCTAATGATCGAACGGAGGCAAACGGTGTGCTTGATCACCGGCCACCTCCCAAAACCCGCAGCAAACGGCACCCAGCACTTCACCTGCCGATCACCAACACCACAAGCGCTTTCCGTGTGACTTGCGTTGTGCTGGCCGCAGCAAGCTAAAACCCCCACCGAAGCAGCGGAAGACAACGAAGAAAAACCGAAGAAGGAAAAAAAGCGTATCTCCTTCAGGGGATGGACTCGGATCGGTACGGGCGAGAAGGTAGATCGAAGGGGTTCGTGGTTGGTGGTATCGTCGAAGTCTTTAGTCTGTGCACCTCCGTGTGGACCGCGTCGCGTACCTCCTCAATGATCGATCGGCTTTGGCATCTTCCAAGACCGCGCGAGCTCCACATCTTGGCCTCTTGCGTCGAGAGACGATCTTGCGAAGGCTCTTGCTGCCCAGGACTGGGATGCTGAGGTTGCAGTGATGGAGGGTGAGGGTGGAAGCAATTGGAGGAGAGGAAACAAAAGGAGGTACAGCCTGAGCGGTTGCTGAAGTAGCCCGCTGGCAGCCAGAGACCACTTTCCTACTACATGCAAGACGACATACCTACCAGACACCAAAGCCGCCTCGTTCGCTTCGATTCGAGTCTTGCGCTCGTTTCGGAACATTGGTTAACGGCTGTGCGATCACTATGGGTGGATTGTGTGAATTGTTTGGACATTTTTTTTAAATTAATTTCGAATGCAATAATCATCACAAATAACGAGGCAATTCCGATGAGATTCAAACCACGATCCTGCCATGTGAAGATATTGTACTTTGTTCTTTGAATGCTTAAAATAAATAGATGCGGTCAGTGAATTAAATTCGCTAATCCTTCCGCTGGAAAAGGTCGCAGCATATTTCCCAACAAATCCCACAGTGCCGACCAAGACTGAAACGATCGCAACGATCGCGATCGCGCCGCACGTACAGGGCGATCCCGGCTGTCAGTGGGTTGAAAGAGCATTTTGTTTCGCATTCGTTCACCAATCGTCCCAGCATCTGCTCTCCGGCGCATCACCATCCTTCAGCGCATGTCCCGTGTTTCTCCACTCACTCACACACAAAACCCAATCCCCAACTCCCCTTCCCACCGAAAATGGGAGTGTGGTGGAGTCTCGTCGTCATGTCGCGTACACTCGGACTCGGGCATACGCTTAAACGTCCGCGTGCCTTTTTTATTATTATTATTTCGACCACAGCCGAATAATAGCACCAGATGCCTGGTGCTCGCGGTCACTTTGGCAACCGCTCGGGACCCGGGTGAGTTTGGGTGCCTTAGCTTTTTGGTTCCCTACTCCGTGGCGGTTTGAACTCTTTGAACAAAAAAGGCTCCCCTTTGCTGGGCCGGGATGCCATTAGAGGACGCCCAGCTATTAGGGTGGCTGTGTGGTGGGCCCTTGTTTTCCCGTTTTCTCTCCCTCTCGTTCAGGTTGAGCTAGGAGGAATTTACTACCACTTCACCGAAGGGCCCTGACAACTGTCCAGCCTAGGTTGGGGTGGTGTTGTGTTTTTGAGATGCTGATGCTGCTCCTACGTCTCCCGGAGGCACTTTCGTCAGCAAGATCTGGACGAGGTCTGTTTGACGCTGACCTACGATGAGTTGTTGAGTGCGCGGGTTGCATTAGAGAGGCAAGGAAGAGGAACAAAAAATGGTTCGGTATGCGGCAGGATGGCAAAAAAAAAACATACCGTCGAAACAATTTCTCCCCGGCTAGATCCTCTGGTTTACGAAAGGAGAGCAAGAGTTCACTAACCCAGGTCGGTGTATGCTATCAGGTCGGGAACTCGTTTTTATGTTTCTGTTCGGTTGCTGCCGTTGCTGCTCCCGTACGCTGCTGACGTTCAAGTGCGATGCGTGTGTACTTGATCTGCATGTGCGTGTGGTACGTAGATATGGATTAGATCGTGGAGATCGTCTAAGGCACTGGGAACGGGGTATTAGTTTCATTCCTATTTTTTCTACGCTACATTCGATTGGAAGCGTGGAGATTCGTGTAGATGATGCTGTGAAACGGATTAAAAGGGCATCAAATAGCGATCGCGGGCTGATCAACAGAGCGTTGTTGAAGGGTATTAGTGTCTGAAGTGAATGGGTTGAAGAAAATTTATTACACAAATTACAGGATGAACTTTAATCCTAGCTGTTAAATTAAATTTAAATTTTATTTTATTCCAAAGACATAACAGATCTTGGAATTCCTCTACAAGCAGCACCTCTCAACCTAAGATAACATCTTAAGTGTCTTCGTTTGCTGATAAACACGCTATCACGTACCACGCAAAAATGCTTCCAGCCAGACAGTCAGTCACGCCGACTCCTTATCTCGACCGATACAACACAGGGCAATTAAACCCTAAACGGCGGTGCTACTTCAACTGTCGCGTCCGTTCGCGATTGCATTGTTGTCCAGCGTAGGGGTACACGTGCAAACAGGCAGCAAATCATGGGCGAAACGGTGGCCAATCAACAGCATCGCACCCGGTTGCTTTTAATGTTATCAAATGCAAATTTTTCAGCTCGTCCAGCTCTACCCAGCAGTGCATACGATGCATTTTAATGCATCACACGCGGGAAGGCCTTTTAAATACTCGCTAGAACTTCTGTTGATTCTGAAGCTGCAGTGAGCTACGGCGATAAAAAGAGGGAAAAAACGTTGTGAAGAAGAAAATCACAATGGCTTGTCCACAGCTTAAGCTGGACTGTCCGCAAGGGCGAGCGCACCAACACTCGCACAGCTTTTGAAGCTTAAGATGCTATTACAACAGCTCAAGACGCTTTTTCGTTTGCTGCACACGAATACCATTGGGTGCAGACGAAACCAAAACCGGCTTTTCTTGTTTCTCCGCTGTGGCGGCGGAGAGCGAGCGTTCCAAGTGTGTGTGTGTGTGTGAGGGTGTGCGTGAGCTTTTGACATTCTTTCGTCCGGCCGAGGGGTGCGCTAAGGGTTGAAGCACCTGCAACAATGCTCAAGGAAGGGTAAGATTCACTATGAGCTTTGGTGAAGCAATTTGTAAGTTTGGTAAATTTTTTATGAAAAAATATTTTCAAAAATGAGGACATTTTTATTCGAAAAATCTTTAAGTATGCTTGAGGGTTTTTCATGATAAACGTAATATTTTCTAAAAATTTTAAAAGAGATAAAAAATATTTTTTTTATACCAAATTTCCGCAATGGTCATTACAGCATCTTCAGAATTTTGTTAGGAAAAAACCAACACACAAATATAAAATTGTTCCTTCCTCAAGCATCTTTCTCGATCACTGTGCAACTCCTTCCGAGTGTGCGTACAAGCAATGGCCACCCGCTCGGTAGTGTGCGTGCGATCGGCAGCTTAAGCGTCAAGGCGGGCTTGTTGTACAACAATGCGATCGGGAAAGCGTTCGTTTGCTTCGAGATACCGTGGCCGCATGACGCTACGCACCTGTGCACCGCTCGCCGAACGCTCGCTAACGCAGAGCAGAGAAAATTGCAAAAAAAGACCCACCGTGCCGAAAGGCGGGCTTAAGTTCGTTTCTTTTCTCGCTCCGTCTGCTGCCGAGCTCCAGCACCGTCAAGATGGAACGCCGTGAACGCGTTCGGAACGCGCAAAATGCCGTCGGGAGCTGTGTGATTCGATTAAAGTAAGTGGCGCAAACGGTGTAGTGGAATTGAATAACAATTTATGAAAAGTGTTTGTGAAAAGCAACAAGGAAAAAAGGTGAAATATAAAAGTGAGTGTTTGAAGCAAAAAAAAAGTGCTAAAAGAGATGTAAAGTGGTTAAAAAGAACAACAAGTAGAGAAAAGAATATACAAGTGAAAAAGTACAACAACCGTGCAATTGGTGACTTAAGCAGTGTAAAGTTAAGATAAATCGCAACAGTGTACAAAACAAAACCGAAAAGTGCAAACAAAAAAAGTCAAATCAAGTAAAGAAAAGAAAACAAGAAAGGATAACGCATCACACAAAACAACAAGAGAAAAGGGAAAAGTAAAAGAAACAACAAACGAAACGAGAAGAGATTAAAAAGTTAAGCTCATTGTGCGTGTGACGTGTGGTAGAATAGAAGGGGAGGTGCAGATGAGCAGTGGGAACGCTGCGCAGTGCATCGTACGGTGGAGGATGGCCACAGAGGCAACAAACGAAATGTCGAAAGAATAACAAACAACCAACCAATCCGCACCAGCCGGGCCGGGAATGCAGCCAGCACTGCAATAAGCTGTCCTCGCTGCTGCTGCTGCTGCTGCTGTCACCCTGAAGAGTAGCAAATGTAGGAAGGTGAAAAGTGAAGTGAAGTGAGTGAGTGAGTGTGTGGCGTAGCGCAGTACCGAGCGGGATTAAACTGGCGATGTCCGAAGGCCGCCGTGGATGCTGTAGAGATATATGATATGCGTGTGCCGCGTTGGAGGTTCGTTGGGAGGTCTTCCAAACCGATTTAGGGGAGAGTTGGAAACCGTTGGCTGAACGACAGCTAAGTTCGTGTGTGCAGAAGATGCAACTGATGATGATGGTGTGGGGTGATGATAAGTGCCAGTGAGTTTTGAGGAATGAAATGTTCTTAAGTTGAGTGAGAAAGTTTGAAAGGAGAAGAATACGTACAGCAAGTGACAAGTGATAAGCTAAACTGGGAATAAAAAATCGTGTGTTGAAAGTAGCAGCAGCTAACAAGTCGCTGTAAGGGAAGTGGTAAGGTGTCTTAACGTGGATTTCTCTAGAGCACACATCGCACTGCATCTGTCTGTCAAAGGAAACGGTGCGTGAAAGTACGTCTGTCGCGTGGACGCAGTTCAACCACCGACTCAGACTGGGCTTGGCTCAGTGTGGTAAGTGTCAAGACAAATTACTATTGATTATTTTTAATAAGGGTGCTGTGTGGCAAATGATGGAGGACATCCGTATCGCATGAATCAATCGAGAACAGTTTATTACATTTTTATGCAGACGTAGACGGTGTAGCGTATATGTGAATGATCCTGTGCCTCTAGGTGTTTGTATCGAACACAGTGCAACTGTAAGTCAAGTGTCTGGTTGAGACTGTTCCAAGCGTGATTTGTACTGAAGCTGAGCTTGTTTTGAAGTACAGTGTAATGTTAACTGATTAAAATTGGAACAAGATTCATGTTGCCATCAATTTAGACCCCGAGGAACTGATTCGTTTACGTCTCGTACTTGTTGTTTTGTTAGACATGTTATCGATCCTGTCTTTTATGCTTTTTTCACTTAAGAGTTGTGATTGTTAGGTATTTGAAAAAATGAAGGTATAGTTTCTTCCTTATGATTTATTTATTTTGTTTTAATCTTTATTTCTACTGGTTTTGCTCAAGCTAAAGAAGAACTAAGAGGTTGTTATACCCACGGCCAACTCCATTTTAGTAAACTTCCATGTTACCCTTTTTTATTTGATTCTTCTGTAATTTAACAATCTCTTGACATAGTCTTATCTTATTTTAATAACATATTACTTATATTCCACCGACTTTTATATTATAATTGGAAAGGTTATTATTACTCTACCGTTTGCCTATTTACAGGCTGAGCCATCCAGTGTTATTTTTATGGAGAGCTTGACGCTCTTCTAAAGCGTTAATAAAGAGGAGCCTCTAGAGAAGAAAAGAGCTGCAATAATAGGTCAAACTTGTTAATAAAAGTGATAAAAGTCAAACAACCTACACTCATTAAAGGATCCTGTTAAAATTTATTTTTAAGCCCCATTCGGATTCGAAGCTTCTCTGGGTTATTTGTTGTCGCGTTATCTCACCCGGGCGCTATAAAAATAAATCAATAACCGATTGCAACCACCTTCAATGTATGCAATCGCTGTGCAGCTTCCTGTAACAACGACTTGTAATTCATCACATGCCCACCGTTATCCCACTTGGTGCAGTAAATTTACGATTATCGATAACTCATCTCACCACCATTTTCCGGTTCACTTGGCCAAGTGGACTGGTAAGTGTGTGGTAATGCAGTGCTCGTCCACCAAATAAAACCCCACCTTTAACCTCGAGTGCCTCATTTTGTGCAATCGCTGGTAGTTAAACGGTTGCAAACATTTCACTTTACGCGTGTACACACACATCGCTGCATTTATGAATGAAAGGGGTTAATAAATTTCACTGTTGTATTTGTGTTTTTTCATGGTGAGGAGACGAGTTTCAGCTCATTAATTATTGTAACAGACAGGGAGAATATCCAATCGATTTATCATGTAACGATTGAAAGGAGTGCGTTCTAGTGGGGTTTAAAAAAATGGTTTTCAAGTAAAAAAAAGTTTTCACAAAAATCAATAACAAAACTCCACAAAGCGATTTTGTTAATCTACTTCCTACGCACTCATTACCATGATTTATAGCTTTTCGTTTTTATTCAATTCTGTGATGCTCTTTTTTTGGGCAATTTCACTACTCTTCCCGTAAGATTTCCGGGTCCCGCGGGAGAATTGGATCCGGAAACAACAGCTGGTGGGAGAGAGAGGAGAGATAAAAAAAGGCAAACCTTTTAATACGTGACAAGTGGTGGCCTTATCCGGGTGTTAAGAAGGAAGCCACATACACCCAACTGGTAGCGAACGGATGCTACTCATCCGACAGCACCCCAAAAAGCCCTCGCGTGTTGTTTCCCTTCTCCTCCACCGCCTCTTTCTTTCCCACGTATTGGAGACACACAAAAAACCGCCGAACGAAATAAAACCAGAGGCCTACACACCTTTATTTACAAAATGGACACAATTTCATTAGCATCGGAAAGCCATAACTCAAAAACACTCTGGCTCTTTGGCCGAAATAAGGAGGAGTGAAAGAGAAAGAGAAGACTCGCACACACACACATTCGACTCAACCTAGTTGGTGGAGAAAAAAAACAACAGCGCCATGTTTTTTCCTTCACTTTTTTGGGGATCTCTTTAAGTGAATGAAATGAGCGTAAAGGCGATGAACGTGCGATCGCAAAATGGGAGGGTGGATCGACTTTTAATTTTTGCGAACAGACCATTTCGAGCAACACTTTCGAATGTTCGCCCCAACTCGCATTAGAAGGGATCGAGAGTTTGGCAGGAAATAATACTAATGGGCACTCATTACCGTACCAGTGCCATTTACGTCCCGGGACGATTACACGTTAAGGGCACCCATTTTCCTCCACCACCAGGCAAAAAGAAGCATTCGATTTGTGCCCATAATCGAACGGAATTGATCATCCGGCTACATTTAAATATTACAAGCTTCCTATCACTACCACCAACTAAACCGTCACCGAACGGCAGCCCCAACAGCAGCACCTGATCTCGAACTTGATGGTGGTAGTGGCGATTATTAATGACGCTTAAAGGCGTCGTTGGCTGTCGTGGCTTGGCATCCCGAGCAAGACTCGAAAAGGCCCGTACGATCTCACGATCGCGGCCATGATTCACCCGTGAGCAGGGTGGGTTCGGGAATCGTGGATGGTGCGGGCGCGCGCAGTGTTCGATGGGAGACGAAACAATCATTTAATTTATTGAAAACGAATAAAACTAACAATAAAAACGATCGTAACGTGCTGCGCTCCATCCGCGATCATGCTGTGCTGTGCTGTGGGGATTGAGATTTGTTTCCCTTTTTTTTCTTGTTGGGTCTTCCCATCTTACTTTACCATCCTTACCGATCGGTGGAATTGAATGGTGAATGAGTATTGTAATTCGTAGGCGAATGTGAATTGTAAATAAAATTTTGAGAGCTTAGTTTCTTACTGAAATCGTTTTCAGTATTGATAAAGCATTGATTTCTAATGACTTTTGTGGAACTTAAGTTGAACTTATAAATTCTTGAAATAACTTATGACTTCTTTTTTGAGTACTTTCATATGTCTATTTCTTCTTTTTTATTGTTAAAATGCAATGACTATTCAAATTATTCTGTTTGTTGCAAACTATGGGTTGATTTTTTAAATATTTATAATTATTCAATAATACTGGTCTTGTACACTTGCAAATTACATTTTTCGGTTTTGATTTTCATCTTTATTTTTCATTCATTTTGTTTAACGTTTTATTTCTACTGGTTAAAATAAAACTCATGAAAACCTTGCATAAAATTAAAGTTAAATATTACTTCATTTTCATAAACTTGTGAATTCCGAAGAAATATCGATACGTTTATACTGTTAGAAACACTTAAAAATCATTTGAAATCGCACAGCTTATCTCCCTGGGAGCCAAAGTCAAAGCTTATCCACAAACAAACTCGCAATCAGATAGAATCAGCCCAGAAACATTCACATCCACATAACCACTGCCAGCCAGCGGCCATATTTTACGCTTTTTTATTACCAAAACCCAGTGGGATGCCCTTCAAGGTTCGATACTATCCCTCTTCCGAACCGGAAGTTACACCAGCGAGCGTACATCAAGTCTTCGATATCGACTATTCGATGAATAAATAAAGTTCGATAGTCGAAAAAACAAGCAGGTCCACAGCGTTATATCCGCAGCTTGTGTTTGCTATAAACGGCAGCACGAAAATTCGTTAATTTAATCAGAGCTCGCTTTTGCCTATTTTTTCACCCGTTTTTCCTTTCCCAAGCCGGGGGTTTTTTTTTTTGGGACGATTTTTCACCACCGTCATCACTTTTTTGGCAACCCATTCCGAGCGATCCATTTCTTGAGCTTGAGTTGGCCGTTTGTTTGTTGCGTCCTTTAATCATGTTCAGCCTGTCAGTAAGATCGTTTCTGCCTGCACTGCAGTATTTCATTCGTTGTGGCGTTTTGGTTTTTTTTGTGTGTGTTTGCTCCCGCTTGCTTGCTTGTTAGGAGCAAGCGTTTTAGCCACGGCCAACACTAATTTACAGTGTTTCCGTCGTCGACTAGGCGTGGGAAACACAGCACAGAGAGCTCACACATCCATCTCCTGCAAAATGAGAGCTAGAGTGAAGCGGAGTGGGAAAAAACCTCGGTGGAAGCACTCGAAAAATCACCTGCCTTCATCTCTTTGGCTAAGAAAAGCTGGGAATGGAAAACTGGTAGCGATGTTGCTACCCTGCTACCGTTCGGTTGCGCTTTAATTCGGTTCGCGTTCGAGACGTTATGGTTTGCAGCTTCTGTACAGTTGCAGTTGGTTGGACGAATCAAAAAAGGGAACGATAACATTTAGCTCATTAGGGTGTTGTTGTTGCTCCTTTTTTCGGTTCGATCGCTTCTCCCACTCGGTGTTGATTAATTGCCACCGCACAGCAAGGTAAACCTGTTGGCCAAATATCGTTCGTACGAGCTGTTTACGATCGGTTCGCTTTTTGTTTATTGATTTTCGAAAAAAAAAGTACACTTGTCTTCCAAAGATGAACAACCTAACGGAAGCTTGTCGGACGGAAAGCTGTACGCTATACACTCTGCCATTAGCTAATAGGCTTAGTGTTCGCCCACAAAACTCGAAGCCACTCGGAGCATTGCAAATGATCAGCGGGGGCCCCGTGAGCACTATTATTATGGCGTTGATTAAAAGGTTTTGCTTGTTTTGGAATTTTTGAAACACCCCAAAATGAAGCTCACCACACAAATCACCTGTTGCAGCAGGGAGAGACATCATTAACTGTGGAACAGAAAATCAAACCGTTATGGCCACGATTCGAATCCGCCCTTCGTTATGATTTTACCCCAGCAATTCCACAACCTCTGTAGAAGAAGTAACAAAAACGCTTCAACTCCATCAGCATAAAACGAAACGCCTACACGACTAGAGAAATAGGAAATGGACGAAAAACATTCGCCCAAAAGGCTAGAACATCAGTCACTAGTGAATCGATGTTGATGGAGAGGTTGTTGGGCGAACGTAGCTGCAAGAGGAAGGTGGAAAAGCAATAACTATAATTTAACAGGCTCATAAAAGTTACCATAAAATTATAAGAATTGAATTTGATTTAAAATATATTCGGTTCGCTCGCTTCGCTGTGTTTGCTTTGAGCATTCCCGTATTCGTCCGTATCTCGATCTCTGGGGACACTGGGCGATGCACACGCTGCAAGGGCTTTCTTTCCGTGCATCGCCAGCAACAAAGTGACCCTGAGAGCATCGGCAATGTGCAGCAGCCGGCCTGCAGTCGAAAGTCATTCCACGGTAGTCGAACACGGTCCAACATGTCCACCGACCCGGAACGAAACTGCTTCTGACAGTGGCCAATCCTCGACGCTCCCCGACACCGACCGGACACACGGACAAACTGTCCCTGTTCGCTGCTGCTGCTGCTGCTGCTCGTGTGGGACTTTATGTCGCGCTGGGTAAAGTTTCTCAAGTGGAAATTTACGACCATGAAAGCATCATCCCTTGATGTTGCTGGTGGCGTTGGTTCTTGGAGGCAGTGAGAAGTTACAACAACAACTGCAAAGAAGCGGCAGTGGCCAGGAATCGCAATGTTTGCCCTCATGTTTTATTCATCTCTGGGATGGGGTGTTCGCGCTAGTCGCGTATGATTTACACGCGTCGCCCCGGGGTGTGGTGTCCGTGTACTTTCGTACGGCACCTACTGGAAACCGGCAGAAATTTTTGGGGGGGTTTAAAAGCACAAACGATGTCTCACGTGGACACCTTTGAAGCTTGAATGGTAATTTTTATAAATGGATGCAAAAGGGTGAGCTTAATTAAGGGCACTGCAGTGGACATGCAGTGGACATGAAGTAGCGGTGAGCTCTATTCCAGATGCCTCAGATATTCGAGAGATTAGTATGTTTTGGAGAATCCTATTGCCGGTGAGTGCTGGTAAGAGATGTCCCTCTTTGGTCTATCTCTCTCTCTCTTGCTACCCTCTATTCCTATAGGTATCCTCCTTCCCCAACACGTCGGAATATTTCCAGAACACCCAAAGTCCCTCTCAAAAGATGTCCATTTTTGGTGAATTGCAGACTCTGCTCCTAAAGATATCTTCCACAACAACAAAAAAACGCAATCACACCACTTCTCCCTTATGAGACGTCCGTCCAGCACCGTCCCGTCTATCACCTCTAATTAATCTCACCCGGTCGTAAAAACGGACCCGCAAATTAATCACCTATTTTTATAGCGCGCCATGAATAGTGGCCGCTATACCCTTCCCAAAGCCGCTTGACGGATGCGTGCGAGATGTCGCTGTCGGCTGTCAAAATCGCGGCTTTCGTTTCGTTTCGGTTTTATTTCTATGGAGCTTCGCCTTTTTCTCTCGCTCTCCCTTTACGGGTCATCCTCGATCCATCGATATCGGTATCGGACAGATTAAGTTGCTGGGATGCTGGCTTGAGTTGATAGTCAAAATAAGGGGGGGTTAAACGAACCAATAAAAGTTTCGTTCAAAATCAAAACCTCCCATCCTCCTCCTCCTAGTTCTCTCGCCATAGCTTTCCTTGTTGCGATGAGAGGTGTCCATCATTCGATCAGTCAAAACTCGCCCTCGCCTAACGAACGGGAGGTTTTCTGATGGGACATGGCAATGGGTCCATAAAATTCAAACCATTCGGGAATGGAAAGCGCTCCGTCTATTTCATGCCGAAGCTATAAAGCCGTTTGATTAGACCCATTGGAGAAGGTTTGGCTGTGCGTAGGATTGAAGTCACAGTGAGGACACCTTCAGCGCTTGGCAGTTCGGTTGAGTTGTGGCTGTCAAATGGTGGAAGGTGCGACACTGAAACCGCGTGCTGTGTGCTATCAATTGGTAACGCACGGTTCCGTAAATCCGGTGGCCATCATTTCGGTCTACTTATGTCGGCGTAACTTAGCTGTAACTTCAAGCTTTATGTGCTACAACCTTTAGGAAGACAACCTGGCCATTGCGCGCGTACGTGTGTGACTCGGGCGATAAGATTGAAGCTTGAAGTGCTTCTTTATGACGTTAGCAAACAGCTTTCTGATTTAAAGCTTGAATGTTTAATTAGGTCGTCTTGTTTGGCATTTCTAAGTAGTACAACAATTTACGACCCTAAATACATTCCGCGATCTAGGCATCTGTGCGGTACGATCACCTTTCGGCTGGACTTTGGTGGAACTGCCACCGATCAAGAATTCTTACCCTAACGAGCACCAGTGCCTCTTCTTGAAGATTCAAGTTGGCAAGATTAAACCACCAAGATACCACCAGCACGCCGAACGCAGAACTCCGCTGGACACATGGACACATGGCATTAAAAATGCATGCAATTCCTCCTACCGTTCGCCATTAAAATCACTTCACGTGTTCACCGTTGGCTCTTCCCCGGCGTTGCTTGCTTGTCGTCGGTGAGACTCTTGCGCCGCTAACGAGGGCGCGAAAGACCCATCAATGTTTGTAATTAAAACTTCACATTTTTCGTCTTGCCCCCATCTCCACCAGCTTGCTCGCTTCACAACCACGCCAAGAACAAAAGCAACAAGGGGTCTATAATTTTACGATCCCGCCAGCAGAAACCGGGGGCGTTCAAGATCGCACGCTGCTGGGCCGGTCCCGCGTGCTCGCGTCCGCGGGCGGAGGGTTTTCCTTCTTTAATTTTTATGGTATCGTAAAATTATAAAAATTATACTGTGTTTTCTTCGCGTGTGCTCTCTCTCTCTCTCTCTTTCTCTTGTCCGGTGAATGTGGATACGTGAACCCAGCGGGTGGAAAACTTTTCACCCACAAATGGTGGGGTGAGCTGTTGATACTTTGAACTAGTTTTGCTGGGCTGACGGTGATGGTACCGAAGCTCACGGGAAAGCACACCGTTTGCTGATTACTATTTTATGGATCAGGTTGGGACTTGCACTCCACAAGAAATTTCCACTGATTCCTGAAGAACGCACAATGGTTTAGAAGGGGACTTAAGGTAGATTTTGAAGTTAAAATTATTTGTGGAAAGATTGATATTTGTTTAGTCATAATCCATTATTTGATTTCAATCTATTTGATTCTGGCATAAATTGTATCTTTTAAATATTATACCCAAATTTCAATACTAGAGCTGATTTTTCCGTATCGTTATTGCTCATTATCTAGAATTTTCCAACGAGATCCCGGAGCATGCTCGGTTGGCGTACGGCTAAGTACGGGGCTTAAGATATTAAATTTAATATTTCCTACATTTTTCCTCATATCTCTAAAATCAACTCCTTGAAATGATTTTTTACCGTAACAATAATGATATGTCCACCCCTGCAACTTAACTGCTCCACTGTGCAATGCAAGCAAGTGCTAGTAAAAATTAATTTATTTTCAAAACTATTAAATTACAGCTTTACGCTCATCTTGCGGTGAAGTTGTGTTACCCTTTTAAAATCCCAGAGATTTGTAGCTGTTGTGAATTGCTTTTACTGGTCTTTGACTTCATGGTAGCTCTCTATCTTGAGCATATTTTGGACATCAAGTTTGAGTCGCTGAGAAATGCTTCTCTCTTCGAGGCTCTTTGACTTGTGGTTGTCAAATAGTTCACTTACCTTTAGAAAGAATCTCTGGGGACAAAAAAAAGGGTAGCTCATCCGCGCGCACACACACACACTCCCGCTGTCTGTCAAAATCTTCAGCAAATGGTAGTAAAGGTGAGGTGTGCTCGCTTATCTTGATCCTGGTCTATTACACCAAACGGAACGATCCACCGTGCGCGTGCGTTTTCATCTGCCCATAACCTATCATTTGGCCGCCAACAGTTCACCCACAACCCAGTTGTTGTCACGGTCGTCATCCAGAAGAAAAGCTGTTTTTACCTTGCTTTTCTCCTTCTCGGTCGATCCGCATACCAATCAGGCTGGTAATAAATTGAAAAAAAAATGTTAAGATAACAATCAGTTTTTATTTTACCTTCCACCATCGTCCACCGTCACCACCGAACCACCGTCTATTGAAGCATAACAAAGTATTTGGCAGTACCGAGCAGCCAACGGTCGGCTTTCCCGTCAAAAGGCGCGCTACTCCGGTGTTGCTGCACGGGGATCGTTGGCTGCCGTAGGGCTTCTCGTGATCGCCCTGGTACGTGTGTACCGAACGTTCGTTGGATACGTTGAACTTCGCTCGGTCGCTCGCTCTCGGTCTTCTTCTAACTCCTTTTTTTTCTGCTGACGCATTCTCAACTTCCACCGCCCGTGATCGTGATCCACCATCGCCCGGATCGCGTCTCACACGGTACGCATGTCCCACAATCCGGCGATCTGCTGCGTTCAGCGGGGTTGATCCACACAGATCTCAAACCGGTACACCGGGGCACAGCATCAGCTTATCGGATCGAGCGCATCTCGCGCACCATAACAAATGCGCCTTCGTTACGTTACGTGTCCCGTGCGCGGCATTCTCCAGATCTTCCAGCGCGCGAGAGCTTCACGAAAGCAAGAAAAAAGGGGAATAATAAGCCACCAAGATGGTTTACCGGAGGGGGAGGATTTTTAAATCCCGATTCGAGAGATAGTGGAAGGCGATTGTGAAGAATGCGGGGAAAAAAAGCACGCGGAAACAAAAGAGGACCCGAATCCCGAAAATATTTTAATTGTAATTTATGATTTTCCACCAGCGAATTAATTGTTTCACGTTCTACGTACTACGTGCCGGCAAGTGTGATCCAAATGTGTGGCGATGGTTGGGTTGGGATATTTATTGAATTAAAGTTTGTGCTTGTTGGTTGGAAAATCGTACATCGGGCAGATATTCAATTAAAAACCGTTCAGAACGAAAATCTTATTAAGCGATTATCGTGAACCATGCTGGAAAAACGATGCGTTATTTGGGGATTGGTTGCTGTGCTTGAGTTTTGTTTGATTCTTAATAAGTGAGTAATTCATTTCCCTTTGTGAGGTTTAAAATGGTTTACTTTTTGCGAACAAAATAAAATTTTGATTAAATTTCATTTATTTTGCTAACTTCGAAGCTCATTCGTTTTTAAAAGATTTATAAATTTTAGCCAATTTTTTTTCTCAAACAAAAAAATAAAGAAATCTCTAAAACCTATGAAAAATTACTTCATGCTAAGACAAAGCATTAAATTCAAAGTCAGACTTCCCTCTGAGACCACAATATCCGCTTCAAAAACAGAAACATAGAATAAAGAAATAAAATAATCAATGGAAGACACAACCACACCACTCACACGCCAACATCCGAGCCTATGCACCGAAACGGTAGTTCCCCATGAGGGACATCCCTCACCGTAAAGTTTTGCTTCCGTATTGATGCGTTAATCCATCACAGAAGAGAGAAAAAAAACTCCAACCAGTTCCGATTTAATGTCGCCCGGGGGTGAGTTATGAGCTTGCTGTCGAACAACGTACCCCCGCGTACGTTCAACACAACTTTGACGGACTCAAGTAACCGTACCGTACCCGCAAGAAAAATCCCCAAATAGCTCCTGAATAGCTGAATGAATTTCAAACAGGCCATTTTTGGGAAAAAAAGCCACACGTACCGCGCACTAAAGCCGAGATCGCCTCGAGGATACTTCATTTACTGCTTGGCGAAGGTCCGACCAGCCAACATACGAGTGGCGGTCTCCCTCTCTCTCCCAGGGATTTATTTCTTTGTGTGGAACTTTGGCAACTTTGCTTGCTGTGTAGCACTGTAGACTCGTAAAAAACAGTGCTAATTTTATGACAGTGCCCACGGTGTCTAGGAGCACAAAGGTGGTATGAAGTGTTGTCACATGTTGGTGGACCTTCAAGCAGCCACTTGGGAGGAAGGTTTTTTTTTTTGGTGGGTAAAGTTGGGTCAAATATCGTTCACCGGTTCGGCAGAGTCCTTGGATCTTTTTGTTGAGCGGCTATTTTAAGGAGACTTGCGCATAGACGTCCCTGAGATCCTTTTTGGTCTGATGTGGATTAGAAGCTGATGAAGTGATCTTGTAGTAGTGGAAAAAACTATGTCTAGACTTCAAGAAGACCTAGAGTTATCTTTTACGAGATAGAAGCTTAGCTTTGGTAGTCAGTATTGCTGTCAAATGTCACCAATTTAATTGCAGAAGCAAATAAACTTCAACAAAGAACACATACGTCTTGACCATCACAAAACCTGGATCAAGTTGGTCCAATATGATCCGGTAGCTAATGATTAGTCCTGTAGCATAACTTCCAATCTCAAATCTCACCAATTTAATTTTAGAAGCAAATGCGCAACAAAAAAACACATGTCCCAACACTTCTCCGGAGGTCTCCAGTGGTCCCGGGCTACAATCTTGCATCACCGAAAAACAATATAATCAATTTGTTAAAGTTTATTTAACAGACTGACCACCAGAGTAGCATTTGAGCGTCTTGCCAGCAAACGACGGTCCATTTGGAAGGAATCGAATTACCACAGAAGGGTCCTCAATACCAACTCTCGTTCGTGTGTGTGTGCATGTGCTCATACGAATCAAACAACAGAACATCGGTTATAAACACGGACCAACATTGTTGCCTGTGTCGAGTAGCAACATTTCTTGGTGGATGAGAAGCGAGAGGAAGACTAAGACTTGACTTGGTTAGAACTTCTGCCAGCGATGGAATGAAGTCATCAACATAACCGCCAGCAAAGGCCCTGGAGGATGAATCGATGCCATTGTTTTCGACAGCTTCCATTCGAGCGAACGCTACACTCTTACAACAGCACAGCGCATGGTGTAATAAATCGTGGTTTCGTGGTTTTCAAACGCTTGTACTTGTGGATGCTGTGACGGCTGCCCGAGTACCAGTGTGGCATCACATGATCGGTTTTGCACACGTCGAGTCCCGTGCCCGTTCCTTATTGCAAGCATCGCAAAAATCTTCCCAACCAAGCAAATAAGATGTTTATTATTTGCTGGAACTCGGTCCAACCACAGCGAAAAGGGTGTTCCGGTGTGGTGTTTAGAAATTTGCAGTATATTTTCCCTTTTTTTCCTACTCTTAACTGCTTTATTGAAGTGTGAAGTTGGAGATTTTTCTCCACGACTGAACCCTGTCGATAAACGATCGTTTATCTCGTTTCTTTTACACTACAGTGGTACTTGCATCGAGTGTCTCACTCTCCACTGTGGGCAAGAGCCGTTTATGGAGGCCTTCTTGAAGGTGACGCTTCAACAGGCTCTTTTGGCCTGCATGGTCTGCGGTTCCAAGTGACTCTCAGGTGGTGAAAGTTCGCCTGCCGAATGACAAGGTGTCGATTGTTTTTTCGTGTAAGAAACACTCCTTACCACACACATAAACTTGGTTGACGAAAACTGGTGCTATAAATTTTAAATATCGGTTCATAAAATCGTCTTTCGACCACAGTGCAAATAATTTTACCTCCACCGTTTCTGCTTTGCTTTTATCACATCCCAAATCAGTCAATTCGTGAAGGTAATTAAGCGAGAAATGAGCGGTTTGCCTTCCTCGCGATGTGTTTCTCTGCTTCATTATTTCACCGTGGCTGGTTGGACTCTCGCGTCTCGCGGAGCATCTGTGGCAGAGGGCACAGGTTCATACCGACGCCTTTTGCCTGACTGATTGGCTCGACGGCATCACAGCCCGGCAAACGGCTCGAAATGGACCTCCACGAGGGGTCACGTTAAAAGTCTGACGAGCCTGAACGCAGGCAAATAAATAAAAAAAAAACGAAAACGAACACCTTGCAGATGGAGGCACGAAATTCCATTCGCCCTCGCGGACGGACGGACGGACCACCAGGCGAGCAAAACCATGGGTGGAAAAAATGTGTACAATCAGTTTGATTGAATCGCACCGCTCCGATCGCGCGCAAGATGCGTTGATTTATCGAAATCTCAAGCCCTCGGCACCAGCGGCTTGAAGCCAGCCAGATGGCGACCAGCGGCCGGCCAGGGGTTGCACGGTGGATCAAAATCATGCTGACCATAAATCACGCGAAAAAGAGACTGAAGAATGTTTGGGAACCAGCAACAGGTACTGTGAGGCGGTGTTTGTGTGTGGAGTTTTTCGTTAAATCTAATTTAAAATTGAGAATAAGATCTGCATGATAGCATTAGGAAGAGAGCACGCTGGAACTGGTTTGAGGATTGTCTCGCAGAATTTTTATAGCAAAGTTGGAAGTGCTATGAAGAAAATATTCGAGCATGGAATTCCTTCCGGATAAGGCTTTTTGTATGCTGGCGTTTCTTGAGCTATGTTGAGAAGACTTCATAAAAAGACTCTCAACTCGTCCAACAATTAGGTTAACGTGCCATCTTCAAGACATTCCAATCATCTGTGACATCTTATCTTCAGCATTAAGACTCACACAAAAACACGCGCTCTCCTCTGTCAGCCATGGCCTGAAACTGTCTCGCTACACACCGCACGAGCTTCTTCTGCCACCCTTTTTTTTCCCACACCATGTTGTGATGCAGGCTGCTTCTCGGAAATGAAGAAGCGCAAATTAGATCCCATCCCGGAGCGGCTGATGCGAAACGTGTAGCACGTCTAAGCAAGAGCCAGAAAAAACCCCACCCCATCGCAGCAGCTCCAAATGAACGCTACCTTTGTGATGAACGTAAATGAGTTCATTTCAGTCAAGTGTCATAAAAATAAGATAAAAAGTAGCAAAGCGGAAGAATATATTGAATGTTGGTAAAATGGGAAGAAAAAAAAACACCGCAACGCTGAAACTCTTTCCTTTTTTTACCACGGGGCTCAGCTTTTATTGGCCTGTTGACTGGTAGGGGGTCGTTAGTTTTAATTTTGTGCTATCTGTTTTGTTAGGCATTAGACTGTTTTGGCAGGTTTTTGAGGAACGAGGCGCGATCGTTTTGTTGGTGGTTTGATCGGTAACACACAAGTTGGGGTTGGTTTTGTTTTACTCTTTTGGAAAAAAGTTTTACATTTTGCTATTTAGTTCAGTTTGGTGTTTTTTTTTTATTGAAAAGTTACAAAAAATAGAAGAGTACTTAAGAAAATATTCACGCAGCAAAGTAATTCAGAAAACTCGCGCTTCTTAAGATTTTTTTTGCGATTGTTTTTTAGTCCACAAATAATTAGTTTTGCTTGTTTTTAATTAATTTTTCTACTTAACTGAGTTTCATATTTTGCTAATTGATAGGATAATTATGAAAATAAGATTTAATAGTATAAAACATGTCTTATAAAAAGCTTAAACAAGAAGTGAGTCAAGCTGTTGCACTAAAAATAAAAAAATATGAAAAACAACAAGAAAAATCGATATGATAGAATAAATTTAACAAAAATAAACAAAAGTAAACAATAATAATACACAAACATTGAACAAAACTTCCTCGTTATCCATTCTAAGCATATCGTATTGCTCTCAACCCTGCCTACATAACTTTTTCGGAATTTTTCGAAACCCTTATATCATAAAACATTTACCAAACATCGAATTAACTCATTCCGGAATATTACAAACTTTTGGCCCCCGGGGCGGCAAAACGATCAGAAGGGACACGATCCACGAGGACGGTCCGGGTTACGTAAAGTCCACAGAAAACTTTTCTCCCTTTTTCTCCCCCCCCCCCCCCCGTCCCGTTCCAGTATTTGAACTCGAGCAGAAGCATTCTAATCGGTAACAGCAGCAGCACCCACAGTAGTAGTCGCTCGTTATCGGCAACCCGGGCAACACCGTGGGCAAACACATTCCAACCGCACAGCGCGCAACCAAATGCGCAACCGGAGGTGTTCAAATAAGATAAGAAAAGCACACGCCACAGCAGCAGCAGCAGCAGCAGCAACCGAAGTCCGGAGACTGCAGTGACACAAAATGTAGGCCACCAAAAAGGGTTGTGTGCATGCGGTGAAGGGGTGCTGAAGTTTGGAACAAACATTGCACACACATGCAGGAGTAGTTCCAGCTTTTTTTTCTTTCTTATGCCCAGTTTCGAAAGAGGGTGTCGTTGAACAGTTTTTCTTTTTCCCCTGACTGCCATTTTATCGGATGCGGGCACATGGAACATGGGCAGACCTCGAGCTAACCATTTTCCCGAGCACACGGCAAATGATCCGTGGAATCCCAGTTGGTTGACCACGGGCGGAGAGAAATGATGCGATTGTTCCACCTTTCGCAACAACCGAACCCTATCAATATTCGTTCGCACGCGGCAAGGTGACAGGTTATTGGGTAAAGCTGGCGATGTAGAAGTGCAGCAAACGGTTCTACTTTTCCGAGCATTTTTATTCTTTGCCATTCCTTCCGGGGTTTTTCTGTCGCTGAAACACAACCAGAACCAGGATGGATGAGCTTTCGAGCGCGAGCTGTTGCTGGGTTGGATTGTATTGCAAATTTAGCTCTAGCTGGCCTTGTTTTTTCGTGTGCGTGTTTTCTTCTACCATACCGGCAGCAGCATAAATTTTAATAAATAAATAATGAAATGAGAAATTTTTCTCGCCTCACTTACAATCGAGCGAGTGACGTGTTCGCGCTACCACGTGCACCACCGATGATGTACTAACGGGCAGATCCGGGAGGCGCTCGAAATGAATTAAAGCGGAGAAAAACATGCATGTTTTTCGCTGCTGCTGCTGCTGCTGAGCTTTTCATTTTCCGTTCCTTTCCTTCCAACAGGCAAACGAAAAACCCCAAAAGCAAACGACACGGTGAAAGAAAAACAACCATCACGACGTCTCACGGTTGAGCTGGGAAATGATTTATCGGAAGATTCGCGTAGAGAAGGCTACCATTTGCTCTCTCCCTCTCCGCGGTGAGACCTCACAAGGCATGTGTCGGGTTGTGTTGTTTTACCTTATTACTAATTACTAATTCATTCGCCACCCCGAAAACACCCCGTGCGTGTGTGTGTGTGTGTGTGTCGGCACGGGCACCAATGTACCGAGGTGTTGGCCGTAAATTTGTTTCCATTTTTATTTCCATTTTTTTCCCGGCTTTTGTTGTTCCTCATTTTCACTTCTTGCTCTTGGATGCCAAGTAGCGCGCACGCAGCGTGCACCACAAGTGGCAATAGCACAGGAGATAGGATGATATATGAAAATATGCGCCAAAATACCAACGCCGAAAGACGAGTAGTACGAGCGCCCGAGCTCTGCCAACTGCGGTAGCTTCGGGCTGTGCCGTTCAGTTACTTACGGGCCGCCGTGAGCGTTAATGAGGCGTGAGGTAGCTAACAGGTTGATTTATAAGCAGCTCCCAACCGTTCCTACCGTATGGGCTCGGCGGCCGGGCAGCCACACTTTCGCTCCACTTCCTGCATTATTGGATGGCTTGTTGGTAATTAAAGATTTTAATTTAACTACCGAACAACGGCTTATGCTTGATAGAAACACTATAACATGCGAGGGGTAGAGGGCTGGTGGGAAGGGGGTGTCGGGGTTGAAAACAATGTTCGAATGCTTCTGTGCCAGTGAAGTTGTCCGAAGTTGTACTGTCATGTTCGTAACACTTTATGTGTGAATAAAATTAAGCCTTTTCCCTTCGTTCTGATATCGCTTGGCGCCGTGACCAGGATTACTTGGCTTTTTATCGTTTTATGGTGATTTTCTTGAGCGTAAATGCAAATTTGCTTTCTGTTTTGTATTTAAATAGGAAGCTCTAGAGCAACAAGTACACGTCTTGGTGCCGTGACCAGAATGCAAAAGGCTTTTTGTGAAGCATTTACAAGGTTCCGCCGGGCTTTTTGCTGGTTTTCGAACCTTTAAAAATTATTTTGATATTACCTTTGAAACTCAGAAAGCTCTAATTTTAAAAAAATACGACCTAGCAATTAATTCCATTTTATGCTTCTATCCAAGAAGGGTTGTCTCTGTTTGAAATTGAAGTTGAAGTTGAAGTGGAAGTGGAATATTGATTGGTGCCTTGACCAGGATAACCTTCTTTGAAGCAACAAAATCCTTTGTTTTTGGATGCCCTGACCTGGACCTACTGATCATTTCGTGAGGTTCCGTAAACGTTAGCCATTATTTCAATATTCTAATTTAATTTGCATCGAAACTTCACAACCGGCTCGTCCTTTACTCGGTATCAGATCAACCCCAGGCCTGCAATGTGTGCCTCTGACTATGGAAGTTCTATTCACCATCAAGCTAGTGCCGTATGTTCGGTTGGGTTTTCCTCTAACAAAACACTTAGCACGCACCAACAATGAGCGTACTCCGACCAGCTCGCTTCACCAGGATTGGGTCACGTTTGTTTGTTCACTGTGTCACTGGCTAGCGCGTTGTACTTCTTTAATTCTTTCCCAATTTTACTCTCTCCTGCCTTGGTCTACAACCACACCAAGCCGTTCGGGGATGTGTATGGAACGAAAAAATTCCACAACCTCAGCCTATGCGTGCGGGTTAGAAGTTGGGCTGCCTGTTTTCCTTCTGTTTTGCTTTCTTTTCCTCTCGATGTTGATTGTTTACTGACTCTGTTCTATCTCGCTCGCTCGTTTTGTTGGTGAGCTTATCAACTCCACCAGAGCTCGCTCGCCCGTGTAAGGACGAATCCGATCCGCTGCGTGGAGGAAATGTTTATGTTTGGCCAAAATATATTCAAGCATTGGGTGTTTTTTGGCTTTGGTTCTCTTCTGCCTCCTCCGTGTCCCGACCGGACACGCACCAGACGATCCTCTGTGGTGGAACAGCCGGAAAAAGCAACAATCTTGCCCCGGTAGAATGATCCGCAGCTTGAAGAACGGGGCAAGCGAACCGAGTGAATGAACGAAGACCAATATTTGCTCAGAACCCCTGAAGGCAACAGAGCGCACATACTGGGCAGGAGGCTCTGTCCGGGCTGCCAGGGTGCTGAGGAAAAATGCAAACGAAACACCCCATTTCTCGTGACCCGTACAGGCCAACAGAAAAAAGAACCCAGGCAAACCAACATCACCCGGCTAGGGGTTCCATAAATCATTGGTAGGCTCGCGATCGTGCAACACACCCGACGACGTGCGTGTGTGCGTTTGTGCGATGTTTTATGCTGGAAGGCAAATGATATCTTTCTCACACATTGGCGGGTGTTCCTCGTACATGCTATTTAGAGTTCTTCCTCGACAGAGTCTTATGCAATTTGTATGTTGAGCTTGGTAAAATTATATTTCTATTATTGCTTCATCTTCTCTTCCCCTTTTTTCTAGACGTGACGCACAATGCCCACCGAAGGACCAACGCTGGACGACCGCGGTCTAGCGACACTGTCGCGGTCTTCAAGGATCGACCAGTTTCTCGCCGGTAACGGTGGACCTCCGACATCCCCAACCATCCGAGGATCTTCCGGAGGTTCCGGAAGTGGAAGCGCCCGCACTCCTTCCTCCTCTTCCAGCGGGTACGAAAGTCAGCTCGCCTTCCAGCATCACATGATGGCGTCCGGGGGTGGACCACCGCCCCAGCATCATGGACGCGAAAGTTCCGCCTTCGTGCCCGTACTGCCCTCGCGAGCGCTAAGGCCCAGCCTGTATCCGGGCGTGCTGGATGGTCCGCCGGACGGGCTCTCGAAGGACGGTGTACCGAAGCGAGGTTCCAGCTACGAACTGATGGCCATGATGGCTGATAAGCGAAAGGAGCTCGCGTTGAGGGAAGCGGCCGCCGCCGCTATGCTTCTTCCCCGACCGGGAGGACCACCGGTACAGTCTCCGTCGGGGATTTACCCACCACCGGGCGCATTCCTGGGTGGACCGGGTCCATCGCCCACGTCGGCTGGTACGTTCACGTTTCCACCGGCGGGTCTGTATCCACCGGGCGTTCCACCCGGTATGCATGCGGGGCTCGATCGAAGGCTATTGCGAGCGCCGGGACGGGCTTCGCGGCCCAAGAAACAGTTCATCTGTAAGTTCTGTAACCGACAGTTCACCAAATCGTACAACCTGCTGATCCACGAGAGGACACACACGGACGAGCGGCCCTACTCGTGTGACATCTGTTTGAAGGCGTTCCGGAGGCAGGATCATCTGCGCGATCATCGGTAAGTTTCAATAAGTCTCCCTACTACTGTAGATCTCAGATATTCAAAAACCACACCCAATTCGTTCAAGCAACGTTGTTTGAGGATCAAAATTCAGGTTGCTCTTTGTTTTTAAGAGCGTTAGAGTTTGCCGACTTGATCTTCAAACTCATTCGTCAGATAGTAATAGAAAGTCCCAGTGAAGTGCAGTTAATCTTGGAGTGTCCTCAAATATGTCCTGAGCTCTCTAGTTACAGAAGCTCCAGAAGAAGTATTGGCCAAACTCCAATGCCCATTATTGTAGTTTCCAGCAAACTTCAGTTTAACTCCATCCGTTCATGTTCTCCTGAGCCTGGAACAGAGCTTACCCCAACGAGAATCTTATTTTATGATGATTTATTTACGATCGCCCCGAAACATTAATCCCGTGCCTCTTGATATGCTTGTGTCATGATACCCTCTTTTGTTCTTGCTTACTTTTTAAAGTGTTGTTTTTAATTGCGATGCTTAAGAAAGCTTTCTCACGACAGCTTCCTACCACTCCAGACCTCACGATAGATCGCGTGCTAGATCGATTGTTTATAATTGTTCCGAAACCCCTTGGCCAAACGGTTGCGTGTGCTCGTGTAAATGTCGCTGTGATTTGCGTTCCGTCAGCTCATCCTTCTCCTGCGTCGGCTGGGCATTCGCGTCGACAAGGGTTTCGCTGTGCTGTGTTTAATTTTTTCGCCACGACAAATTGCAGCCAATTGAGCGAAAGGCCCGAGCCTGCGGTTGTTCGATCGCGGTGGATGTATATTGTCCGGGCGGGCGGCGCTTTAATTGTGCGCGCCCCCGTGCGATTGCGTGCCGATTGGCTTACCGCTTGTGGTTAAGATCGTCAAACACGGAAACATCATGTTAGAGCGTGTAGCGTGTTCACTGGTACCCCGTTACAACGGTCACGAACCTGGGCCTGGGATTTATTCGATTAGACATGTGAGATGAGAAGGGTTAGGGTCGTACCGTTCAAATTAGCATTATTAATAATAAATGGTTTGTCGCTTTCTAAATTAGATTAATTTGAATGAGTAGCTGCAGATTGAAGAGAACGGTAGGATTTAATTTCGCTAATGTTGGTCTTTAGACGAGATTTTTATTCTCACACAAAATCAGCATTTAAAACGATTTTTCCCCTTTTTAAAATCAATTCCTTCTACCTTAAATCGTTTTCTTCTCACGTTCGCTTCTCGTTGCTCTTGTGCAGATAAATATTTGTGCAATTACACTGCAAGCACATATGCAAAATTTTGCTACGAAAGTAATATCGAAATGTGAATAACCGACCACCAGAACAAACATTGGCCCTCAGAAGCAACGATAACAACGAAAATGTGCAAACCGACTGCAGCCGGAACCACCGGAAGAACGGAAGCAAACAAATGCAAGCGGACGGTAGAAAACGGTTGCAATTGTTGCAATTAAACGTGGCTAAAAGGAAGAGAGCAAGTAGAAGAAAAGAAAACGCTTCGATGCGCTTCCGTAATTAACGAAGAAAAAAAGGACGAACGAAACAATTTATGCAAAAAAATAAAAGGAAAACTAAAAGTGCAACTTGCAAAGTGTATTATAAAGCAAGAAGAGAACACAAAGAAAAGGAAAAGAAAACAAGCTAAATTGATCAAACCCATGTGCAGAAAAGGGAAAACAAAAATTGGAATAAATTGTGCATGAGCACCGTTTTTTTTTTTGCGCTTCCTTTTGCTTCAGAGACGATGGCGGTTGTGCAATCGAAACCCATCACCGATCATCGTGTCACGATCGTTATCTTCCGGTACGGACGGTCCAGCAAACCCTTTTCCCTGGAACGGTGGAACCGAAAATTAGCGTAACAACAGGTGGTTTTATGGTTGCATTTGTTTTCACTTCACCTACTCCGTGTTTTAACTTCCTTTTATTACTCCCGTGCATTGAATTGCATGTCGATCGGACGGGTAGTGTTAAGCATTCGGCTCACGTTCTCACCATCGTCCATTCTAAAGGGATGAAAAGAAAATGGTGGCCTTCGGTTGAAGTGTAACGATCGATTTTGCATCGTTTCCGTTGTGGGTGAAACAGTTCCGGTTGGCCGGTAAATGGAACGAAGAAGAAAAAAACGATTCTTTTATTGGACAGAAAAGGGGAAAATTAAGTGCTCTTCTAATTTACGACGGATTTTGCACACCGCCTTCTCCATAATCCTAATTTAATTCACACTGCAACCTGCCGAAGCCCGTATCATAACCCGTTGGCAGCCGCCTTATAAATTGAAACCGACTCTCATTATCGATTGTCCATTTACCTTAAGTCCGCTCGGCGTCAACATTTCATTAAGTGTTGTCCAATTAAAGTTTACCTCCGAAGTAAAAAAATATATGCAAAAACACATGCACCTGATCGTGTCTGTTTGCATCTCAACGGGTTGGGACGGTTTGGTGTACCGTTCTGAAATATGTTTCAAAATTGCATCGGGCGGGTGCATCAACACCAAAGAGGAGAGAAAGAGCCAGCAACAGCATGCGGTTTCTGTTAGCTTTTCTGGCCAATTTTCATCATTTTCGACTTTCTCGATCCTGTGGCTTTAATTGAGTTTTGCAACGGGATATGTCCGGGTAAAACAAAACTCTCTCGCTCTCTCTCTCACCCTTACTGCGTTACTGGTCAGGATCACATCCTGCCGCTCATTAATATGCAAATGGGCAGTCGCCCCCAGGGAGGCGATGGATGGATCCATCCAGAAAGAAACTAAACAAAAACTCCAAGCACCACACGTCCGGTGCAGGATGCGCTTTCGACTGTTTTTCGCCGCATTTTGCAAGCCCCGAAAATGCACTGCTGGTCCCTTTCCAGCCAACGTACTGGGTCCAGTGTCCAGAACGTCGAAAGCGAGTTGCTTATCGGAGTTAATTTATCAAGCATTTACCGCCCTGGAAAGGAATGGAGCGAAACAACAAAGTAGGATGGAATCGAAAATCGCACCTCGACTGTGGCTCATTTTTATGTTTTCTTCTCCATTCCCTTTAGCCTTTGCAGGATACGTTTTGAAATAAACGAGAACAGTGTGGCTAAAAAATGATTCTATCAGGAGTAAGGTTTTCTTTTCCTTGCTGTCCTCGTCCACTGTTTGTTTCGCCTATAATTAATCACCTTTAACTCATACTAACCGTTATGCATCCGCTGGTTTTAATTGAGCATCGGGAAAGTATTGAGTTCCGTTAATTAAAGGAGAAATATTGCCTTCAATTAAGGGGGTTTCTTTAAAACAGTGTCGCGATAGTTTCTTTTGCTTTCACGAAAAAGTACCTTTTGATCATCGTTTTGTGCTTAAAAAACAACAAAAAGAGCTTAAAAGGTTACTCGCAAATAAAAATTGTCACACAGATTGCATACTGTCAGGCGCATTCTGCAAAGGAAGCATCCTGCTCAGTAGTAAAGTTAATCTTTTCGCCTGTAAAACATGCGTCTAATTCATGAGCTAAAGTTTTCCAGCTTATGGGTGCGAATTATAGACGGGTGACCACTTCTCTAACAGCTTTGCTATTGCCGCAGGATGGAAGCACAATTTAATATTTAGCATCTTACAGACTTCCGGAACGACTTTTTCTTAGTAATTTTCATGCAAAACTTTGTTCGTGCTCCATAAATTCAATTCGGTGCAATATTGCTGTACAGCAGTTTTTACTCTATACATACAAAAAATGCGTTACATCTTGCACTACAATATGTCTCGAAGGAAATCTTGACCATGCGAACACCACACCACAAGCTCGTGTCAGTTTCCTAGTAAAAGTTTAGTCCTTCCCCCTGTGTTTCACGGACACGAAAGCGGCAGCAAAAACTTACTTTGCGTTTACTTCTGCTGCATCATGCACCTGGCTTGCAGGGTTCCAGCTCCACAAGGAGTACAAGTTCCTAGGAGGAAATGTAAAACATGTCTAGCAAACATTAATTTGACTACTGTAAACCGTTTTTACATGGGGTTTTTGGAAAACTCGGCTGAAAGACGAAACCGGATGGCCGGAACCACGGGTGCGGGTCGATGTAAAACAGAACGGATATCGGCTTTTTAGTTATTCCTGGAAGTATTAGAGGGCACCTCAACCTACGTCTTTCGATCCGGACAGCCTTTGGAGTTGAGTTGTAGGCACACACCGACTCTGTGCCCCTGACAGAATGTTTTCCGAGAAAAGCTCATATGCTAGTTTTCGAGCTCAAGTTTAAATATTAACGTTGGGCAGGTTGTTTTTTTTCCCCCGGAAGAGGATCAACTCACACTTACCGTATAAGCATTAGCAAAAAACAACCTGAAACTGGAACTTCTACTTCAACAGCTCAGCTCCAGAGCTGGGCAATTGTTTTTTAACGCTTGATTAATTTTTTCCCAACCCAATTCGGTCCGATCGAGTCCATCCGGAGCAGACATTCCCGTTCGCTCTATGAATGTATACTGCCGGCTAGTTTCTGAAATGTAATCGAACTTTGGCCGAACCCGAATTGGCACGCCATAATCTGTTGATTCCAGAATTTGCGTTGCGAAACTTCTCTTCACCGGACGCTCAACCTACACGTCCATGGAAAAAAACGGGATTGTGGTGGGTTCACCAGAATAGCTCATGTGGCTCATGTGGACAACGGAGCAAAAAGCCCCTAAAACTTTTGCAATTTGATTCCCGTGCTAGTGCTGCACTTTGCTGATTGTTTGTTCACTGCAGTTGTGTGTTCGGTCAGGGAAACCAGGACCGATTTCCTCCCAATTTCCTTGATTTGTGAAGCAGCGTTGGTCGGTTTTTGTATCACGAAGAAAGAGAGCGAATTGAAAAAGTTAGAAGAATGCAGGACAACTTCCCGAAAGCCAGAGTCCAGAGACTCGGGCGCAAAATCGCTGTACACTCACTAACGTAAACGGCTCACGTACCGACAGCACAAGCTGTTCGGGCGCACACACACACACTGCCAGAGAAACGCCCCACGTAGAACGTGTTGCGTTTGTGTGGCAAAATAATTACATTGAATTCTTTTATAATTATACCCCACAACGAAAAACCCCCCTCAAGGTCTGTATCCACGGCGAGCCGAAAAGTTGCCCGAGGAAACCTTGGCCATCATCTTCATGGACGTGGATCTTCAGGATCGGAAAAAGCTTCCAAACCGAAAGAGCCTTGTGTAGGAATCGATTTATGCGATACGTGATGGGGATGGTTTGAAAAGCTCGACGAAGATATCGCCCGGGAGATCATTGGTCGGGGAGGTGTAAGAAAACCGCAATGCATCTGCAACCTCACGGAACCGCTTATTGATTTCTGTAGCGATAAGGCGAGCCCGAAACTCCCTCGCCTTGGTTTCTTCTTCTCTCTTCGCTGCACGCTACAGCATCCAAACACAAGAAGGTTCCTGAAGTTTTTTTTCCTTTCTACCACAAAATTATAACCCAAGCTGGCCAAGAACCCCGAGATATTCGTCAGAAATTCTCCTTGGGTCCTCCCAACTGACTGGAGCTACGGCGACTAATGGACTCGTCCCGTGTACGAGATGGGTGATGGGTGTGAATATCTCTTCTCGCCAAGATATCAGATTACTCACCGTGGCGGAAGATTTGGGAGACTTTGGGGATCTTCCTTATTGGGGCGGCCAAACTTCTGGATCACCGTCGCGGTGAAGCTTTAATCAGTTAAAGTAATATAAATCTACACCCAGCAAAAAGAGTGAGGGAGAAAGTCGGGAAAGATTTACAACCAGAACACACCGGAGCCTTCAACTTGATCTAATGCCACTCCAGTGTTTGGCCCATACATGCCCAGGTACGGGGAAAGTAGATTCCACTTTTTCTTCGAACCGCCATGTGCATAACAACCGCTGCCAAGCTAATGGAGTCCCTGAGTGCAGGTTTATTTGTTCATACTTTACGCTTCGTTCGAAGGGTTGTTTACTTACTACACAACTTCGCCTCCGTTATTTTGCGTTATGCGAGCAAAGGAAGGCGACCGAAACAACCGACGAGTGAAAAGGATGTGTAAGCTGCTTCATCTTTGTTCGCTTTTATCTCTCGCTACGAATACAACTTCACAATCCTTGAAGTTCACATTCCATTCCCCGGGTTGGGCCCGGTGGGTTGTGTATCCCGCGCTTCCCAACTAGCTCTAATCGAGCTCTTACGGATGCAAATTTTATTCCACCGTTTGGAGCCCCGCCGGTGCCCAGCGAAGAGAAGGAAGAGTGCTGAGAGCTGTTTTTAAAAATCTGTTTCCAAGGGTTCGGTAGTAACAGTTTGGCAGCGACCAGGAAGCCACTGCCATTACGTACAGGTTTCGAGCGAGAGAGCTTCTACTGCTTTCAATTGGCAATGCTCCAGCGAATCGTACCTTGGTTGTCATGGTGACGGACTTGTTTTGCATGTGTCCCACGCCATGTCTTGTCCTCCTGATGAGTGTCCACCTGGCTGTTTTTATTCCTACATCCAAGTCAAACAGTCCCTGTTCCAGTTTTGTTTCTTGCTGCTCTCCATTTTATTGTTTTCCTAAACGCGTCACTTTCAACACTTGGTAATATTGCGATGGGTGAGAACCGGGAAGGCGCGAATGAATGCAGAAGCGAGACCGCAAGCTTTTACCCATTAAAATTCAATAGATCATTAGAAAACAATAACATAAACGGTTCGGTTTGAGGGTTTTTTTCGGTGCTTCTCGATAAGCGAACTCTTCTTCTTCAGCTTCGGCATTCGAAGAGCTCGGTAGGAAGGCTCTCACCGGCAAGTCTTCAAGTAGGTGGTTTTTTCTCCCTCCTAATGCTGCAGAAGGCCTATGACAAAGTTACGAGAGCTACCAACAAAACTTCGAGATCGATCGGCATCTTCGAGATCTTCGTTTCTTTTTCCTCGAGTGATGTGAGGACCACTAATATACGAAAGCCTCCCTGTATCTGGAGAAAAAAGGTACCGAGCGTTCCCCATCGTTCATTTGATTTGCATAGGATCATGCTCGTACGGGTGAAAGGAAAAAGTGGCCTCGCAAGAAACGAATTTTTAATAGCTTCTCAAACCTGGGCTGCCTTTCCTCCCTTCTTGGCGAGGTACTTGGGAGCCGCCGGAGGAGTCCGAACTTTGCAGGGTGTAGCGAAGTTGCTTCGTAGTTTTTTATCTCGCTTCTCTTGCTTCCTCAACTTCTGCTGCCTGCGCTCAGCTCACTAAGCTTTACACAGCCCTTGGCAAAACGTGAAGAACGCGAAACCGCAAGATGTCGCTGGACGGATGAATAGGTTCGATTTGAATAATTTATTCATCGCCCATCACCATCCTGTCGCACCAGAAGCACACACACACACACACACGCAGGAATGTGTGAATACACTCACAGTCTTCAAGCCGTTGGACTGTGGCGGCCACAAGGACCACTGGAGGAAGCTGATTTCAAAATGGTGATAAAATAATCACCACCGAACTTCCTACCCATTTGCGAAAGTTTTAAAATAAGTGATATGTCGGCCTGCCCTGGTATATCTAAAAAGCCGTAGAGCAAACCTTAAGACAGCTCTGGTTCGCCTTTATTATACGAGAGGGTGCTCGAGTGCAGGCTTCGCGGTATCACACCAAGCGTTTGTGTTTGGCATAATCCACATCCTTGCCGCATCGGTATGGGGCAAAATTAAAGAGAAATAACATTAATTAGTGTTATGTTGCTATATTTAACACATTCCACCCGGCCGCACGTCCACAATCAGCTCCTCGATACCGGCCAGAAACAGGAAATGTAAAGTGCTCTGAACCACTGAATGGATGAACGCGTTTCCTAGCCGTTGCGACAGTTTAACGCGACCAAGAATCGGTAATGGCCAGGGCAGGTTCCTCTCTACCTTTTTTGTTGGGCGACATTCTTGAATGAATTCTACAACCGGTCCCTCTAGTAAGAACCCGCGCCGAGGCGCTGTGAAGATGAAGTGTTTCGTTTGTCTTTTTGCTCATTATACAACGCCCAGGTTTTTGGTGTCAGGCGTATGAGAGGGGCCCGTTTCGTTTGGACTTGAGCCGCACTAAATGGAAATTTTGGAATGCCATAAAGGGATTTTGAGACCTTCCGGTGACAAGGAGAAATATATAGACAACTCTCGTGGTCCATTAATAGGTGCTTCTTTCGGGGACGCTTGTCTATACGAAGAACAACCAAACTGACATAAGTCCTCAATTAAGTTTTCCTGATGCCATAGGCCTGCACAAACTTGATGACTAGTAATCCTGATCCACACAATGCATACTCAATACAACGACAAAGTAAATGCAGCGAAGCAAAATGCCACAAAAGCGAACCCGAAGCCGACTGATCGATTGCATACAAGAGCAAAAAGACCTTGCAAGACAAAGTTTCACCAAAGTGAAAACAAAAACGCGATCACGGGCTTCATTTTTCTGATTTACTGCCGGCCGAGCGGCTTGCGGTCGACGGGTGATGATAATTATTTTACTTGTGCTCATTTTTCCCCCGCTTCCTTTCAATGCTCCTTAGCTGTTATAAGGCGTTCATATCGAAGCGTTCATTCAGTTCCTGTCATTCATTTTCATGACACCGCAGCTTCATAACTGTGGCAGGGTGCTCGGCGGAATGCAATCTTATCATTATGTCGCCAATGTGCAGCTATAAATCTCGCGTTGCCCAATCAGCTGCTTCCTTACACGGACGCTCAAGAATTATAATTATCGGAAACCACTTCCAACCCAAGATAGTTGGCGTAATGACGGACCTGTCGATCGATTCCCACTGCTCGGTGCATTCAACTGGACGAAGGATAACAGTGGAAGCCTCTCACAAAGATAACGCTACCCGTCCCGATGTCCATTAGCGTGGTTGCAATGTCGCTCGACGAAAGTCGCCTGATCGTGTCATTGATTAATGCATCTCCAATCCAACGGGTTCCATCATTACACCTCAGGGCCCAGCTCGACCGTTTGTGTCAGAAGTCGTGCAAACGCGCACGTCACCTTGCGGTGCTACCATTTTTTCTCGGACGCTAACATTGTAGTCGACCGGACAACTGGCTACCGTCGATGTCGGGCTCGTTCCGCTCGATTACCTTGGCATGATTAAGCAGCGACACCGAGGGTAGGTGCACGATGAGCTCGCCGACTTTTAATTCGAACCCACTCTCTCGAATGGGAGTCTGGGAAGCAAAGGAAAGCAAAACGGAAGGGCCAGAAACAAAATGATGAGATCCTGGTGGGAAAGAGGACATTTCATTTCGGATGCCACGATTGAAGCGCAATGATCGAAACCCATTGTGCAAGAGACTGAAATGAGTTTCGGGTGTAACCATTTATCAAAACCTTCACACTGACCAACACCACGAAAGAGGTACCGAAGCGCGAGGAACCACTCTCCGAAAGCCTTGGTGACAGTGACAGATGGAACCACTGAGCTCGGGTTTTTTTTTGTCCCTCTTTACTTTTTCGAATGAGGACAACACCGACGTCTAATAAATGATACGCGCGAGGTACGTGATCGTCCAGCATGATACTGGACCGTCTCAATGTAAGCGATGCGCTAATTGATATTGGAGCAACATCGCTTGTCGGGAGGAAATGATAGGAATTCGCGAACAAAAAAAGCTGAGCTGTTTGCGATACTCTCTCTCGCACACGTACGTTGTCCATATCATTAGCGTCCATTAAGGGGAACATGGTCACTGTCGGTCACCAAAAATTGACTTGCAGTTTCTGAGCTACTCGGGAAGCCTCTCGCCGAAGGATGCATTTTTTGAAGTCATATTTATAGTGTCCTCAGGAAATTCGCTTCTTCACACGGACAATCGGCCGGCACTTGATGCGGTTGCGGTTGGATGTTTGTGTCACGGGTGAAATTATGTCCCATTAATAGAATGCCCTGACATGTGGAAAAAAACGACACACGAGACACGAGCGTCGTGATGGGCTGACCTCATCATCTCCATCGACTTCAGAGAAGTTGGGCAAAAAAAAAACAACCCGAGCTGCGGTTTGATGAATGCTGATCACTGTTGTCGTATCGATCGGAACTCCACGATAATAGAACAGCGTATGAAGCGAGAACACAAATCTGACATGGAGCATCGAAAGGCATTGCATAATGCCTGCGGGTGTGCAACAGGCCGGATTGGACGTCGCGCCTCCTCGGCAGCGTGCTTTGGGCTGTGGTCGTTCATCATCTTTCGCATCGCAACATCAATCGTACCACACCGCACCGGATCATCAATCGTCCGTGTAACCGCACGCAGACATCCTGTGGAGAGGATAATTATGCACACCGGAACGGCCCGCGGGTGACTTGGACCCTCTCTTGGAGCCTTGAGGTGGAGGTGGCTGGAGAGCAAAAATTGCAACAAAACCGATAATTACCTGGTACCAAACGTCATGCAGAACTCCCAGCTTTTGGCTCAAGTTTTGGAATTCGTCCCCGTCAATACGGTGGTGGAGTAATGGCTAATTTCATGCACCTAATGATTAAATGCATCCTTTGCGTCAAAAGGTTCATTTCTTTCTCCCCTATTTTTCCTCTCCAAAAATGTGTCTTCGTACAGACGGCGGGGAATAAAAAGTTGCAAAAACCTTAAAAATCACCCGCGAAAGGTGCGTCCATGGACGAGTTCTGAGATTTTCTCCCATTCTTCCCGCTGTGGTTCGTGGTGATTAATTTCAAAATTTCATCCCATCAGTTCCCTGGTCTGAGTGAGGGATTTTTTTTCCCCAGCCAATCGTTACCAACAAACCCACAACAGCCTTCAGGGAAAGGGAAGAAAATTGGACCACGCCAATGTCTCGGTGCCGTTCGCGGTATGAACCCGGTAATTACTAAGGCTCCACCATCACCAACAGCCCATCATGGAACGCGTGGAACTTCGCCAACTCATTGTGCGCTCGCTCCGCAACCCTTGGCTGAAGCTGTGGTCGAGGCTTTTTGGCACCATTTGTCTTCCCGGAGCGCGGTGGAGATCGATCGAGGTCAAAAAATCGGCCATAGAATCAGTGCTCAACCATGACTGTCGGCCGTTTCTCGTCCATTAGCTGCAAAAATGTTTCGGCCCCGTACGATGTGTATGTGTGTTACGGGCGGCGGCCACGCATTCCTACGCTAGGTGGCTAGACACAACAGTAACACCGAGCTCATTAGAAATCAATTACCAATTCTCAACAGTTCACACTTTACGTTACAGGCCCCCTGATTGTGAGTAATTGTTGGACGACTCCGTAGGGGACCTCAGTAGTGGTACGCCAGGTCTTGTCTATCAGTAAGTGGCTCTCCGAAAAAAAAAAAAACAAATCCCCGCCAACTTGAGCTTATTACGCGCTACATTCTCGCATCATCATCATCATCATCCAGTAGAACATAAAAAAGTCGCCTTACTTCTTTTTCCAACCCCAAAAAACCAATCAGCAGTAAAATATGGTCTTAAGTTACCTGTCAGAAATCCGCTGAATCGAAAAAAAAAAATTGTCATAAAAAAGGGTCACCCGGCAAAAGCGCCGCTCGCAAAACTCTCGTCGATGTCGATAAATTTATATCGCTTATTCTTTAAAGTGCAATAAAATATTTTGCCTAACGAAACTCCATCAAAAGCTGTTGATCTCGTTCAAAATCGACGTGCGCGATATAAAAGCCGGAGGTGCGCTGGTCACCAGCGGGCGGCGCAGAAACCACAAAATGCAATCAAAGTCAGAACGCTCGTCTGCGCCGGGTCCAGAGACCAGACAGCGCGCGAAATGCATCTTTTATTAGCTCACCATAATCCTGTTCCTCGTCCAGATCCTTCCGGGGTCTGTGTGAACCAAAGTCCTTCTCGCCTATATCCGCAGGCACTGTAGGCATAATTTTAGATTCCACTCTATTTCGTGAAGCCTGTTCTTCATCCCATGCTCCCCTAATTTATGTGGTTTTGAGGGTTTTGGGTTTTTTTTTTTGTTGCTTTCCTTCTCCCTATGTTCACCCCAATGTCAGACTGTCCTTGAGACAGGTCCTAAACGGATTGATCCTAGCTGATTATACATCAAAACCGACCTGCGTTCGGACCGCATCATAAACCGCACTCACGGATCGACGTTCGTAAATCATTTCACACGGATAGCTCCATCCGTCGAGCGGTCTCGCGTGAGTTCAAGAATTCCCCACGGGCTTACGACACTCATACACGAAATTCTACATCTCCTTCATAATTGGTAACATCGCTTTGGCACCTAGCGATTCAAACAAATTTCTGCGAAAGCCCAAAGCAATATCTCAAGTCACACATTTTACGGCATCAGGATAGCGGAGGGATTTTTTGTGCAAAAATAATTGCTTTGCTAGACAAGACTTCGACGCGGATCTGGAAGCGAATTATGGTGACACTAGCGTGCGAAGTGCATCCATGCAATAAAGTAGAAGGTTTCGAGCAAGAAAAATACACACACACACATCCGCACCATATATAGCTACTTTGAATTGTGTGTTGGAAAGGTTTGAATGGGTTTCGTGGCCAGTCAATGCACTTAGCCAGATGCAATCGCCACGACACCATTAGCAAAGTCATTTAAGGTGGCGAATCTCCAAAGTATCTCAAAGAAACGAACCCCTTTCTGAGCGTTGGTTTTTTTTTCGTCGTCTCGAAAGCCAATGAAGCGAGCGATGAAAAAAAAACCCCGTTGAAGTTTGATATAAAATATAGCCTGCCAGCGGCTCGTATCGCTTAATTATGCTAATTACCAGCCGCGAAAGATGTCGGCTGATATTGGCCGGCCGGGGTTCGCAAAACGGCGGCGGATCGAATGGTGTGCAAATGAGGTTTGGGTCATCGTCGGGTGGGTTTTTTTTTTCTCTTCCCCCTAAGCACAGGCAGCACTCTGCAGGGAGGACTCTCTGCTGGTTGGTGCTTAAACGATTCGATTATTTATTTTGTTTTTGGCCTGCTATTAGTGGAGGAGGAAGGAAGGCGACTGGCTAGGCCCAGATTGGCAGATGGCAGATTAATGGAGCTTCCAGACCAAAAACCGGTGTGACGCAACTAATCAATTCGATCGATCCATCGGTCCGATATCCAGATGACCCTTTCGCAGTTTTGCTTTCGCTTCCAAGCCACTGATCAGTGAAGTTGCCTATCTGATGGGCTGACACTTTGGAGGATAACCTTTTTTTTTTTGCTTAATGGTTTAATGCGTTCAGAAGTGACGCCCGAAATCTTGGCTAGGCGGGCTATCCTCTGAGTGGGAAGTTCTAAGGTGAGACTCCATTTTTGGGAAACTTTAGCTCAGGAAACACAGATTTGAAAAGATTTGTCTTTCCGGAACGAACTGTCCACCTGGTCCACCAAGACCTCCTCGAAGATGACCGATCCCCAAGACGCACTCGTACGCGAACGCGGCGCAATATTTGAACTTGGCGGTCTTGACGCTTTAATCTTCAACCGGACCCGGCATCGTCGTCGTCGTTTTTTGTTGTTGTTGTCATCGTTAAAGTAAACACGCGGTGCCGTTTCGAGTACGTTCGTCTGACGTGCGTATGTGTGTTTGTCTGCCATCCATCAACTCGACCTCCAACTCGCGGTGGCTTATAAGGGTACTTCTCCGGCTCTCTCGCGCGTGTGTGGTGTGTTTAAAGCTGTATTAAATAATTCCCTTTCCTGACACAGATAGATAGAGGCTCACTTGATGTGTGTGACAGGAGTGTTTGAAGCTAACAAGGGATTTCGATTTAAAAAGGTAAAAACAATGACACAGTTCCCCTCAGACCACATCTTCCCTGCGCTGGGTCTCCCGGCCCCGCTAGCTTGAGACGGCAGCAAGTGCATCACCGTCGAGGTGCATCGCAGTTGGAGAGCGCGAGATTAAGCTGAAGTGTTGACCGCGGCCCAATATTGACCAACTCAACTTACCGATGTTGACTTCGTTTGTTCAGCCTCAGGAAAGCAGGATGTGGAAAATCAATTAATATTCAATTCCCAAACCCATTATATTTTAACTCTTTGTTCCTTCGCCTTGATGCTCAATTCCTCAACAACACAAAAATCCCCCCGTGTCGGGGAAATCGTTTGTGTGGCTGAACTGTTTGCAGATGATTTCAATTGCAAACAGACGCAGGCTCAATGACGCGCGGCCTCAAACCTGGTCGCCGGTCTCGGGCTGTGTAATTTCTTCTGAAGACACGAAAAGCTACTCACTTACCACCCAAGTTGAGGCGGCAGAAGAGCTGCGACTATCCAAAGGCCACATAAGGCACACACGCATCACCACATCTCCGCTTGTTTAAATGACGCACAAGTCACACGCGTCACTTCAACGAACAGCGATCCTCTTTTATGTTGCCCCAAAACCCATTTAGACTACAAAGTTTCAGCCCGTTTTTCGGAAAATTCCTGCCCAGCTAACGGTGGAAGCATAAAATATAATCCTTTTCGCTTTTTTACACGCTCGCAAATCGGAAGTGGAAAATTGTGGCTTAAGCCGCCCGAGCCCGAGAACCGATAGGGATTTCATTTTATGATTTTTTCTTTTATTACGTCCAACCAACAAGCGTCCATCACCGTTCGTAGTGCAGCGAGCGGTTAAAGAGTGCCAACACTTTGGGGAATCATTTTACGCTTCAGGATCTGGGCTCCGCCGTTTTCCCGAGGCTTTGTTTTGTATCCGAACATTCCGTGAGGACGCTTTATGAGACGCTTTTAATCAGCTTATGCAGCGGGTGGATCGATCGATTGATTGAACGTTCAGTTCAAAGGTTGGACGCCGTGGTTTGTGTGTCGGTGAAAATTTGATAAATTTCAATCACCTCAGCAATGTTGATGGTGTAAGGTATTTTGCTGGTCCTTAGAATTGTTGGGCGGTGAAAGAGGTTGTGGAGTTTTAATTTACAATCACTTACATTGTGGAATTTGTGAAGTGAAATCTCATTAAAATTCAAATTAACTTGAGGAATGCTTAAGCATCAATATTGGATGATTTCATACATTTCATTAACTTAATTTAATTTTGAGTATATTTTATGAACATTAAAAGGATATTTGAAACAAAAATCTGAGTCTGAGAAACAAAAATCACACTGCTAAGGCTGTTAAGAATCCATGGATGATTATGTATTACGTTTTGCATACCTTACGGCGATAAGTTATTTCAATTTTTGATCTTCCGTGGCACTAAAATCGCCAAAGGTGTTGGTCTGCCTTTTTGACTTTCTCTGACTTGATTTTACTCGTAGCTAGATAATCAGTCCCACGTACCGATTTGATCAAGCCAGATTTGATCCCCGGTCCCGCCTCGCGATATCCTCGGCCACTGGACATAGAGAATTTTTAATACATTATTTACATAGAATAGAGTCTTGGGAACCATTCAAAATGACATTTTTTCATAAACTAACTGAGGGCTAAAATATGATATTTGTATCACTAATTGCCTACCTTACGGCGTCCTCCATTGTAAAATATCGTACCTTCACCCCGATAAGCTTTTCCAATCAATCCTTTCTACGTTTTCTTCTCGCTTCTGGTTAAACCGTTGCCTTTTTTCTTGGAACGCACTTTCCAACCCCTCATGAATATCAACCCCGTCGACATCCGGTCGCTCTGCCACGTTTCCTTGAAGACTCATCTGCCATCGTCATCTTGGGGCCGTTGCCGTCGTCTTCGCTGCTTCGATGGTCGATAAAGATAACACACGCCAAACGAAACCAGTTTCTTGCTTGGCTTGCTAGCCTGGATGCTACTCCACTACTTTTGCCATCCCGAACTGGTTTCCTGGTTGTTTTTTCCCCCTCTCTAGAACGTTTTCCTTCCCAGCTTTGCTTCCCGGTCTTGGGCACTCCTTGGGTTTTTGGGATCACCAGTTCAGTTCTATCCCCGATCTTATCAACCTTCCGTTTGAGTTGCTTTGAGCAAAAAAAGGCAATTAATCGGTGGATGAGAGCAAGCGAGAGCGAGAGAGAGGGACAGGATTTCTTTTGCTACGTTTGCCACCAACTACAACTATTCGCTCGGGTGGAGTTTACGTAGGGGTGGATCGTATTGAACACTCTGATGCGATTAATATTTCTTCCACCCCGTTGAGCTTCGATTGAGCTTACATTGTACCGAGCGGCGGCTCGGAGTTAAATATGAGTGGATGATGCTAATGCTCCCGTTCGAGTAGCGCTTCTTATTGAATATCCCCCTTTTTAAGCCAGACATTACGGCTGATTGCACACGATACGATACCCCCCCGGTTTGGTACTTTGTTGCAATTTGATGGCAGCACACCGATTAACGGTTTGTAGGTTTTCCGCTTTCGGAAGCTTGAGTAATCGCTAGATAGATACAAGCTTGCTTGACAAATCGAGTCTTACCTGGTGGGCTGGCAGTATTTAATTACAATTATAGCTTCCTCGCAGGCGCTTGTCATGCAGGCGTCTGCTGCAGTAGTCGTTCGGGTTGCGTGACATTAATCGCTCCTGTGGGGACTGGAGTGCCATTTTTCAATGTCAAAAACTTATTGAAAAAGTTCACAATAATGAAAAGATCGAATCGAACGATAAATCCAGCAAGGATTAACATCAAACCCCTTTTAGACCTTTCATTTTACCTACTAAAGGGCTTTTAGTTCGTCAGTTCTGCATGTAGCTGCGATACGATTAAAACTCATTCATACGGGTAGCTTTAATCGTTTTCCAACCACCACAGGATCAACCATTTGCGTTGATCCCATTAAAAAAAATTCCCCGCTGTCCTGGAAGTGGATAGCAATTCGTTGCCACTTGCACACCGCGCCGTGTGCTGGCAATTTTCCAATGTCCATCCAACGGGTTTCCCGCGAAAAACGGCTCTCCCCGGAAGCAGAGTGCAAAGTTGCAAACAGTGCTCGGCCCGATTTCCTGAGCTTGTTTAATATATGCTCGAGCGAGCAAAAACAGGTGCACACATTGCGATACATGTTGTCCACGCTGATGTCCAATCGACCAGAAGCCAAACATGGCGTTTCGTGCTTGAGTTTCGTCGGGGGCTTGTTTTTATGGTTTTTGGAAGTGGGAAATTAAATTGAAACTGGGAAAATAAATTATGGTCCCTGTAAAGCTGATGCATTAATGATTGACACTCACTTGTTTGATAAAATTTCACCATTGGCCCTGTTTTTTTCGGCTGTTTGAGTCCCTCCTCGAGGACTAATCCAGTGAGAGAGTAGCATTCCAATATATCGATCTCTATGCGAAACCACCCATAAGCTGTCAGCAATTACCAGGATCAGGACCAGGAGCTGGACTTTGCATTTGGAAAGCTACATGAATAATTACACAACTCCCATTAGTCGATCACATTCTGAGCAGCTTTCAGTTCATGCCCTACTAATGAAGCGGCAATCGCATGCAAATTCGTGGAAAATTCTATCCCATGTCCGTGTGTGTGTTTTTGCATTGAAGGGTTCAGGAGAACCTTTTACACTCGTAAAATTTGTGACGGAGATCGCATTCGTCAGAAAATCTCACCACGTAAATAAGGCACGAATAATAAGTTTTGGTTATGTTTTTAATTGGATCAAAACACAAGCTCTAGACCACAGGTGCACCATTCGAGGGTTTCTCTTCACGCTAACTCAACACGAATTTGTATTATTTAATTTTATGCTTCACTGCACTCGTCACAACAACCCAATCGGAGTCACCTTTTGCTAACATTCAGACATGTGTTTGACCCGGGAAAAACAAGGAACCCGTTCGGAAAATGCGAAAACCACAAAACCGCCTGCAACGTAGGCAATCCGTCCACCAATGCAGCACTTTCCGCTGAAAATTGCCGTCCATTCCATCAAAAACCCATTCCGGGTTGGGTTTTGGGCATGTAAAATTTAAATCCAAAATTCCTGGAACCAAGCCCCAAAAATGCATTAAACTAGTGATGGTGATGCTGCACAGGTTCACAGGCTTTTGTGCGAGTGCCTCTTGCTGCGTGGCACAACGTCATCGTGTCATGCAGTACAAGTCGGATGCGTGTTGTTTAAATCTATTCTCCGAATTGCTTACGGGACGCGGTTCTCAACACGGTTCTTTGTTGGTGGTCTCTACCCGCCGGGACAATCCATCAACGGGTGTGAGATGTCAGCGGGAATGCTACCACCGGCTAATTTAGCTACTAAGTAATGATTCTCGC
This sequence comes from Anopheles stephensi, assembly GCF_013141755.1. Lineage (NCBI taxonomy): Eukaryota > Metazoa > Arthropoda > Insecta > Diptera > Culicidae > Anopheles > Anopheles stephensi. The sequence goes on along the minus strand of NC_050203.1, from coordinate 81,787,121 downwards.
TCACTGTCAGACGAGGGCTCAAGGTTTACAACAACGAGGAAACTCATTCTCATTTCGGGAAAATGGATTATCCCGAGATCTTCGTTGCAGCGTTGCAGCGAGTTGACATTTATTTTATGACCTTCCGGGTGAGAAGCTTCTAGTGGTGGCGAAGAATTCTGGCGAATCTCTGCCTGAACCTCGCAAGATGACGCTGATTATGGTGTGTTATTATCATAATTTCTAAATCATCCGCTCCAAAGTCGAGCTCCCTGGCACATGAAATACGATGAGACCATAGGCTGCCCTTCCCTTAACGAGACAGTCTGGGAACGTCCAGTTGGTCCAAAAAATGAATACAGCAACAAAAAAAAAACGGCACAGTGTAAAAGTATCGAAAAGTTGCCACGGCCCGTCGTTGGGGACTGTGTGCTTCTGCCGTAAATTACCCAATAAATTATGCCTTCCACGGTGTGCTAGTTTGGCAAACTGCGCAGTACGATGTTGCGGAAGTGGCTTTATGCATCCTCGGTCGGGTAAAGGCTGTCTTTTGGGTAGCTAAATTACCACTGTCACCATTCGTCACGGGTGTACGGTGTAGACAGGGCTCAGTAGAGACTACAAAGTGATTTTTCGCCACATCAGACAAGTTGAGGACTCTCGCGCGAGGACTCGCTTTGAAGACTTTGTAAGATGATTTATTTCCTGCCAACTGCAACAATGTAGCTGCTCAGGTCCTGGAAGCATCCAAGGCAACTGGGCGATCCCAGCAACTTCACGGGTGCAATTCAAATCGATACATCGCGCCACGCGCCACTAACGCACGAGTCAATACTCTGGCAGAAAGCATCAATATTTGCTATTCATTAATTCAATATCGATGTGACGCCATCCGCCTCATTCCTTCCTTCCCACCCCGTTCGATTCTCTTATCGGATCCGGATACTGCCGGCGCTGAGTTCGCTGAGTTTTGCAATGGAACCATGTACCATGCACTTCAAACGCTACGCCAGTTCTCGAGACCATCGCTAGCTCGAAACCAAGACAACAAGCCGCTCCAGTCTACCGAACCAGTCAACCGTATCACGCAATCTTTTTGCCATCATTTGCCTTCCCTTCGGTGCCTTGCCGGTGCTTGTGAGGTTTATGGAGGGATGTGGAATCAATCCTTTCGAATTGGATTCTCGCTCGCTCCCCACTGATAGGCAAGGCAGCAAAACATCTGGGAGGTACCACGGAAGAAGAAAAAAGAACATGCCGATCTCGTGATTGTTTTTCCATTCCGCTTCACGGAAAACTCCAGCCAAACGTTTCTTCTTCCACTTTCACAGTCGACTACACAGGCTGCTGTTGGCGGTACAACCGTTACTCACCATAACCATCACTACCTCCCGAAAAGGAAGGACACTGGAGGGAAGGGGTGGAAGATGTGGGAGGGCTCGGGTTCGTGTTTCGATAGCATTTAGTGCAAGCAACACAACCGCAGCAGCAGTCATGAGAAAACAAAAACCACCATCTTGTGGGGGCATTGCCGTTCGCCGTTGACTGCCGCTGACATGAGGCTAGGTCCCAAGATCTTCTTGGAGCGCTTACTGACTGTCGGCAGTCGGCAGAGGAAAGCCGAGCAGATAAAGTCAGCTACTTTCTTCGATCCACGGTTGGAGGGAAAATGAACCCGTATCGAAAATGGTTCTTGTAATCGAATCGAGTTCGATATGCCCGCGGGGTGTAACAGTCGTATACATTTCATTTACCAGAACGAGCTCTTCGGTGCCGAGGATATCTTGCTGCCGAGATCGGTGGAAGTCGTTCAAGACCGGGATGATTGAATTGGTGACGACATGCGACATCATTTCGTCGTGAGAGGAAGTTGTTTCACCAGTAAGAATTTGATGAATGCAAAACAGAATAACAGTTAGGTCCTCCATTGCGCGGTGGCGTTAGAAATGTTGTAGAGCTTCTTGATAGAAATCGAGTTATTGAGCTATTTTCGTCAAAAAGTGTGATTATTGAAGAATATAAATGTATCCCCGTAAGCCCTTGCGTTTCTCAAGCAAGGTTCAATATCCCCAAAATCGTATCACCTTTCAATGGCGCAAGACACTACGGTCTGAAGAACCGCTCACAATAGGCACAAATGTTCGACGCACTCTCCAAAAACACACACACTCAAAAGCCTTCAATGTCTCGAGGTCACCCAAATTCGACCCCGTTCGTAACCTGACCTGTTACCGGTTCCTAATGGCCCCTCTCTTCCTCTCTCTCTGCCTCTCCACAGATACATCCACTCGAAGGAAAAGCCATTCAAATGCACCGAATGTGGCAAAGGTTTCTGCCAGTCGCGGACGCTCGCCGTACACAAGATCCTGCACATGGAGGAATCGCCCCACAAGTGTCCGGTGTGCAACCGGAGCTTCAATCAGCGCTCGAACCTGAAGACGCACCTGCTCACCCACACGGACCACAAGCCGTACGAGTGCAACTCGTGCGGGAAAGTCTTCCGCCGGAACTGTGACCTACGACGCCACGCCCTGACGCACACCGTGGGCGATGTGCCGTCGGAAGCGCTCGATGTCGGGGTGGACGACGGTGGCCATCAGCTGAGCGGCGATGAGGATGAGACAGTGCTGGAGGTAGACTCACCGGTACACTCGCCGGCGGGACGGCATCGTTCCGTATCGCCACCGCTCGACATGCCTGTATCGGCCGAGCTGGACGATGACGATCGGGAAGAGGACGAACGGCGACCGGAGCTGGAAGCACGCCGCGCGCGTCACGACGACGAAGAGGACGAGGACGACGAGGAGGAGGAAGATGATTTGATCAGTGTGGCAGGACACCCGGAACCCGATCCTACTCCGGTCGTACAGTGCCATCACGAACGGCCGATGGGTTCCAAGAGTCCGTACACGATGCGCCCACAGTACGATCACGGAAGTCGATCGTCGATGTCTTCCCAATCGTCTCAGCATTCCAACTCGATGCATCCCACCGGACACGGGGAGGACTCGCGCGATAGTGGACCACTCTCGATGCCGCACCCATCCACACACGCACCGGACGTGTTCGTGCCGATGCTGCATGTACGGCGTGACCTTCACCACAAGATGGGATTGATTGGACGTGCCTCCGCCACCATCACCAGTGGAGCAAGTGGAGGACTTATGGATCATGGAGGTGCGTTCCTCAGTCACATTCCACTCCGCAAACGTGCTATGGGTCCCGACGGAGAACCGCATCCGATCATGAGCCGTAGTCTTCATATGCATCCTGGTGGTCGGGGACATCATAAGACCCTTCTGCCTGAGGAGGTCCACTCGGGACCGCCGGACTCGCCCCATCGCGAACCGATGCCACTGATATCGCCCTCAGTGCCGTCTGCCTCACCGGTACTACTCTCACCTCATCTTCCACCTCAGAGTCTTGCTCTTCCACCACCACCTCCTCCCCCAGCAGCACCCAGCTCGATGGCCGTTCCGATCAATCTGGCGAACCTGTCGAACTTGCCCGTAGTATTGCCTCCATCCGCCACCTCAACGAGTTCATTATCGAGCGGTGGACCTGGTAGCAGTTCAGCAGCATCTCCTCACCATCACCATCCGAGTGTAGTTCCACCACAACCGACTGCATCCTCCAACACACCGAAAGGAGGTCCCTCGTTAACGTCCGCTCCTCCAGCAGGTACGAGTACAGCAGCACAGGTAGTGGTGGCACCGCCACCACCTCAACCACAACCACGCAAGACAGGCTTCAGCATAGAGGACATCATGCGCCGCTAGCCCATGTAGAGATGTGCCCAGGTGACAAACAGTACAAAAACAAGGCGAGTGGAATAGGTATGCATCTCTTTTAGAATAGATCCAGCAATGAGGGTTCTCGGCACCAAGTGTTCGAGCTCGACGTTTTTCTTCCCCATTTGCAGTAGTACACTCGGGACAGTACTTGTCCAATTTAATGCTGATAGGTTTTAGAGTAGGTCTAAGAATTCTAAGCTAAGCTAAGAGAGGTTATGCCAACAGTGCCTTTTCACACGATGATCTACAACGGCTCGCAGGCGTGTAGGTCAGTGAGCGAGCCAAACGGTGTGGTATCATCGTTGTTTTACTTCCAGTAAGAGATAAGCAGCGTTAGCATAGGGACGTACTGTAATTCGATAGTTAAGCTAGCATTCCCATCTGTAAAGGTGCAGTATCGCACTTATGAACCCAGTTCCGAGGATTAGGTAGCTAGTGATCAGATTCGGTAGAGTGAGAGTCCGGGGATTAATCACGTGGCCAACGTCGAGCCTGTAAATGGCAGCTGTATTAGTGATATATTACGAGGTAAGTTCAGGTAGTGGCTCCATAGGTGTGGAGGTGTAGATTTCAGTTTGCTGACCTGCCCGGTCCGGTCGGTTTACACAGGTTCGTTTAAGTATGCATTTAACGCTTCCTTGTCACAAACACACTCATCCCACAGCTCTTACGAGAGCTGTGTTGTGTCTGTGTTGTGTAGGAGCGGTTCTAGAGATAAAAAGAGGGATAGAGAGTGAAAAAGTGCTAAGAATATGTCAGGAACTGTCAACTGTAGAAAGGAATATTTTTTATTTTGATGCAACCTCCATATATATAAGATATTTTGTGATTCGCTCAAACATTCTCGATGTATGCTTGACTCGATGTGTGCTCCGTTGAGAGCATTCGTTAGGGATTAGGAGTTTCGGGCTTTTCGCCACTGTTAAAAGAGTCCACAAATCGTACAATCATTTTCATTAAATGTATTATGTTCTTTTCAATGTATTGAAGCGATCGAAATAAAGTAAAGAAAGCTGATTTTTCAGAAGGTAACACACACACGCTGTTGCTCATCGACTCTCTAATGCACCTTGGAAAGAAAATTATCCGTCCGTCCTGGGATATTGGGTCTGCGTCGTCGTTGGTCCACTTTGGCGTTGCATGGGGGCTTTTCGGGCCCCAGCACTAATGGATTAGAACGGAACCATTTCATTAGAGCTATTGTTGTGAGAATCATCATACGTTCTTGGTGTGGCCGTCCGATAATGATGACGATGCGCCTGATCGTGAAGGTAGAGGATCTTGGCGAGGATCGGTCGTTTCTTCATTTGCGTGATGTCTAATTAGTTCTGGAAAGAATTGCAAAATTCAACCATATCATTAGCGCGGTTAGGCGCGAGAGAATGCCGTGAGACCGAGCCGAGCGGCTTGGGGGATTTCGAGCAGATCCTTTTTCGTTCGTGGTTCGCAAAAACAACCATCGTCACACGCGAGCCTGCTGCATCGCGTGTAGCAGATATCGGACGGATAACAGCCATCGAAAATTGAGCCTCAAGCGTGAGGGAGAAAATTGAATGGCGAACCTGTGCCCAACACCAACCAACCAACAAAAAAAGGCTAACGAAAGGGTAAAAAATAAGTTGAGAGAGACAAAAAGCGAATGGAAGCAAACATAAAATCGTTCTAATGAAACTAAAGCAAGACGCTGAGAAGAAAACAGCGGAGCTTGCAAGACGGAAAACGATTTGATAGGGACGAACGAACGAAACGAAAAAAGGGAACAAGTTTTGATAAGCAGCAAAAAACAAGCAAACAACGAACAACCGAAGAATTGAGAAAACAAACAAAATATAAAGAACGGTTCGATTTTACTGGGGCTGAGTTGCTCGGGAGAGGGGTCCGATATGATTCCACGAAACGGTCCAGTCGGAAAGAAGGAAAGGCTAAGGAAGTAACCCATAAGTCCTAACAGATAATCCGATTATGGCAATAAAGTTTAAATAGAAGGAGAAAGAGTGAAGAGCGCAACGGCGCAAAGGAAGCTCGTCGCTAAGGAAGTCTGACCGAAGGATTAAAAAAAAAAACCTGAGACAAGAAATACGAACAGCAAACACAACAAGAAGACCAGAGCGAGAAAGGGAGCGAGCAAGCGAGGGAAAGAAAACTATCAACTCCGGCTCTAAATCCAAACGATCCGCGCATTTTCGAAACGGAGCAAAAGACGGTAAAGAATGTACCGAATGTGGACGGTACCGGTAACGTTGGTGTCCCCCGGGTGTCCCCCGACTTTTGTCGCCTAAACGTGACATCGAGGTCATTTTTCTTGTCATCTCGTGTTTCAGACGACATCCATGGGGTTTTTCCTCGGTTCATTCCTTCGGGCGACGGGAGATGCGACGGAAACTCGTTAGGTAAGAAGACCCACCAACCGACCGACCGACTTGCGGTATTCTCGTGTGGCGTGGTCAAGATTAGGGCTTTGGTTCCCGAACGCAACTCATCGATTGTCTCGGGAGGTGTCGATAGTTTTTTTTTTTTTTGTTGGGAAGAAACAAACTTCCAACAGGATTTTGAAGATGTTTTTTTTTGTCGTCTTGGTTGGTCGTACAGAGCTTACCCTTTTCTGAATATAGTTGGAAAGGGTTTAGACGCCCAAAGGAACAAAGGACTCATAATTTAATCGTGCGTGTCTTGCGCTGGCGTTTAGTGTCTGGGAGTTTTGGGGCTATTATTTATGGCAAACTTTTACTTTTTCTTTTGTTTGTTGTTGTGTCAGAGGAGGAAGAAACCTTAGATTAGGATTAGGATTGGGAGAGATAAGGAGGAAGAAAAATTAGATTTAACTCTGCTTTGCAATTTCATTTCCATTCTCCAAAGCCATATGTACCAGCTATCCGGAGTGAATTGGAATGGCAACAGGGATCACTTTTGACATGATCTACTGCAGAAGTGGCTCAAATCCTTTTGGATTACTGACAAAGTTTATGAGCTTGTTAGCATGAAGGTTCATGCTACAAATCGTGCTGATACACTTTTCATGTACCAAAGATGCTCACAATGATTATGATAATCTCTGGAGCTGCTCTTAGAGCTTTCAGAGCGGAGTCCTTAAGGAAATCGCAGTACTCAGCCAGCTTATATTCTTCCATGCCATGTTTTCTAGTGTCTAGAGACAGCTTTAACAACAACAGGAATCTTCGAAACGCTCTAGAACTACTCCAAGAATAAAATGTAGAAATCGGAGTCCAAGAAAAAAATGACTTCAGAATCTCCTGCTCATTTTCTGAACTTCACACTCTATTCGGATGTTTAGCCGATTCGAGCGTCTCACTTTTGATTCAACTAGTAAGAGAATTTTCTCAGGGCATTTTGGGTTACTGATGAAGTTTATACCCTTGTTGGCATCAACATTCGCGCCAAACTCAATATCCTCTAGAGATGCTCGAAAAATCATTAGAATCGGAGTCCAAGATGAATTGGACCTTAGAATATCCTGCTCGTGAGCTGCATTTCACACTGCATCTGGATCTTTGAATATGGTTTTTTGAAACAAAGCTAAAGCAGGATATTTGTAGCACATGAATAGTCCAAGTTCCCTTTTAGGACCTTAAGACATGAATTCTGCTCTGCGTTGACAAAGCCTAATAGCCGACTTCGAGAGCAAGTTTCTCAGAGCATACATTTAAACGGTTTAGTATTCATTCTCTATTATTTACGATTATTTAAAAAATTATGTGACCAAAACCACATTTCAAACTGTAATTACTACCTACACTAAATGTCATTACGTTAGTCCCTAAGTTTCTTTTAAACTGAATTTGTCTACAAGGAACGCCCGATACGCCTTTAAAGATTATTCGGTCGATATAATTTTATGAGATACCTTTTTCGTTATTTAAGAGAGTCCTCACCGGCACAAAATTGAAACATTCATTCAAAGGGACCTACAGATCCCTAGCCAGCCGAAATAACCGCAAGGAATGACGCACAAAAAAATCTCCCATTAGTAAGACAAAAGCAGGACACTTGCTTCACATACCCGAATACCAACGAACACTTCGGATGGCGGACGGCAATAATCAAAATTTACAACAATCACTCTCTCTGCAATCGTACCTCGCAGGATGTGAAACCTCTCAATGGCCTATACTACCAAAAAGAGCATCCAGCCAGGCACTGCCAAGGGTCGTAATCGTTTTTCAACATTTTCATTAAATTTTATGCAACCCAGCTTGTAGTTTCTGTCGCAGCACATTGTTTTTCGCAGATGTGTGTGTGTGCGTATGTGTTAACGACTCTTAACGCTCGAGGACATTTTAATACCGGGCCTCACGGCTCGGCAGCTCCATCCCGTCCCATGCGAGTTGACATCTTGATTTTTGCTGCCTACGGGGATTCGCTTCCGTTTCGTGTACACCTCATCAACGTGGTGCTACGGTGCCCTCCCCATGGGGCGTACGGTGAGCTTCGCGAGTGGCGAACGACTCCGCTTTTAATGTCACTGCAGCGTGGTGCGTGTTGGCGTTTAATGGCTAATTAGTGCCAGAGCTTAATGCAACCGATCGTTGTCGTTGTCGTGCGTTTCAATTCCGGCACACTCGCACCGTAAGAGTCGGATGCCCAACTCGGCAGCTTAACTGCTTACTGATTTATGGAAATGAATAGCCCGAACCGGCGTACTGCAACTGACGCATCGATGCGTGACAGGAACTCGGCTGTGAACTTGTGGCGAATGTGCTTTCACAGCTTTCAACCAACGCACCTGAAAGACCGCGAGCTATACCGAGGCACTTTCCAAAAACCAACATGACCATTCTTAAGCGCAAATATTGCTGCACAGGCATGGTTTGCTCTTACCCGGAGGTCACTTTCATTAGCTCGGGGTTTACGCTTCATTGAAACACAATTAGCACCTCCGATCGTTGGGCCCAGTGTTCGATAGCACACCAGCAGGACAATGGTTCGAGGTCCTGCTGGATACCTTTTAAAAGGACTGTAAATGGTGTTTCTAGCGCTCCCGAGGCACCGATGCGGACCTAGCGAAACTGGGACACTGGGACATGTCGTGGGACACTGCCCCTTTTGCATTGCAATATCGATAAGCAGCTTCTTCTTTTTCGAATGCCCGCCAACAACAAAACACCATTGAACCGGAAACAAAAATTTATCAATGGAGAAAATTGCATTTTGCAACGCCCCAACAGCGAAGTTTCTTGGACACATTCGGGTTGCATCTCAACCCTGTGTGAGGATGTTCTGCAGGGCTTCTATTTCCACAGAGTCGCTTCGCTTGGAGCAAAGGGATCTGCTGGAAGCAAACTTTCACCAAGACCGAGTCCCGGTGTCTTGTGGATGCAGTTTTGTAATTCGATCTATCAACGGGAGGCGAAACTTTTCGTTCGCTCCGTCGACGACACCAGCGACAGGAAAATGTTATTCAAAACTGGAGGACCACTTTCGTCCTTCGGGTTTCGGTGGCAAAAGCAACAGCAGCATCCAAATGGTTGCATCCCCTGAATCGGCAATAGTGGAAAGTGCATTTTCTGTATTGCTGGAAGGACAAAATGCAAGAGTTTGCTGCTGCATGTTAAAATGTAGTCTTTTTGATGACTACATTTTCAGCAATACGATAAGGTAGCATGGTAGGGGTTTTGCGGAGATGTGAGGGGAAAATGATTGTCCCCATAAGCAGCTCATGTTTTATTTAATGCTGTGTTGTAGCTAGCATTTTGAAGGAATTAAAGCGCATTGAAGGAAAAAGTTGTGCTAGCAAAGTATTTCAATTTTCGTTGGGTGCGATGAGAGTAATGTGCTTTAAATGCCGCTAGAGAAATGAGAGCGAAATAACAGAGAAGCAAGAGAGAAGTGAGAGAAAAAAGATGAATAAATGAGAGAACTGAGATACAAAAGAGATAAAATAAGGGACATTTGAGGGAGAAATGAGAGTCAAATGAAACAAAATTAAGAGAGGATCGAGAGAGAATTGAGAGAGAATTGAGAGCGAATCTAAAGAGAAATGAGAGAGAATCGAGAGTGAAAAGAGAGATAAATATGGGAGAAATGATAGAAAATCGAGAGATAAATGAGAAATAATTGAGAGAAAAATGAGAGAGCAATGAGAAAGAAATGAGAGAAAAATAAAAGAGAAATGAGAGATAAATGAGAGAGACATGAAAGAAAAATGAGAGCATTGAGAGAGAAACAACAGAAAAATGAGGGCGAAATAAAAGAGAATCGAGGGAGAAATGAGAGAGAATCGAGAAAGATATTTGAGAGAGAATTACGAGAGTATCGAGAGTATCGAGAGAGAAACCAGAGTAAAATGAAAGAGAATCGAGAAATAAATGAGAGCGCATTCTCTCTATTCTCTCAATTCTCTCTCATTTATCTCTCGATCATCTTTTGTTTCTTTCTCATTTTTCTGTGGTTCCTTTCTCAATGCTCAAATTTTTCTCTCATTTCTATTTCAATTCGTTCTCATTTCTCTATCATTTCTCTCTCATTTCTCTCTAAATTCTCTCTCAATTCTCTCTGATTTCTCTCTCAATTATCTTTCATTTATCTCTCATTTTTCTCTCATTTTTCTCGCATTTCTCTTTCGATTCACACTTGATTCTCTCTCATTTATCTCTCCATTCTTGCTCATTTCCCTCTGATTTCTCTCTTATTTCTCTCAGTTCTGTCTCATTTTGCTCTCAATTATCTCTCATTTTCTCTCATTTTTCTCTCAAATTTGTCTCATTTATCTTTTATTTCTATCTTATTTCTCTCACCTTTCACTCTCAAATTTGCATTTCTCTTTCGATTCTCACTTGATTCCCTCTCGATCCGCTTTAGTTTATTTCTCATTTCTTTCTCGATTCTTTCTCATTTCTCTTCCATCTCTCTCATTTCCCATAAAAACAGTTCAAATCATCCCCACCATCAAAGACACAAACTTTCTTCACGTGATCAATCTGTGCCAATCTTGAAGTGGATCAACCACTTAAGCATCGATTTTGTTCCTCCAAACAGCTTGCTCTTCTCGGAACCACAGACTGACCCACCGAACCGTAACACTATCTGTTGCTGTGATAGCGACCACCATTGTTCCTGGTTGCCTTTTGTCCCAGGATCGGGTTTACTGTGTTGGCTACGTGTTGTGGAAAAATTGTCCCAGTGATCCCCCAGCTTTCGCGCTGACAAAGAAAATCGTTCACTTTGGCTGCTGCCTTTCGGTGGCAACCTTTTTTACAACTGTCCGTAACGTTCCCGGACCTATCCCGGGATGCGCTTGCACATCGATGAAAAATGTCATCCTGCATGTCTTGCCATTTCCTGTCAGGCAATTTCTTTCTCTAGCTCTTGCTTACGTTTTACGTCTTCCCAACTGATGCGGAACGGTCCACATCTTGCTTGAAGAGGTACACAGGTACAGCTTTCAGCAAGATTGCGTTTTAATGAATTTTTAAGATCCATCCTTGATCTCTGGCCCATCCGGTTTCTGCCATCACGAATGGCACGAGCACGATGTCCACGCTACTAGAATTGCATCAGGTCAGGTGCAGTGGCAGCAGAAAAGAAAACAGACCAATCGCCGCTAGAAATAGAAGCGAAAGATTGCATTCCTTCGGTTCGGGGCACGACCCTTAAGCTCGATGTCCCGATTTAAATCCCCAAGTCTCAAGTCCCGGGTGGTGGCTTTAAGAAGAAGCCACTCGCCAAGAACCGCTTGCAGTAAAACGGTGGACCCGATGCGGTGCGGTCCGGGTACATATCTCTCGTAAATCCACGGCTTACGATCGGATTAGCCTCCAGTGCCCTCTACGATGTCTTCCCCGGTAGGTGCTTCCCAACCGACTCAAATCAACCATCCATTTCGCTGGCTCGGACGATCGATCGCAGGCAGGGCTGCCGCATGTCGAGCTTTATCGTGCGATACGCTCTGACCGACCGAGAGGACGCACTGTTCTAATCAGTAAATTTATGTCGTCCCACTAGCAGAAACCATTGAATTTAATCGTTATCGAATCAAATCTAATTATCAATAAATTAAGCTTACCTTTAGCCGGACGCCCGGATCGCTGGAGATGAGGCACCGTGAACCTGGCCGGTTTGGCCGTGAAGGTTAACGAAGTACACGGCTACCGAACAGTTGGTTGGGTGGGAGAAAAAAAACTCACACACACCCCAGAAAGCCTCCCAACAAAACCCCAACTGCCCAAACACGAAACCGTCGATACGATCCCCGAGCCAGCGTAGACGCAAAACTCTACCGGGATTAAGATTATTAACGATCGCAAGCTCCCGGTGTGACAGGCACGGCACCGAAGTACCCTATCTGATCCCGTGCGGCTCGCTGCACGCAACCTCCAGCCGCCATCTTAACCGGGAGCGTAATTTAATCGGAAAATATGATAAAAAATATCGTCATAATTAAGATTCGACGACTCCGGCTGTCCGGCCGTTTCCTTGCTGGGTGTTTGGGGTGTTGTTATTACTGTCGAACGCAAGCTAGGCGTAGGCTGTTTATTTTATTTTTTTTCACCACTCGCGCAGGAAACCTAACCAGGATGGGGAGGATTAACGACAAGCTAGCGTCTAACGGCCACCAAAACGGGATCAGACAACCAGGGGGGGGGTGGACTGTCTCTTGGGAGCCATTTTCGTAGCAGATTACAGGCGAGATACGATTGACGAGCTGACGCGACGCGACTAGACGAGGCAGCTCTGATTTTCCGAACACTCGGGCAGGATTTTCTCTCAACATCTCTATCACTGGCTGACGGGAGGGAAAACCTGTTCGTGAAGGATAAAGGCTTCGGAATGTGATTTAAATAATTATCGACGGCGGTGTAACCGGTAATTAAGGGATACGCTTGGCACGTGGAATGAATAATCGGTAAGCTAATGGTTTCGGTTTCAGTCACGCTTCCGGCTTACCATCGTCACGAGGAGCTTTCGTATGAGAAAACCGATGGAAAAACATAACTATCCTTGAAGAAGTTAGTGGGTCTATAACGAATCGAGCTTGAGTTCTATGCTCAGTTTAAAGTTCATTGATATTCAATACTAGGGAGAAAGTTTGGTGTAACAAAGTAGATCTTAGCATGTAGGAGCATCTTCAATTCAAGAAATATCACTTTTGTCCATTATCACAGTTTTGTTTGTTTTGTTTTTTTATATAAATTTTTGCAATTTTTCTCCTATTAATTTGAAAAAAAGTCTCAAGTTAAATGTTAATGCCACTTTCAGTATTTTGCTCTTTAATTTGGCATGATTGAAAAGCAGATAGTGTTTCGGTCCTTATTTTGTTGTTTATATATTTTTCACGAGCATGCTACTGCCTGGTAATCAGTCTCTACAAGATTTCGGGCTGCAAACAAACAATCTGTCTGCATCTTGTTTTTTCGATGCTGTTTTCATAATTAAGATTTATGTTCCCAGCAGAAAAAAAAACTCTAAGGAGATCTACTATAAGCTGCAGCGCAATATTCAAACAAATCAAAGTTCACCTTTTCCATTAAAAATCACTTATTACTCATCTGCAGATTCATGCCCCACACTTCACGACTCCGACTCGTCCTGTCCCACCTACCCGGTTTGTCCACGAAATGTCATCTGGTACGTGAAACAGCAACGTAAATACCCACCATCAACTCCGACCAAACTTTCTACGCAATGTACGTGATGCATAATTTATGAACTGTTCGACCGATCGTGCGATCGGGTACGGCTGCGTGTCACGCGCGCCTTTTTTTCGGACTACTTCGACGCACGTCTCCTATTGTCACTATTATCGCTGATTCGTTCGCAGACGAGCAACCGGAATTCCCGCCACTAAACGGACCGGGGCGCGAATTAATCACGCGGCCCGAACGCCCGACAGCGTCAATTCGCCCGAAAAGACATACATCATCTTAATCCGCCCAGTTAGCCACTTGACCGGTACCGGTTGCAGCAACGGCTCAGGGACAACCCCGTTTCGCCGGACAGCTTCTTGCAAAGCCTGGCAAATAAATGATCATCCAGCACAAAACCAGAAGGCTTATGAGAGCAACTCCGCCGCCTCTCCGAAGGCTCCCTTCCCGAATGCGATCTGTCTGCGCTTTTGATGGAATCGATGGGAACGTATTGGTCGAGGGCAGGTACTACAGCAGCAAAAAAAAAGGATCGCCAAGAGGCTTATTAAACCCGCTTAAGCCGAACGGTGGCCTGCGGTTTTCTCGAGAAATCGTACGGTGAGGGAGACGGTGTCGGATTGGTGCCGGACAGGACAAATTCGGTAGTTGATTAATTTGAATATTCACCAAACATCGAACAACTGCTGCCGATGGGGCATTGATATGAGCTTCAGGGGGGCGGTTGACATTTGAGGACCCGGTGAGGTGGCGTGGCGTGACACCAAACGACAATAATCCCCCGTGAGCGCTTGGACGCTGGAGATCGCCGAGATTCCGCGAATTGGCCAATGCCGCGGGACTTTTGGGTTGGGTTAGTGTGGTGTTGACGCAATTTCTTCGCACAGCGGCTTTACGTGGGTACGAGGGCAATCGTTTTCAAGTGTTGTTGTTTGAAGAGTATATACCGTTGCGTTGATTAACGACGACGGCAGCGTTTAATCGCTGAGCTCATCGGGCGAAGGTTAGGCTAGGGTGATCGTAGCAGAGATCACGACCGCCACTGTTTTCGTTCAAGTCACATGGCGAGAGTCCTCAAGAGAACTGAGAAGAGTGGTCTATATGGAAAATCTTTTAACATGAGATGTTCGATCTGCAGTACATGATTTGTAATGGTTCAACCGCTCATATTCTACAGCTCTATGTTGCTCCTACTAGAAGAAACGTTTTTGATGTACTAACTAACCTCCCCGGCGCTTTTCAGTCTTGGTCTGCTGAAACAATTCTCGACCGCTCACGGTCTAGCACCGTGCCGTTTACCAGTCCATTATCATGCCCATTCTGGTGGAAACATCAAAGCCTATACTTCAACTCAATTTGGACCTACCACGCCTCACCTGTCCAAGTGGTCCGGTGTCACTCTAATGACATGACCAGCTCCTGCTCTTCTTTATCCTTCATGTCTCTTTATACTCCTTCTTCTATTTCATTATCAGGATCCTATTCGTAAGAGCAGAACTACTTATATTAGTGATGAAAGTCAATGGAAAATAGCCCAAGCTGGTCTTTGAGAGGGATTAAATTGTCGCACCTTCATATTTAACAGGCTCAAAAGCAGATGCTCAACACTACTAAACTGATGACAGATGCATCTCTAATGGTCAAAAATTAACGTTTTTATTTGAAAATTCGTTTACATTGTTGGGACTCCAGAAACTTCATCATCACATAATTAAAAACACCTTCTGCAAACATAATAATAGCTCATTTGATGCAAAGTTAAATACTTCCAGGTAGCGAAACAGCAGCTACCGACTCTATTTTCACCTGGCCAGATGCAAAAAAACCCGCACTACCGTGTCCACCATTTTGCAAACCGACCCACCCGAGGTCACTTACTGCTGTGAGCGCTTGTGTTGTCTTCGTGTTTAGTGTGCTTTTATGAGGTTAGGAATTTATATTACACTCCCCGTACTTCCACCGTACACCACACGCAAATCGTCCCTCGCGCGTGTATGTGTCACGCGAGCCCAGCACACAGCCGGCTGCACCGAGAGTGGTAGATCCATTAAGATAAGCTGCGGAGGTATCAGTGGTACCTAGCTTTTTTTACGGTCCAGTGTGGAACCTTGCGTGAGGGACTACTTGTTTTTCTGACAACCGCACCGACCGTGCACACAACACGTGCTCCAAAATATGCTCCCCCAGCGTTTGCGAGTGGTTTTATGTTCCCGCTTGGTTTTATCGCATCCGTATTCCTGTTCCCGGTGGGATACGAACTTCACCGGCATCGCCAGCTAGTTACAGTGTTTAAGCTTAAGCATCCCTCGAGCTGCACGATAACGCCTTAATGAGTGCAGGCAAAGAATTCGCCATCCGGCTCGTACCAGCCGTAGCGTAGAACTGCTCCGGATGGCTTAAGCGTCACGGCTTCTGGTAGCCCCCGAAAAACCAGTTGCAGTTAAGTAGTAACCAATTAATTATCGTTTTATTACGATTGCGTATATACCGTCGTAATGTCACTCACCGGTAGTAGCAATAGTCGTAGTCGTGACACATAAAGATAAGACGCCCAAGTCTTTCCACCAACGAGAGCCACTTGTCAGGTTTGTCAGCCGGGACGTCACCCGGGAGGACACGCTTGCGGTGCAGCTTTATTAACCATTAATGAGTGAGTGACTGTCATTGGCTTCCAGTTTGTGCCTCCTTTCTTGCGGCCAGCTTAAAAATATATCTCCCCGATAAGAAGATACGCTTATCTCTGGACCGGATTGGACCGAACCGTCCACCGGACCGATTTCTGATATCCTAGTTTTGATAGCCTTCGCCGGGTGGCGGCGTTGGGAATTAATACAGCCTCCGTTCGGTAGTTATCCTGTTTCGGGCTAGTGAGAGCCGGAGACGCCAAAAGCTACTTTCACATCCGGTGGCAGAAATAAAAGCACGACACGATAAACCCCCATCGGTGCCATTCACGTTGACCTGATTTATCGGGCAGTCGTGTCGTAAATCTGTGGTGTGCTGGTGTGGTGTTGGTGGCGTACTATCAGGGCAGCGCAGGGAAGGGCAAGTCAAATATAATGCCACTTGCCGTAGAAAAAAGAGGCTCAACTTTGGTCCGTTGAAAGGACGGGGTGTTCAAATTCCCGTACCGTTCGCAATCAAACCCTGGAAGTGTTGTGAACAAAATCGCAACCAACGAAGAAAAAAGACGACGAAAACAAGCTTACTTTCCATCAAATGCACGACTTCAGGATTTTGACTGTGGCCACAGAGACGTGTAAGGACGGGAGGGGTGGGTTTCGGGGTAGCGTACACCGCCATCTGTCAGCGTTTATGTTAGCGCGCGAAAACTTTCCATAATTGTGCCGTAAAGTGGCAAATTTACAGCAGCAGGAAGTTGTGCTTGGGCGACTGCCGACGACGACTTCTAGGGCTCTCGTGGGCAGACGTGAGACAAAAAGTATGCAAAAGCTCTTCTCAATTCTTTCGTACAGTGGTATTTATTACCATTCGGCTGTTGATGTGATGGGAAGAACCCGACGATGACAACGGTTAATTAAATTTAATTTGATCGACTTACGCTCACCTAATTGGGCAATAAAAACGTATGACAAATGAAGCGGGCATGATCGTGTGAGGAACTTTGTTTTTTGTTTTTCTGTTCTGCACCGCAACAGGCGATGTTTAAGTCTTCCTTTTTTACGTTGTCTGCTCCAAAGCACTCGTGTAACACAACCTGGCTGGAGGTGAAAGTATAAGGACTTCCAGTCTCCAGAAGCCATCAACATCGGCACCAGCATCTCCCATTTGTTTTCCGAATGAAAGACAACTGTCAAGGTAATGATGTGCGCTGTTCGAGGTTTCGTTTATTGCGGTTGATCGACACCTCAGCAGCGCCCTTAAGAACTTCACCCGCGCTCTCGATCCCCACGCAACAAAGTATTCTCGCTCGTTAGGCAGCCTTGTACTGATCGACTTTTTTATGGAATTTTCAATCGGTTCTGCATAATTTTACTGCCCGTGGACTCCCTCGGATCGACGGCTCGGGACGGCCCAATCTTAACTTCTGATCAAGCGCTTCCATCGCAACCGTACATTCCAAGACGCGTTGGTGATGCCGTGTATCCACTCTTATTACCACTCCGGAATAGAGGATTTGTTTCGGTCTACCGGGGTGAGCCCGGCAGAGAAAAACTGCTGACGAACGCCATCTAAAAGCGTTGGCTGTTGGGAGACGTAGACATGTGGTAGTAGCGAACGATTGGAACAGGTTCTCTTGGATGGACCCGGACGATTCCTCACCAAACGTACACACACGCATACGCATCAGCATTAGGAGCTTCGGGGCCGAGAGCAAGCGCGAGAAGTGACAGGACGGGACGGTGGAGTCCCGGAGCGCAAAACCTTCCCCTCGGGAGACGAAGATGAAGTATCGAACGATTATTTATGGACTCTTAAGTTTGATTTATAGCATAACTGAGGTATGAAATGTATAACAAAGTGAAAGGAAAGCCCCCAACACCTAAACACACCCGAAAGACGAAGCTTTTCTGTCTCGTCCATACGCATCTCGCGAGATGGGCGAGCTATTCACTTTTTTTATTAGATTCATTTTCATCATCAACCCAACGGATTGGGATGAGATTTGGTCTCGACGACGAACGAAAAAAAAAATCTGTCCATCTCACTTAGTCTCTTGGGGAGACATCTCCTCCCGCCGACCTAACAAAAAAAGGGGACCAGATTTAAGTTCCTCTTGTCGGTGGTGTTTTTTTATTTTTATCAATACCTTTAATGGGTTTGTTTACGTCTAGCAATTTATCGCAGGACACTGCAACACATGCCAAAGGGCACAGCACAAAATGCTTCCCCTAATCGGGCACTGTCGGCTAGCTCGACATAAAAATTAATCAAGCTCTCGGGTGCTAGAGGTTTGGGGAGTCCGTGTTGGGTGATTAGGATGGAAAATGGTATTTATTGCTGTGATCGCACTTCGATTGTGGGTCACCTCTGGCACAGGGGATGGAATTTATTTGGGGGGGTTGGGTTTAAAAGCGGGATCAGCATGTAGTAGTTAGTAAGTAGGGATCCAGTAAGTAAACAGTGCTTTGGGATGAAAAGGTAGCCTTGTGCTCTGGAAATGAATACGGTAGCGAAAATTAATGTGTTTATCTAATAGAGACACTAGGGTTTGTAGCTCAAGAAAATGTTCTGAAGAGTTGGATGAGCTGGAATATTGGAAGGCTTAAAATGTCTTGTTAAGCATGCCTGTAGGACGTCTAATGACATTCTGGTCTGTCTCTTCGTATCGATCTCAGAGGAGTATATAACAGTGCATCAACTCCAACTTCAAGGAAGTAACTAGAACTTGTACGTAGGTCAATATTGATGTGAGGTCACATAGTTTCTTGAGAGTACTATCTTCTCCTACTGAAGTATTTTCTCTAGTCATTTGGTAATTATCATTATCACACCAACCAACTATCGCTTAGCATTTATAGAGATAGGTCTTTGGCGAATCATTATTTAGAATGTGTATCCCACATTGAATTACATTAAGTAAATTTTGAAAGGAATTACTAAGCTTAAAGTTCCAGCGCAATAAACGTTTTCATTGGAACCAATCAGGACACTAACATCTTTGTAGACTCTCATCCAACGCCATCTTCCTTAACGTACGCGAAGCTTTCCGTAATTTTCCCCGAGTGAGTAATTTTGTCGCCCCGGCATCGGCATGAGCTCTCGGCATGACTTGACACTCACGGCTAAACCCCTTTCTAATTAGACCAGGCCATAATCTCTGCACCCTGAAAAAGGTAAATGTTTACACGACTAGGGCTGCCTGGCTGCCGAAGTGAGAACCGTTTAAACGCGCATATTTATAGGCACCGCACTGAAACACTGCCGACAGACCGACAGTGTATCCTTAACATTCCACAGCAGCAGCAACAGCACGCACGTACCGATATCGATTAACGAGCAATCGTCTTAATTAGCGCTGCTGATGCTGGTCCCGTGGATGGATGGCGAGCATGCCTTTGCAAACGTCGTGCGTTTAACGATGTCATGTCCCACGTCCCGAAAAATAAAATAAAAACTCCCAAACGAAGATAGCGCAGAAGAGACGTTCCGAATCGGATTGAACGGAAGAGCACACGGTAACAGTACAAGTGGTTTGAATTGCACTTAAAACTTCCCTCGCCCCGAAGAGGGTTTGGTTCGAAACAATCTCGCCGTACCCTGAGCTTCACCATTACTTATCATTAGTGTAGGATTAAATTATACATGCGAATATTTTATCTCATTATTTATTTACTTTTCACTCGCTGTTTCGACGATGCGGTTCGTCCATGCGGTCGTTCGTTCATGGCGATCGAGCAGTCAATTAATCGCTCGCCCAGTTTCGTTCCGTTTCCAGCCGATCGATCGTGGACACGGATCCCACGGATCTGTACGGACCGACATATTCTTTTTTGTTGCGTGAGAATCTCCTCGATCCGAGAGCACTCCCCAAAACAACGCACAGAAGTGACATTACGTCAGGTTGCATTCGGATCGGGATGGAAGAGACTACTTACCGACAAGATTACCTTCTCTCGAAGAGGACCGTGTAGGATGTGGTGACGTACAACTTGATTGCCGTATGTGTGTGTGTTTTCACGAAATTACATCTCCAATTCTGGGCACTAGAGTGATCAGTGTCCTGATGACTTGGACGAAGTTTTTGGAAGAAAAACTCTTAAACACAAAAAAGGGTTCTAATGTTTTAAATATCTGTAAAGGTCCCCACTTTTGATTCGCCTCCTCGGACTAACCTGCCCAGCAACATCCCCAGGGGAATCCGTGCACTGGCAAACGTCAAACGAAATCTCCTGTATCATTTTTCGTATCTCGCCCGAACGTCTCCCGCTGGGCGTACGATGTCCGGTACGCTTAGTAAGATCTGCCCCGAAGGAAAGCTTTCAATCAAAGTCATTCCGACCGTATGACATCATCTATCAGCTGCAATCGTTTCGATTTTTGGTGTGTGTGTGTGTGTGTGAGTGTATGTGTGTTTTTATTGTAATAGTTTGCTTCCTCTTTAATACTACCCATCGGATCGTGCCGAAAAACTTTCATCGATAATGCTGCGATAAAAAATGAACCAGCGATAGTTTTGGAGTTCTTTGCCCACTCTCTCTCTCTCACCGCCTGAAGTTTGGCGTACTTTTGGTAAGGTGACAGGTAGAATTGATGATCGAACAGTGAGCGTACACGATTGGAGCTCCGGATGACTTGACTGTGCTGAGATGCGATTCTTTATTCTTGCTGTATGAATTGGAGCAAGAGCGAACGAGCTCTGACAAGAACCACAGAATCCTGGAGATGTGTTAAACCATGCTCAGTAATGGTGTGAACGAACAGGACGCTAAACGATCCGAGCCGTTTCGTCGGACCGATTGATGAGATCCCTTGCCAGAGTAGCGACATTTATCACTGTCCCATCATCCCACTCTAAGCTTCCTTTACTGTCGATAGTTATCAAAAGCCGTCCGAAAAAAAAACCCTGGTAGCGATGGATGCAACTTCACATTATCCCACACACTCATCGCTCGTAATGTCTTTATGAATGTGTCCCACTAAAGCTGAAGGTCCGAAATTCAGTAGCAGTGCATCATTAACTTGGGAACACTCGAAAGGGGTATCATGATGAACGCAAACACGCTAGAGCACATTAAAAAGGAGGTGAAGGTTCGTGTGACCGCAAATCCCGGCACTGCCGGTGAACGACACAGATACGAACCCCCGAAAAACCCAACTCAAACCTAACCGACCCGACCGAGTAAAGGCAACTCTGTGACACACAATAACTCCCACCAGGAAGGATTCCAGTCTCCTCACTGTAAAGAAGCAAAACAAGGACACACACACATAATTACATCGTCCGAGCACAAACTCCGAACCACCGAAGGACACACATCCATGGTTCTCGTTAAGCGTTTGGACTACAAGTCTTCAGGACTTTCGCCGAACGAAACAAGCAGCCCTCAATGGAGGAAGCTTAATGAGTATGGGGAACGGTGCTCCGTAACGGTCACATCATCCCAGCGCTGGGTCCTTCTGGTACTGATAACACGGGAATCTTGCCAATGGGGAAGGTGCAACCCGAATTGGATCCAATTTCTGTGATTACCCTACCCTGCACTCGCGCTGGAATCGTTTCATTACATTGCTGGACACTACAAAAAAGCGATTTTTTCCCTTACTTCAAACGGGTGTATCAACAATTGCTGGTCCCTTTTCGGTATCGACCGGGTGTTTGCCTGTATTCGCCAAGTACCTCAATATCCCCACGACCGCTTGGTGCTCGATTTGCATTCAGTGCAACTCGTCGTTTATTCCATCGGTTGCTTCTGGTTGCTCCCCGTTTGGTAGATTTATTGCGGCCCATTCTTCCCAACCCTTTCTATGCCTGTGTCACTATGGTGAGGTATTTCTTGTCCCGAGTCCAACCAAAAAAACAAAATCGTCCAACTCCAAGAAGAAAGAACAAACCCCCCAAAGAGGGGCTTTTGTTACTCGCTTCGGTTTCTCGACCGTTTTGTTCTTCGTGCGGCGATCGTACGGAGGCCATTGCCAGCTTGTATGACCGTCCGTACGTACCGACTAGCCTCTTGAAAACATTTTAAATTACTCCATTGTACGCCCCAACCCGAAAGTACGTGTAATTTAAAACTTCTCCTGCTCCGGCTCTCCCTGCCGACTGCCTTGGGCAGTCTCCTTCGTTAGGCGGGATGTTTTTCGCTGAGCGTGCTTGGACGTTGACCACAGGTATCTGAAGCTCCGAAGCACAGTGCGGAGACTGTGGGGGCCACGCTGTGTTCGAGTGGTGTGGTTCTTGTAGTTAGAATTGCTACACACACGCCCGAAGAGCTAAAGTAAAATGGTGGCAAAAAAATAGCATACACGAGCAGGCAGCATCCCCGGGTTTTTGGGGGGGGAAAATAAAATGACCCTACATGAAAGGAGCAGTTGTAGGCGCAGGACGTTGGTGGAGATGGCAGGCTTGGAGTTGCTGCACTTTTTTGCATTCGTTGCTCCTACCGTGGCCATGTCACACGCTCGACGGGCCGATGGGACGATAAAATTGATGAGTCCTGATCGTGCGACGAGTTATGGGCAGGTAAGGTAGCAGTGACCTTCCACGCCGCTCGCTGTCACGCAGCGTCGGGTCGGGTGGATCCGTTGCGACAAGATGAGAAGCGATAAACGTTAACATTACTGCTGCTCAAACCGATTTCATTTGCATACATTACCCACATTACCCAAATTCATCCCTTCAAGCGCAGGTCCATCACAGCCACGGTTCGCCGAATTTCGCCGCCCCCCCATTGCCAATCTCCAAGGGAGCAAGCGGACAAAAATACACGACCAAAACACATTATGTCACAACGCAGCGCGAGAAAAACGCACATGAACATTTTCGTAGCTCGTAAATCGAATTATTCCAGCGTGCAAGCCTTTCGCCTGGGAAGTGGACGAACGGGGGGAGGACGGGGAGGGTACTCTTTGTGGGGTGTGAAGACGTGTCAGCTAAACGGTCTGCAGCAGCGATGTTTTGCGCTCGAGAACCGTGAGGCTGTGGACAGTCGACACACACACACACACACACAGTCAGTTGCATGAGGAAGAGAAATTTGCTAACACGCGTGTGGTTAAAGCTAGGTATGTTTCCGTGCACTACAATTTCCATTGAAATGGACATTACATATCTGTTGGGTGTGGAGGGGGGGGGGGGGGGGTGCAGATTTTTTCCATTTAATCCTGCGGATACAATTACATCCAACCAACCAACCAACCACCCCCTTCGGAACGCGTTTTGCAGGAAACTTTAACAGCAACAGCAGCATTTTTAAATGGCGAGCAACACACATCAAACGGACTCCGGGAATGCATGCAGACAATTCTGATTTACTTTTACTTGGAATGAGCGAGTGTATGTGATTTTTAATGTGGTGAATTATTTATGCAATTAATGCATTCGTTTTCTAAAAATTGATGGTATGGCAACTGCAGTTTAATAATAAATCTCTTACGAAAAATTCAATCATCCAATCCGGCCATTAGAGGTTCATCTGAATCCTTGATTAAAGGGGTATTAATATTTTAAAATAAAGTGAGAAGGTTCTGTAGATTTCTAGGACTGAGACTTAAGAATTGGAGGTTATGATTTGGGTTTACTTTGAGTAAATTATTACTATGACATGAAATTAAATAATTTATCTTAACGATTTCTATTGGCGTCGTAGATCGCTTTCTCACATCCTCAGATTTATTTAACTAGCTACTTATTTTTTTAAAAAATTCCCTAGTCTTTCTCTATCTTCTGTGATGTATCCTCATACTCTAAATTCGCATGCCAATTCCATCCAATATTTTATCAGGTCTCAAGCTCAAGTCAAAGCTCATGGAATCAGTCTCTTGATTGTATCAAATAATAAATACTTACGGAGATTTTTTTTAATACAAATGTTTCATAACATGAACTTCAATCATTTTCTCACGATAGCACTCATGGCCATAAACACCTACTAATGCGAAGTATTTCTTAGAGGAATTCCTCGTGCATTCTCATAAAGCTTCAAGGTTTTTTCGGACTTTCAAGTCGCATTCTCCACCACTCAAGTATTTTCTCAATTAAGACATCTCAGCCATTTTTAACTTTGGCAATAAATTCCAGGCTCTCTTACAAGATTCCAAGGGTTCTTCCCAGTGGTTGATGCGACAACGGCGACCGGCTTCACACGGCAGGATCGCGGCTTCAATTCTCTCCTTGGCCGCTCCCCTGTAATGGCAGGCATAACCTAAGGAGTCGTTCGGCCAATAAGAAGAAGATCGCTAGTAGTGATCGTGAATCTTCAAATGATTTTAAACCTTTCCTCGAAAGTTCTCTATAGGCCTCATTTACGACCCAAATCCTCAGCTGGCTCCTTTTACAGCACTTCTTTTACCACTCAAATCCTTCTTCCAAATATTTTCACACATACATGCCCAAAAATGTCTCGTCTCAAATACTGTCCTCCATTTCTGGTCCTGTCATAAATCTTCACCTTATCATAAATAATATCACCTGGAAGCGTCAAAATCCCTTCACCGACGAGCCAAAACCCCCCCGAAAAAAGGCCGTACAATTAAATTCATTAACGTTCTCCATCGAGCTCTAATTTGATCGAAACGTACCAGCCTCGCACCGAGGATCACAACACAAGAGCCAAAGAAAGCCAACAGCAACAAAAAAGGCAAGGTTAGTGACCCGTTCAAACGCTCCGTTTGACTGAGTTGGCCTCCGTCCGATCCATCATTTGCATGACTTGCGCTACGCCGATGTTTAGAATTAAAATGAAAGCCAAGACAAGATAACTCGACGCAGTTGCCGAGAAGAAGAGTGCAACGAAGACGAAGACATCCGAATCTAAATGGCGGGCTCCCCGTTGGAAGAGGAAATCGAGAAAAAGTGCCAAATCAAATTTAAGCTACTATCACCCGCTGCGTTTTATGATCTGCCACAAATGTGAATTAGTTTTCTCACATCCATCCACTACGTTCCTGGGCACCTTGGTTCCTTGGTGATCGGTGCTGGTGTGCTCCAAGACATTCCATCCATCAGAGTCACCTTCGTCGAGAGGCTAGTTTCGTTGTGTGTGCATCAGGCGAAGTATTCTTCGCTCGGGCGTACAAATCATTCCATCAGCAAGCTCACAAGCCAGCCATCAGTCTCGCAGGCTCCAAACAACCCGGATACAAACTACGGAGCAGCAGTAGTATTTTCCAGATGGTCAGAAATACACCACGAGGACACACACACGCACACACGCTCATCACGTATCGAATCAGTGATGAGCTGACCGTTTTCGACCGCGAGGCCTCATGGAGCACATCTCCATGCCTGTGGCCCCAAACCGCACAACGGGAGTTCGAGTAATGAATGTGTGCTCTATAAACCCGCACCGTTTTCTCACATTCACCTTCGCGCCGGTCGTCTCAGGCAAGGGATTCGCTATCTGGCCTACTAGATCATATTTTTCTAACCGTGCGCACCGATACGCGATCTGGAGAGAAATGGGGAGGCCGTTTTTATGACCGGAATGCTGATGTTTATGGGCATAATTTAATTAGTGGCTACGGGCACAGCTTTGAGGAGGACTTGTATGTAGTTCTTGCTGCTCCGAGAGGCAAGGAATCAATGTACTGGGCAGGGATTTCAACCACCACTATTTACGAGTACTCCCTCTAGTACGGCAGGCTTATGCTCCGAGATTGATGGAACCTAGGCAATAAGATACATGAACTTGCATGAAGTTGTGCATGAGCTCTGATTTTATGACACCCTCTGCCCAACAACTGGTTAAAGGTTGCGATCGCTGTAATAAGGACATGTTGGAGCGTTTTGGTGTTGATTTTAATTTGCGTACTGATTGCAAACTTTATGCAAGCTTACAACATTACAGACGTCGCCATCGGTCAGAATGCTCTGCCAAAGCATAGCGCTTCGTGTAGCATTCATTCTTTTATAACCGCTTAGCGTCAGAGCTGTCTGACCTCCAGTGGAGAGAAATTTATAACCGTTTGTCCACGGCCGGGTGTATGTGTGTGTCTGCAAATGACGAACATGGATGCAGGAGAGTTTGCAACAAGACCCTAAATCAATCGCCGTTCCGTGCCGGAAATTAACTTCGACAACGGTCAATTCTGTAAAACGTATGTGGGCAACAGCAACAAAAAACGGTGTCCTCTTTATGTCACTTTATGCCTGGCGCAGCCATCATTATGGGGAATTTCTAAAGGGACATTCAAGCCGTAGAGTTGGGTGTGGGGAAGAATATGAATTTTATCAAAAAATTGAAATTTGTTTGAGAGTCTCTTTTCGGCACTCTACGAAACAGAGCTGTCAAACCTTAGCTGCACACGCGGTAAGTTGAAACTAAAAAGGAAAACCTTCAAGGACTTCTACCTCCATCCTTAACTTCTGGACTGGCGTAGGTAGGTATTTGAATCAAATTCTGATTGACTCTCGACTAAGCAGATTCGCTAACCGATATTGCTAGCGGAAACGAATCGAAATGGAAAATTTTCCAATTTCTGAGCGTTGTTTGATGTTGGGCAGATGAAAGATACCACCAGCGTGACACTCACACTCCTTACAATCTACAATGGACAACTAGTGTCCACTTTAATCCCTGCCTTACACTCCTGTTTGCTTGATTAATGCTCGAGATCAATCGAGGTGATTCAAAACTTTGCCCTCCAAAAAAAAAAAAGAGAAACCAAGTCCACTCAGGCTCTGTGTATGTTCTGCAACCAACCGAAACGTCGGAAACCCTTAGCAGTGGCTTCCAGAGACACACTGGAAGGGATTATGGTAGTGTCCTTCCTTTTTTTTTCTGTGTGAGTTCAATTATTCCAACTGGATGCGCCTTTGCCTTTTTTGCGAATGGAAAGAGTTCCTAACATGGGTGTCCTTCCGTTGGAGAAGCGATCCTTAGCCCCGTTGATCCGGTCGGTGATGCTGACTTTGTCCTTGCAGTCAACCTACCTGGCAGGGTGTGGGGATTTTTAAGGGTTTTCTCCCCAAACCGAACGTTAGAAAGTCGGCTAGCTTTGGTGAGCTTCCTTGTCAAAACTCTATCGTTTTGTGGGATCTTTTAGGCAGGCTGCTCGGGAATTCCGCTCCAAAGCTGTCCAGTTCAATCTGCAGAATCACACACACATGTAGGAAGAGCGGCCAGCTTAATTGTTTGTTGCAGACTTTGGAGCAAGTCGTCTGAGGAGCTTCGTGGAGACTGCACGGAACTTCCTTGCAGCTGGAGCTGGAACACTGCGACGTAATACGACCATTATGCCCTACGGGGGGGGGGTGCTCTCCATTGTAAATCCGTTGCTTCTTGGCTCGGTGTGGTTATCGTCTGGAGTGTGTTGGAGTCTGGAGCGTGCAAGGGGAGAGAGTGTCAGCAGGAGCTAAAAATACGTTATTGTGGTAGAAATTCGTGCAGACTAACGTAACGTTTGATAGGTGGGAAGGAGATGGAGGACGATGAGAGCTAAGCAGAGCAACAACAACATCACACACATACACACACGCTCACACAGCAGAAGATAACAAAAAAAGCATTCAGCAACATAGCGTGTCCCGGAGACTCCTCACGATAGCTGGGACCTAAGTGTTGAGGCAAAACGGAACAAGTTCCAGATCGCTTCAGCGCACAGTGGGCTTTTCTTGTCGAGCTGAAGATGCCTTACGTTTTTCTAGAATATAATTTGTAGAAGATATCTACTAGGACATGGATAGGTTCTATAAAATCTAATCACTTATAAGACGAACCTCAAAATTTTCTATATGAAGTCAAGCTTTTATAACACATTTTTGACATCAAATGGACACATTGTGACGTAAAGCCACGAACAACAAGGAAAAGGAGCACCGTTGGCAAGAAACAACAGCTAGACAGCCCCAACCTGAGCCTTGTGTGCGGTCGACGGGACCCGGAGCCGTTGGAATAACCGAACCCCTTGCACGGGACAAACTCGACGCTTTTTGGAGCACAAAGCACACCTTTGCGTGTGCGTCTTGTTCCTTCCATTCGCTCACTGCTCGGCCCCAGAAGACGTGACTCACAAGTGCGCCCGGGCAAGCGTGTTGGGGATCGAGTGCCGAACCGTTTCGAATTAAACGATTCCGAGACCGTTTGGTCCGGTTGCTGCGGTTGCTGCTGATGCTGTGTGTGCCTTCTTCTGCGGCTTCTGACTAGCTGCCTGATGTTTGTTAGGCCCGTCCGCCCGTCCGATAAACGAAGGCACCGAACGAACAGGGGCACAAGAGAAAAGGCACGATAAAAACTGGTTTTACTCCAGCACCGTCGGTACTCCTACCTCGTGGGTTTGGGAAAAGCGGGAGTTTTGTTTTTCAGCCCAAACTGTCCGGGGTCCCGCGGGCGGTTCCTTGACCGGTGAGAAAGGTGTTAATGTCACGTATGGTTTCCCCCACGCGGGTAAAGCGGACGGAATCGCCGGGGTTAGATTGCTGTCCGGGGCTGGTGCGTAAGCTTCTGTTTGAGCGTTACCAATTAAGCTAATGAAGCGAGGACTTCCACAGGCTCTGGCCAAGGCTCGGTCGTCCAGCGGTACGGTACGATCCCAACCGAGTGAGTGTGTTTATTATAGTGCGTGCTTGTTAGAACGCTTTGATCTGCTGCACAGAGCAATTAGAATCCCATGCTAGAATTGGTAGGTTCGGATGTAACTTTTAACCACCATTCTCGGACGCCTCTGCCAACTCCAACACTCAAACTTCACCATTCCAAAGATCGCTCGCTCCGTGTGCATCGAAGATTATTCATCCCCGCTTCATCTTCTTGTTCTTCACCGTGACCCCTGAGAAATCCCGATAACATCTTTCAGCGGTGTACAATTACTCCGCTTTTCTCGCTTCTAGAGCAGCCCAGAATCACGATCCCAGTCCGCTTCCATTGTGCAAGCACCGTAGGTTCGGGGTTCGTGTCGATGGTCCGATTGTGTGCACTTATCTTGCCTTGCTGAGCTGATCTACAAGCCCGTACCGAACAGATGACATCACACGCAGGATCTATCGTTTTGTTGAACGGAATTCAGCAGCTACTGCTACAGCTACTACTACATCTGGTTGTTCCTTATTAACCCTATTGACCATTGTGGTCACGAGTGAGCGGTGATTCGCGGTTGGATTTTCCAAAAATTAATAAAAACGTACTACTGTTCGCGATGGATCATATAAACTGGGTTTAGGGTTCAGCAGAGACGTGATTTGCAAGCTATATGGTTGGGATTTCGCTTCGATGACGCTTCAGGAATACGCAAGTGAAGAGATTTCAATGATTTGAAGCTGTCTGAGCTTGTCATGAGTCATTCGGAGAGCAATAGACGGAGGGATGTTGTTGCTGAAGCAATTTATAGGATTTTAAGTTAGTCAGATAGTGGAAAAACCTTTATGGAAGCGTTTCAACACTGGCTACTCTTACGCGTAGGAAATAAGTGAAAGAAGTATTAAATGGTTGGCCAAATCCTCGTGAGGTTGTCATGTCAAAAAAAAGACAAGAAAGATGGATCGTTTGGAACATTTTGAGCAAACGATATTTAAATAAAATTTCAACCAAAGCTTTCACTACTGAAATGTTATATGGAATTCTGAAATCAAAATCATTTATTAAGTTATTTAAAAAATTAAAATCAACTGTTTAAGCAAAAAACAAAGCAAGTAAATAATTCGATATTTAACAGAAAACTTAAAATTCGAAATGGAAACATTCGAATATGCTGTACTGCGGATTGCATACCATTTCGTATACAACGGTTGTAGCACCAAATTGCATACAATCTAGGGGCGCTTTCGCGGTCAAGCTCAAAAGCTTCCTAACGCAGGAAACGCTTCAGCGTTGGGTATGATTTTAAACTATGGGAATGAAAGTATCACAGATTCTTTACACAAAACAGTTTTAAGTAAAATTTAATTGAAACTATATTAAAATATTTTTTCCATGAGGCATGAGAATCAGGCCTAATTTAATTCCAGATTGTATAAAATCGCTCTTGCTTGTCTTCTCTGTTGTTTATTGTTTAACTACTGTCCTCACGATTTTTTTTCAAATATTGACTCTCTGGAGAGCGAATCCCTAAACTCCAACAGGAAGTTCCCACCCGAAGTCCTTATAACGACCTGTTGAATCGCAGACTTGCCCTTCACTTATGTTCTCATTTCCATAAACATCTATGGACGCGTGTCATGCGCAATGTTCGCGTCCTTATAAACACCGGACCACGTGCTTCTGTCCTACAAACACACGCGCCGGAACTAGTTTTCCCACCTAAACAACCGGAATGGCACCGGGAATGAAAACAAACAACAACAGCCGCAACCGGTGGCCTTTCCTTCAACAAATCTTCCAACAAGAAACTTCTGACATCACAGCACACAGTTCCGTCTCGCTGCCTAGCAACGTCCGCCGCGTATTCGGGTCGCACAGACAGAAAGCAACGATTTGTTGAATCAATAAAATTTTGCACATTTAAAAGGAAAAACTACGCTTCGGAGCGTATCTCTTACGGCATTTGGCGTACAAATAACGGCACATCCTGACGTAAGTGTTCGCCGCTCGTCGCTTACTAATTGAATCCTCCTCGCTTGTGTGAGGCTGATTTATTTCCAGTGAAGCAGTACTTCGGAGATTGTGGTTGGACATCATGAACGTCACGGCACACCGTCGAAATGTCGGCCGTGGTGGTGGTGGGAAGGCAATCCGTGTTGGCAAAGCGAAAGCCCGCAATGGTGTGACGAATGGTACGAACGGAAGCAATGGGGCCAACGGTGGTCCGACCGTACCCCAGAACGGGGGCAGCGGTGCGCCGGCGGCAAAGGAGAAGCCGCCGGATAAGGTGCAGGAGAGCTACGAGTCGGACTCGTCGGATCAAGTGTCCTCGTCGGACGAGGAGGAACGGTGGAAGGATTCGAAGCTGTCGAACGACGTCCCGTCCGAGTACTGGCACATCCAGAAGCTGGTGAAGTACATGAAGGCCGGCAACCAGACGGCCACGATCGTGGCGCTCTGCTGTCTGAAGGATCACGATCTGACGACGCAGATGAACCAGCGTGCCATCCAGGACTGCGGCGGGCTGGAGGTGCTCGTCAATCTGCTCGAAAGCAATGACATGAAGTGCAGACTGGGAGCGTTGTCCGTCCTGTCCGAGATCTCGTCCAACCTGGATATTCGTCGCGCCATTGTTGACCTAGGAGGTATTCCGCTGCTGGTGCAGATACTGTCGGAACCCGGGCGCGACCTCAAGATCATGGCGGCCGAAACGATAGCGAACGTTGCGAAGGTGCGCCTAGCCCGGAAGCTCGTGCGCAAGTGCAATGGCATCCCGCGGCTAGTGGATCTGCTCGACGTCAACATGAAGTAAGTGTGCCAGGGTCCATACAGTCTATCAAAATTCTACAACAAATGCAATTCTCTTCTCCTTGCAGCTGTCTACGCTCGCAACGGGACCAGCTGTCGGAGGAGGAGCGAGAAATGCTCGATATGGCTCGTGCCGGAGCCCGTGCGCTCTGGTCGCTGTCTGAGTCGCGCCACAACAAAGAGCTGATGTGCAAGAGCGGCATCGTGCCACTGATGGGACGGCTTCTGAAAAGCGTTCACATCGACGTTGTCGTTCCGACTATGGGTACCATACAGCAGTGCGCCTCACAGGCCAACTACCAGCTGGCGATCACGACCGAAGGGATGATCTTCGACATCGTCTCCCACCTGACGTCCGACAACCTCGACCTGAAGCGTCAGTGCAGCTCCGCCATCTTCAAGTGTGCCAGCGATAAGGTAAGCATACCGTAAGGGGGATCCCGTTTGGGAACTCGGGGTGGGGAGGTGTTAGAGCTAACCGAACGACAAATGGTCTGTTCCTTCAATGTGGTTGCCGTTTTTCCACCCGAGCAAAGACGGCGAGCGATATGGTGCGCGAGTCGGGCGGACTCGAACCATTGGTAGGGATCGCTCGGGACAAGACGGTGCGGGACAACAAGCAGCTGCTGGCCGCGGCTACCGGAGCCATCTGGAAGTGTGCGGCGAGTGAGGCGAACGTGAAAAAGCTCGATCAGCTGAAGGCGGTACAGGTGTTGGTGCAGCTGCTGAACGACGAGAACGAGGAGGTCCTGACGAATGTAGTCGGAGCTATATCGGAGTGTGTTAAGTACCAGAATAATCGGGAGATCCTGCGACAGTGTGGAGGTATCCCGCTGCTGGTGAATCTGCTTAATATGACGCATGCACCACTGCTGGAGAACATTGCCCGCACGCTGAAGGAATGCGCCTCGGACCCGGAGAGTATGACACTGATGGAGGAACTGGACGCAATCCGGTTGATTTGGTCGCTGCTCAAGAACTCCAATCCGAAGGTCCAGGCTTACGCCGCTTGGGCTCTTTGTCCGTGCATTGAGAATGCGAAGGTGAGCTGGGTGTTTGCAGCTTGGCTTGGTTCCTCAGAATACTCTTCCTGTTCGCTTGATTTTCTTTCTAGGATTCCGGGGAGCTTGTGAGAAGCTTCGTTGGAGCGCTGGAACTTGTAGTCGGACTGCTAAAGTCTCGCGATAACTTTGTCCTATCGGCTGTGTGTGCTGCAATAGCGACGATTGCACGCGATCGTGAGAATCTTTCTGTTCTGTCAGATCACAAGGTAATACGAATGCTGGCCGATCTTGTATACACAACGGATGATCTGCTGCGGGAGCATCTGGCGGCCGCCATCGCTAGTTGTGCCCCGTACTCCACCAACACGCAAGAGCTTGGACGTCTGAAGACGGTTACTCCGATTGTGGGCTATATGGTTAGTAACAACCCGCGAGTTCATCGGACAACGGCTATGGCGCTTCAGAAGCTGTCGGAGGACCCTCAGAATTGTATCACAATGCACCAGGTGAGTAGAGCAATGAACTTCGTTTCTAGGAATGGGTCTGGAATAAGCTTTTCTTCCTCTTCCAGAGTGGCGTCGTTCCATTTTTGCTGGAGACGGTCGGTTCGAAGGATCGTGAGCTACAGGAAGCGTCTGCCGGTTGTCTACAGAACATACGCAAGCTAGCGCTACGTGCCGAAGAGCTGGAACTTTGTGGAGAATAGGAATAGCACCTGATCGAGTTGTATCAAAATTTCTCAAATTGTCAAAACATAGATTTTATACACTAGATTGTCCGTTCCGAATTAGGTTAGGCCACCTTCAACACCTTGAAATGTACGTCACTGTCCCTCTGGTTTCCGGGCACGATATTCTTTATTAACATTTCGATACACAGTTTTCGTTGAGATTTGGCTCTTACAACACGTTCGAGTTTACTGATGTATGTTAGCGGTTTTTTTGCTTTTGTAAAATAAGTCCTTTAGCTACACTTCTACTTCTTCTACTACAAGTTACTCCACTTCACGCGTCCACCGTTCCCTTAAAATATCTGTCTTTGGTGACGCCGCGCGAAGGCAATTCAGTTCAGCATGGTGTAAACGGTTGTCAAATACGTTCGGTAATACAAAAATAAACGGAATCACAATATTGTTCACCCACCCAGTACACACTTTTGGAGTCTCTGTATCTGTATGCGTGCGTGTGTGTGTTTCTCAGTTCGGTAAAGCATATTGGTTGGCATGTTTTTGTTTCTCTTTCTCTCCTCAACCTCACTCAAATTTCGATGGTACGCTGTCCCGCGTAGGCTTTTCAATAGCTAGCGTTACTGCCCCGCATCGAGATGCTCATACGGCGCTCGACGCGTCCGACGTGGGGCATCAGTGATCCGGGCGGTGCGAACCTCCATCGCCGAGGCCTAGACAGCAGTGTCCCGTCCGTCGATGCTCGCCCCCGGAATGGTTCGTCGATGTCAGACTTCTGGGACGAACAGCAGCTCGATTCGGACTCGTCCGTTTCGTCCGGTTCCTCTTCCGTCCACGGGTGTCGTCCTGCAGGGGAGAGTGAAGAAAAAAAAAATGCAAGAACACGGCATCAGATTGTTTGTCGCTAATGTTTGAGTTTGAGAGATGTCACACGTCACAAATCTCGGCAGGAGTCAGTGCGTCATATCAAGAAGAAAAAAGCCATTCAATCGAATATCGTATCCTTTTAGAGGACTCATGGAGGGAATTGATTTTCCTTTTGGGTGTTCAATAAATCGGCTTAAGTTCGTAGAAGGCATCGTATCAGAGGCATCGGAGGGCTCTCGTACGTGAGGACACTTTGTCGTAGTTTGCGTGGGAACTTTTCCGAACACAATACGATGACGATGAGAACTTGTGTTTCAGGATTATTCTTCACCTTGAACCGTAATGATATAAACAAATGTATCTTGACGCCCTTCCGAGAATTGCGACACTAATTTAAAGACAAAACAATGCTCAACAATGTCCCGGGCCCGGGCTGATGGCTGCCTCTCATCAACGCATGAATAATTTCTTCCGCATTTTAACTGCGGCTTACTGTCGGTTGTCTAATTTTAAGTAGCTTCCCAGCTCGCCGTCAAACACTCCGCTAAACACGCCATCTAATCCTCCCGTGCCTTTGTGGCCACAACATCAAGCGGTTTGCCGTCAAAGACTGGGTTGGGTGGGTACAACAAAAAGCTCGCGGCATTTGAACAACCTACCGCACAATTAATATCAACAAGCTTCCAAATTTCCCTACAACGAGCACGCCCTCGCACCCGGCCGTTTTGAGGTGAGCATAATTTCTAATCCACCCTCGCGACGCGGGAAAGTGGGTCACATCCGAGGCGCACGAACGCTTCAAGTGCACGCCATCATCATCCGCAGGCAACTCATACTCATTACACTCGCCGTACTCACGCCACAGCCGAAAGTTTCGTACGCGGCACGTGAACCTCCTTCCAGGACTCCTGCTTGGTACACTGCGTGCGTGTGCTACACTGCCGAAATATGGCTTCCTCCCCCCTGGGGAGCCATATTACCTACGTGACCTTTCAATCTTCTCCATCGCAACCACTCGCACCTACCGAGTATGACGATGGATTGACGCTTCTCGTGGCTGAGATCACAGTTACAGAACGGATGCACGCTGTCCGGGCTCAGGATGAGTTCGACCTCGGAGTGTAGATCGTGCACGTCGCTGGTGGAACGCTTGAGCTTCGGGTAGCGTGACAGCACGCGCCAGAAACGGCACGCGTCCCGAAATACGCCGTTCACCTGCTCGATGCTTTCGCGTACCGATACCTCGTGGAAGCAGGCGCAGGCGATCTCTTTCGCCCGGCGTTGACCGTCCTCGGTGCTTACCATGCGGTCCCCGGTTTGGTCGATTTTGTTGCCGACCAGTATGACGGGCACGTCCAGCAGAGGGTCCTGCAAAGGGTTTGAAGAAGGAAACAATTAGTAATGCTTTAAAAGTTGAAGTTATATTTACTGTGGAAAGCCCGGGAGCCTAGCTTTGCTATACTCAACTAAAAAAAAATAATTATTAGACAACTAAAAAAAATTAAAACATATAACCTCGGAACAAATTCTTGAGGGGAGTGTCTACAGAACTCGTCTTCCATCTATGCAGCTTACAGGAATCAAAGGCCATATTTTCAAGGACACCTTCGACATAAAGGCTCAAACTCAGGCCAAAGAAGCATCATCTAAAGAGAATTGACATCCAATGGGCCTCACCGTTAAAGAGGCTTTGCGATCCAAAAAATCCCACCAAGAAGTCTGGACTCCACCAAAGTTCCAAAAGACGTTGTCAGTCATGGATTCTTACCGCCAAAAAGTCCTCTTCTTCCAAAGGGTATAGTTGAATTCTATAGTCTAATAGAGTTGGGGTGGTCCAGTGGTAGAGTCTTCACACGGCAGGACCGGGATTCAAATCCCATCCGGACCGTTCAATCAGTAGTGAGGACTGACTTTCAAACTACGTGGTAAAAATGGCAGAGGTCGGTTAGACCAAGAAGAGAGAGAAAGAGACTAGAGATATCCTTGGAAATTCTTTGTCAGGATTGGTCTTTTCTCCTTCTTACTTGTCATTACAACCTTGAATGGTCTTGGTCCGCCATTTTTGCCTATCCTCAACTTGTTTATATCCGTAGCTGAATCCCCGAATTTGATAGGATTTTATCCCCGGTTCTGCCCTGTGATTGGGACCACCTCAATCAAAGCGTCTTGTGGTCCACAACCTTCAGCCCAAGAGGCGTTTACATAAAAAAAACACCAAGAAGACCACCTAAATGTCCTGGTCATTCATAGAGACTCACCTTCCAAAAGCTTCTAAAAAAATTGAAGCTGAATTCTACACCTTTCAAGGGAGTTCTTTGTCAGAATCGGCCTTAAATGATTTGGAAAAGAGTTGCTCGACTGCATTTGTACACAAATCATTGCAAGCGCTTCAAAACAACCCACCCTTTTTATAATATCCAATTGATGCTGCATGCTCTTCATCGAGAGCCTGTGTTTTGCATGCCAGCTACCTCTTCCAGGAACAATGTCTAATTCTCTAAATAATTGGAAAATGCCCCAACAATGCAACTTCACCACTGCACCCCAACGCCAGCGTCGACCAACATCAGAACGATGTTGGTTTAAGCTCTGTAAATCAAATAACTCTCCTGTCATTTGCCGTGTGTGTGTGTCTGTTTTCACTTGGACGCCTTGCCGTGTATGTCCTACAGCAACCGGGAATCGAGAAGGCACGGCACAGAATCCCTACAATAACAAATTACCAGTCAACAGACACACACACCCACACTAGGTCTCGATTCCAGTTCGCCAATGCACTCTTGGTAGAAACAAATAACCCCAAAGCGGTGTGTCAGTGTCCTGGGACGTATCTGCCCGTATATCCTCCGAGAGTCGGTGTCAGTACGAGTTGGAAGGAACGAGCACATCACCATACGATTTAATTGACTGCCGGAATGCCGCTATCGACCGATTCGTGGAAGTACAAGAAGCGATCGTTTGAAAATCCACGTCTGTCTGTTTATGTTTGTACTGTCCGCACGGAATCGCTTGAAGAAATCTGGCCCGCTTGATTTCTTCGCGGCTGTTGGCCGCGGACATCAGCCAGCGAAGGAAGACTTTCTTCCCAATTCCCT
Source organism: Anopheles stephensi (assembly GCF_013141755.1). Taxonomy (NCBI): domain Eukaryota; kingdom Metazoa; phylum Arthropoda; class Insecta; order Diptera; family Culicidae; genus Anopheles; species Anopheles stephensi. The sequence continues at coordinate 81,750,153 of NC_050203.1, read as the reverse complement.
TCCGAAACTCTCGAACGCGCTATTTTCACTCGTAACCTTTGATTTCGTGCTTTATTCGTGGTGCACGATTTTAACTCAAACGCCACGCTGCCCTTTCTCGGGAATGGTATTTCCACCCTCTGAACGGTGAAAGTAAAATTGCCAATCAAAATCAAATAAACCAAACATTTCATAAGGCTGCAAGAGCGAAGGCTGCTGAGGGTAAAAGGACCTACCGAAGCTGTGGTGGTGGTGGTGGTGGTAAAAACTCTTCGAAAAAGAATTTTCAATCGAAATGGAGCAACAAAAAAATCCAAAGAGTCCACCCTTACTCTGGTAGATATTTTGCACACTCAAAGGGAAAAAAAGGTTCCAAAAATACAAAATTAAAGGCAGCAAAGTTGTCAGAGGTAAAACACTCGCACACAACTACAAAAAAAAAGGTAACAGAAAGTAGGTTTATAATTGAACCTGAAAATTGCCTCAAAGTGCAATTCCGGCCAACATCAAACACACCGAGCCAAGCCGGGCCCCGATCCACACAGGCCCACCCTTCTTACCTTATTGTACGAACCGAGCCGACGGCGCCGTTTGTTGTAGTTGATAAGAAACTTCAGTCGATTGCACTCGTCGAAGCTGCACTTGTCCGCCACCGAGTACATCAGGATAAACGCCTCCGCCCAGCGTATGTTGGCCTCGAGCGTCAGGCAATCGGCTTCCTATTTTTGGGTTTTGGGTAAAGAGAAAGGCCCCGAACGATCAGCAAAGTGCACCATGTAACGCAACGCAATACTATTTTCACTCGAAAACTTTGACTGGAGAGCAAGAGAAAGAAGGAAAAAAGCACGAGCGGTGGATATTTACGTTTGGCTGGCCGGCTGCGTCTAGTATTTCGAACAGGACGAACTCGTTGTCGATCAGCGTGTTGAAGGTGTACACCTTTTCCAGGTTCGGGTCGTACTCGCCGATAAAGCGCTTGGTTATGAACCGTACCACCATAGCTGCGGAAGAGAGAAAGAGAGAGAGAGAGAGGGAGAGAGAGAGAGCATGAATTCGTCAGTCAGGGAAAAAGTGTTTATGGGGCATGAAAAATGCAGAAGGAATTTCAATTGTTTTTTTGGGGAGGGGGTACGCTTGTACATTTTTGTTGCCGTTCCCTTGAAAGGGTCTTGAATATGGAGAATTAGGTCCACAATTCTAACAGGTCGTGGTTGAGAGTTTTTCGATGAAATTTCTAAGGAAATAAACAATTTCTACTATGCAGAGCTACTGAAACAGAGTGAGCTTTCCTCGAGAGATTTCCTATTAAAACAGGGGTTTTCAGTTGAAAAGGTAAAATCGTTAGTTTGTGTTGAGAATACTTTCTCCATAAATTGCTGATACAGATTTGATGAGATTACCTCACTAACTTGCTTGAAGAGTTTGTCCTATCTTAATCAGCTGCAGAAATCCTCGATACTGTTCACAATCTAGCGTCGTCGACTCTAATTTCCAGCTCAGTTTGAACCTACTTCAACTCTGAGTCTGTGTCTCCACTGTCCATGTGGAGCGCCTAAATAGACTAAATTGGACTGGGTCGTCCAGTGCCATTCGCATGACATGTCCGACTTACCGGAGTCGAGAGAGTCTCATTTGCTGTCGGTTGGGCGTTTTGCTCTCACACACGACTCTGAGGAACTCCTCAATTTTTATGCAGAGTCTATGTTTCACAGGTGTATATGAGGACTGGGACTATAAAAGTTCTATACAGTCATAGTTTTGTCCATCCCAACAGGTACTTTTGAGTTGAGATACTTCATCAAGGAGTGGCCTGGTGGTAGATGTGACAGCGGCGACGGTCGTCAAACGGACCGGGGTTCAAATCCCATCCGGATCGCTCTCCCGTAGTGAGGCATGATACCAACAATTCTGCTGGCAAGGCAAGAAAAGGCAGGCTTGACCTAGAAGAAGTTTTACCAGACAGTAGTTGTCCATGTTTATTGGCAGTAATAATTTTGCATTATCATCTTTAAAGCTTTATAACTCTTATTATACTCAAGCGCTACCTTTAAATGAGTAGCAATTGAATTTTGAAATCACAAATTAATTGTTTAATTCAACGACATCTTCGCCCAGTTTCCCGGATGGCTCAAATTTCCACCAAAGTTTTTACGTAAGAAACATCATTCTCAATGCTAATCTATTCAAGGAACGCCCAACAAGAACCAAGAATGGTACCTCCCACTTTAGGAAGCCCGGTAGATTTCCTTTCCACGAAATGTCTCAATTCTAGGAATATGGAAATAAGGGAGACATTCGCCCATAAAAGCTAATGAGCGAACCAGAGGATGGGAAAAGAAAGCTGACACTTTAAACGAACCATCCCATCTTCTTCAATGCGACCAGGGAAGTTAGTCGAAAAGAACAGGCTGGACAATCAACAGGTGTTCTTGATTGTTTTTGGAGCATCTTTTGCTGTCTATCCATGCTTGTAAGATAAAAAACATCGCGTGTAAAATCATCGAAAAAACATCGAAAATGATAACAATAAGCCCTGGTACGATCCTGGCTGTATGCTGTGTACCGAAACGTGCAACAGTGTCCCCCAGTCGACAGATGCCGACGGAAGCGAAAGCAATCTCTCTGCACCGGTGGCTTCCTGGAGGCCCACCTGGAGTTCAATTTATTTTTGTAATCGATTTCTACGCCATCTCGCATGTACCTTCAGACTTGTTTTTGTTTCTGGTTTCCTTTCTTTGCAATTGTTTTGGTGTATGTTTTCCCCAGGTTTTTTTTTTCGCATGTTTACAATTAACTGTAAATCACAGGAAAACGGTAAGAAAGCTCAGATAAATCATGCAGCACGTGTCGTTTGTGCGAGGTGAAAATGTTGTTTTTCCCGTCGATTCGATTCGATCTCGTCACCAACGGTTACAATTGTGGCAGTGGCAGTGAGCCACAAGCTGAACATCGACAGGAAATTAATATGTACGCATTACTGACTTTTCTCATTGACGGTAACTTTGTGTGACAATAACAGAACGATCTGTTTTTTTAGCCCCCTGTTTTCTTTTATTCAATTACAGTACACAACATATCGATACGATACAGGATGACTTGTCCTTTTTTTCACAAAAAGAAGATTCATTCATCGCTTGGCTCCGACGGAACGAAGAACTCTCACGCTAGCAATAATCGCACATCCTTCACCTCAGCCTCCCATACACGGGCAAGTAATTGAGAAAAGTTGTCTAATAATTCAGCGAACGGAGAAAAATTATCAACAGCAGCTACCCACACACAGACAGAGGTTCCCACAACCTGGCGAGTGCTAGCGAATCGAAACCAATTAGAAAGCAGATGACGACGATTGGGAAATGGCGTCACCGAGTTGGCAACTGCTAGGTGACTGGAGCATGTTTCGGCTCGTTGGCAGGATACGTCACAGAAATTAAAGAGCGGTGGGAGATAATTTTTCAACACCGGACCCGGAACAAGTAAGGAAGAAGTCCGATAGCTAATCAAAACATTGCTCGCAGTGGAACGATTTGTAATTAGCTGCTTGAATGGGTTTAATAGGGTTTTGAGTTGATAAGCGGTTGAAGTGATCAGTTGACCAACTAGCGGCAGCATGGAAAGTGTGTTTGTTTTTAAATATTTATTCTGAAAGCCGTACGAAGAAGTACGCCGAGTCATCCTTCAGAGGTCTATAAACGGAGGAATTATTGACGTAACTACTATCACTTAGAACCTTTAACAGACCAAGCGTTTATAAGTCCTAGTTTAAGGATGGAAGCGTTTATTAGTCCTGGTTGAGTCTTTAAGTCCTCTTTTTAATTTTAAACCCCTTTTTGTTCTAAACCCAACACCTAGTCCATCTGTGTATTCTTAAGTTCAAATATTTATGTTTCCTGCTCCACAGTAGCTCACTTTTCGATCAGATTTGAATTTTATACCCTAAAAAAACGCAACACCATTGATTGATAAATTGCCTTACAAAAACGGGGTGCCAAGCAAAAGGTGTTGTTAAGGCTCGTCGGGTTCCGATCGGCGAAAATAGCAGCACGCTTCCCACGATGACAGCAGTGATTCATTTATCATAATCAAAGGCGGTTGCCAGACGGAAGAAGACACCCAAGGGTGTGGGAAACTGGATCCCACAATCCCACATCGGCGAGGCTGCGGTGTGTGGGCCGGGAAGCCATACCGTGCCATGTGCCGCTACTGGTGTTCTAGCTTCTAGTGTTTCAACACGCTCCCACATTGCACATTGCAAAAAAACAGGCCTACCACAACGAGGAGGGGGGGGGGGGGGGGGGCACGTTAAGACTGCTCCCGTGTCACGGATAATCGGAGCACGTAAAGCCACGCTGGACTGGAAGGGATAGTGATGGATACACGTTTGTATATCGAAAATCCGAGTTCGATTAGTCAAGTCGAAGCTTTTTGGGGAGAATAAATTGCAAAACGCTTCTAAAGTTCGAGACAATAACGACGCTTGTCAAGTTGTCAACGGAGTGCAAATGTGATTGAAAATGGGGAACAACATCGATAAATGGGAAGAACACATAAAAAACAACTAAAGACCTTGCCTTGACTCGCGTAAGCCTACCAATACGGTTTGACATTGATGGATGAAATTTCAAACCCAACCGACGCCGATTCGATGTATCGACAAGCGTAAAAAAAACGCGGAGACAGAGAGACACGTACTGGAGTGATGCGCTTCAATTGATGACTCCCCATCGTCAGCAAGACGAGACGCGAGGAAGCGGGACTCCCGTGTGATTAGTGGATGACTCTAATTTCTCAATCAGTGTCATCGAGATTTTCGAGATAGCGCTGCGCCCCCAGTGACGTTGAGTGCGTCGGATGCACTCGTGCTGACAGCAGCATCCCGACAGCCTCTTCCGGAGGAACGTATGTGTCACCATCAACGTGGCGCACTGTTTCAGATTTCCTGCCACATGCCAGAAATTGATCCTCACTCACACACGTACACGATGACAGGTAGAGTTCACCTTCTTGTCGATCATGACACGGCATACTTAGTTGCGCCTAAAAGCATGCAAAGCGATACAACTAGGTCACCGGTGCGAACAATGTCCCAAAATCGCCGAGAACGAGTTGGTGGACCGTGCGAGGTGGGCGTAATTTCTATCACGTGCATCTGGTAAAAGGGCACACACTTACGCAGCAATTTGCATCTGCTTTGCATCAGCCTGCTACGATCATTGCTTCTAGAAAACAAGAAATGTGAGTTTATTTATAACAAAACAGCAAAAAAAACAGGCCTTTTTACTGCCCTACGGTGAGTGCGCCAGTACGCGTGGCACTCATAAAGGGTCGCCCTCTCCGTAGCTTAACAACTCCAGTGTAAACAATTTTCCCACAACATCAATTGGCACAATTTTTGCTTCAATTTGTCCTCATGTTTGATCTTAAAATTGAAACACATTCCACGAACCAGGTAAATGTTTCCCCCGGGGCTCGTGGAATTGTTTTCACACCGCAATAACTACGCCAACAATTGTTGGCAACAGTTCGAACTTCAATTGATGTTTTTAAGCGCGTTGTGCATGGGCTGCAACACGCCAACAACACATGGCTGTGCCTTCCGTACGCTACTGTTGACAAATCATATTTGATTTTCACACCCGCAGGTCTCGCCAGCTGCTGGCGAGAAAAAGGATGTGGTCCTTTGACATCGTGCAAACTGCGCATTTTCCAGCCCGGCAAAATCTCGTCCACAGCTCCACCTCGCCCCGGGCTCCTGTGGGTCGGTCAGGGGTAAATATCTTCTTTCGCAACGCCCGCCCGCTTGAAGCACATCCTTGGCAAGACGACCCTTAGCGCTTCTTCGCCTGTGTGCCTGCCTTACCACCGTCCAGACACAACCGTCCCTAATTGAGTTCTTTCATCGTGTCCACCGTGTTTGTTTGGGTATGATTTTCCCTTTTATCGGTTCGCGCCACTTGTTTGCCTTCAACGGTCGCGTTTTGACGCGCGTCTGGCTACTAAAAGATATCATGGCGAAAACTTTAAGCTTTAAGGCGAATGAACTTTCGGGAGGCGTACACTGTATGTGTGGAGTTCCCGGAAGGTTCCCGATGCCCGGTTTGTGGAGATACGGGGCTTTACTTACACGAACATGATGCCACACTGTCACGCGCACGCGAATAATTGGGCAAAGGGCTTTTGTGCAATAGTGGGAGATTTTTTGCTAAATCCTTCCCAAGCTTGATTGCGACAGATAAGATCGGTCGCTAGCCAAGATCCGAGTCCTAAGATGACCTAATTTCCGGACAGGATTATATTTTACACTACCATCATCAATCTTTTGCCCATTTTCAAGTCTCTCACTCCTCGCCCGAAATTCGATGCGTCTACGCAAGCCCTACCGGCCGTGTGCTTCACTTCTGTCAACGATCTCTCGAAAAACCCTCTAAGCTTTCGGTTAAGCCTTCCTTTAGCCCTGTCCTGGCCGGGGGAGTTTTCTTGTTTTTTTTTTTACAGAAAGGCATATTTACTACCCGCGCTGCCATCCATCAGTTTCGGTTTCACTTTCGATTCCGGCACGCGTGTGGTTTTACTTTCTACTGGCGGCAGTGGGAGTGGGACAGTCCCAGGAGAGTTTGAAGTGGCGGAAAACTCACATTTATATGTCAACCGTGGTATACAAAAAAAAAAAAGAAATACTGTGTCGCCCGAGAGGTCCAGTGCTTGTGCAAGGGAGTAGACAAGCGGGAGATGGAGAGGCGGGGACATACATGCACTTTAATTTATATGGCACGTCAGCGGCTATATTAATGGGGCTTTTTAATGGCGTCGTAATGGAGACATAGCTGGAAACAAAAAAGGGGGAAATGCGTCACTTATGCTATGATCGCGGGAAGTATCCCTTAAAATGTTTTGGTTTATAAGGTATTTGTTTTGGACTATGATTTTCATCAGATATTTATTTTTAAAAAATAGTAGTTTAACGTTGAAAGTTGTCTTGAACTTGACCCCTTCTGAGATCAAAAGACACTCAAGAATATAATTGGTTTGATGGTCAACGTTTGTAGCATAGGAGCATCTCCACAACATAGACATTCCCCAAAACTGGTACAGTCTTCATAAAAGTCATGGAGAGATAGAAACTCGGCTTGGTTAAAAGAGTTGTGGAAGTCCATCCTATAATCTCTCAGTGTCTAGATCTTGTGGACTCAATGCCGAAGCGACGTGCTGCAGTATTATTGTTGTCTTATATTTATTTGATCAGATAGGCTGAACACTTTATCCTCAATTGAGGGGCTTTACAGGGGCGGTCCAATAGTCCAGACGATAGCGGCGCCGGTCTTCACATGGCAGGAACGGGGTACAAATCCCATGCAGACTGCTCCCCGATAAATATCTAGGATAGTCAGAAATGGCTCGTTGAGACCTTTTGAAATTGTAGTGCCAAAGAAGATGAGGTATTTCGACGACCAGGACCAATCAATCTTAAGCAAAAAAAGGTACCAACATTGTTGCACCTACCAGTAGGAAACGTGCTCGACCTTTCTTACAAGAAGCAAGTATTTTTAGAGCAATACTAATTCTTCCCCAGAGGGGTTTTTGTTTTTGCTCACGAAACTGCACTCGACTCTCCGTCGAAGTGATCTCGAACTGAGTGTTCTCCGTTTACGTCGCCCCATCATTCATCCATAAATTACACTTAATCGGTAGATCGATTCGTACGATACCGGAAACGGAATCGATCCCATGCCCGATCGTAAATCAAGTGAAGAATCGAACCACCATTCATACGTAAAAGCTTCAGAAACACTTACCTGTCTTGCCGACGCCACTCTGCCCGAGCACCATCACGCGGAATGGTTTCGCTTTCGGATGCAGACCCAGCTTGGCCAGTGACGATTTCGGTGAGGTAGTGTTCATGCTGTTCTCCGTCCGTGTCTGTCCGTGCAAAACGATTACTAAACAGAGCGGTCCGGCAGTTAGCGCCTTAATTGCTGCACGAACGCAATCGAGCTAATGATGTCACCCGGCATTGACTACACCCCACATAATCGCACATAATGAGGCATTGTGTGCCGGAGGATTGGTACGGTATAGGCACCCTAGACACCACCACCACCAGCACTTTGGGGCCGAAAGTTCGACACACTAATTATGTATGCGCCCGTATCTCTGCAACTGCTGGGAGTCCGATGAAATCAATTTTCACTCACTTCGAGTGGTGAACGACAAAACAAAGTAGCGTCTTTCCGTGGTGATTAACGATTTTCCTGAGATCACGTTTCTTCGGAGAGGAGTTTTTCTGGTGTGTGTAAGTAAATACTGGAAACCTATCGAGTCTCTTCCATTCGGCAATGGCGATGAAGGACTTCCGGGAGTTTACCGTTGCTATTTTTATAGCATCGCGTGTATGTGTATGTGTATATTGGGGAGGTAAATTTCAATTATCACTAAACAATTTTCATCCAATCAAGCGTGTAAACTTCGAGCTGTTTGCGCTTGCTTGCGAGCAGGAGTTTTATTTCGTCCTACCGTCTGATCCGATACCGACTAGTAGCAGACAGATTTTCCAATCATTTCACTCGCTCGCTTTATTCCACAACCACCCAGGACATCTGGTTTCTTCCCACCTCAGTGTACGCACGCTCTGCGATATGCTCTCTGTATTCTATTTATTTTCCACACATCTCCACACTCGGTCCGGATGTACAAACACCGTGTTCTCCGTGCACGATTATATTTACTTTTGCCGTCCGATTATTGTTGCCCGCTGTTGCCCCACGGACGGAGGTAGGTAATTTTATGGAAGGCGAGAGAGACAGAGACAGAGTCGTCCCAGAGTCCTACAGTACGGACAACGGATTGAAGTACAGCCGCAACCCGGCTAGTGCGTAGGTGCATTAGCGTTTGTCCTCGGACAGCTTGCCTTCAACCTACTTGCGATCGGCGGCGAGATGCACTGGCCGCCACCGATATCCACAGCCCATGATGAGACAGAGTCAACAGCGGTGTGCCTTCCAAACAGCAACCTTGGCCCGGAAGACACCCGATGATGATGTACGGTGAACACTACACATACACAACAGCCACAAACCGCCACACACACTCAGGAACAGGTAGAACACGACACGAGGCACAACACTTGACACTTGTTAAAGGTTAATTAACGTCACTCCGTTTTGGCAGATACTACCGTACTGTACTAATGTCACAACCGAAACCGTGTGTCCGCAATTTCTGACCATGCGTAACCGGGGGTGATCGATTTCACTCAAAAGGTTACCTAAATTCACCCGTTAAAATGTTAACTGCACTTGCTGTAATTTTCCTCTAAATTTTTTCTTTTCTTCTTAACTAAGCGAATACAAAAATGGATGCATAACGAAAGGAAAAACGCACTCTCCGGGGATATTTCCGGAGTTGAAGTGCACGGTTTCGGCAATGTTCGCAACCGTGACTCAAGCCTACAGGGTACGCTATGGTGAATTGCGCCAAAAAAAAACGAAGACAGATGAGATGTGTATGTAGGTGTGTACAGGAGCTGATGTTGATTGCGTTTGAATCGCGTTCGCGATCTGATGCTGTTTGCATCCGGTGGCAGTAGTATTTATAATGCTACGGGGCCTGGTAGTAAACACACCGGACGGAAAGAGAGAATCTTACACAGCTCACACATCAGGAGAGAGTGTTTGGGTGAATGAGCTCTCGGGAAGCTGTTAGTATGCACTATGGGTAAACGATGGAGTTTTAGGATTAGATTATTAGGATATATTTTATAGTTAGTATTGAAGGAACAAATATCATATTCAGAGTTTGGGATTTAATCTGGAAGGATAGAGCCTCTAATGTAAAAGACTCAGTAATGATTTTTCAAAAATCCAAGCCGCAGGTAGTTAACATATGATCAGTAAAGCTGATTTAAGGAATGTCGAATTTTGATTTTTTTTTGGAATCTTGATGCCACCCGAAAGGACTACCTTTGGCTACCATTTTTATCCAAGACTAGACTACATTCTTTAACAACTCCACGTAATCATCTGAAGTTAAACTGAGTCAAACTGAACTGAGAAAAAATCGGAAGCCAATCACATATCTGCAATTGGTCTGCATCACATAAGAAATGTCCAAGAAAGTCTTTAGCTCAAGCCTGATTGCATTCTACTGTATTCAGGGCGCCTTATTTCCCAATCGTCATGCTACAAGTTGTTCCCTTCAAAAGTTCATGTGAGTTCCAGTCAACCATCTGTTCTGGATTTATTTAATACAAATATGAAAGGGTACAAACTATTAATTGTCGATAATTTTTTTTTAATTTTTGTAACCTAGATTATAATACAAGCCATTACAAATACTTCAAATTTATCCCGTAGAACTAATTATAATTTTTCGCATAATTTTCATGTATCAACACTACATGTTGCTGGAGGCGCCCAGTACTTGACCGAGGTATGGACAAAAATTTGTGTAGGTTGATAACGATTAGCTCTAAAGAGTACAACATAAAGCATTTATTTTCAAAAACAAATCTCCTTTTTTAGCACTATATCCTCAGGAATTCTCGGTCTGTACCGTTTGCCTTTAGTGACTGAACTTCTCGAAAAATTGGCTACTCAGTCTCACGAACTTAATGGTAAAAAGGTACGCGATTTTCCCAGGCTACCCCACACTGCAAAGGTTTGTGAGTTTAACATCATATGCTCTCTCCAAGTCAAGCAAATATTCATTTTTAATTTCTCTTTATCATAAAAAAATCCACCAAAAATGTTCCTCCAAATGAAAAACATCAGGCGTCTCCATAGTGCACCGCACACTTGATCGGCACTCGATGGTGTGAGTAAGAGCGGACTCTCTTTCTAAATCGCTCGCTCTCGGCCTCTCTCACAGTCAACCCACTACGTCTCACCGTTTCGAAGTTGCGTCTGTTTTGTTGCGCTCTGTTTTGATCCAGATTTTCCCCGGTCGGTCGAAGAAAGTTTACCTTCGCTTTCCCCCGGGGGGAGTGAGATCTCGATTCGTCTTGCGTCGATGGTAGCGTGCCGTGCACGTTCTAAGCCACCCCGCGCGCTATTACACGCTTCACCGGGCTTGATCGGCTGGAGCATGATGCGGTACGATGGTACGGTACCTGGACTGGACGAGACCGCCACTGCTCGTACAGTTTTCCACCTCACCGAACCGGATTGTCGGTGTCGCAGAGCAAACAACGCTCGAACACGATGAATTGTAGTTACAGTGTGCCAATTATTCTGAGCACACAACAACACCCCGGACCCCGGCAGTACCTGTTGATTGCTGACGAGGATCGCACCGGGAGTTTCCTTCGCGCGTTTATTATTACGTCGCAATAGAAAAACGACGGTAATCATGTTTGTGGAAATTACTCACATCATGCCGAAGGTCGAAGGACTTCCCATCTGGCGGGAGCTCCATTATTGTGTTGCGAAGCGTTGGAAGAAAAAGCCATCCCAAGAGCGCGGGTTAAAGGAGCAAGGACCATGCAATGGCGGGAGGTACGCAGTTATTTACCGAGCGAAAACTTTGCCGATCGCATTTTAAAGACATTATGACACAATTTTTGCTTATTATTCCACCATTAGACACGTTCTACGCAGTGGAGATTCTAGGTTACGCACCATGATAAAGCGCGATACGCGTTCAAGAAAATGTGCAACACTGTGTCCTGGGTGCCGCGGATGTCGGCGATGAGCGTGATATGATTGACAACCGTGCCCCGGAAAACAGCACAAAGAAATATTTATAACCCACCGAACCTAATCGGACGTGCAAACAGACTCGGGAATCGGAAAGCCATCAACTTTCTAATTAATCGGTTGCGTGCCACCGACGCTCCGCCATTTATTGTGACGCCGGCGATGAAGCGGAACAGATAGAAACGTTTGCACACATTTGCGGTGACGATGGCGAAATATGTCGGATTAGTTATCCGAGGTCCTATCAGGAAGGAGGGGGTGGGGGGAGGAGGGGGGAGCGAGTTCCTGTTCCCGCCACGTCCTTGATCTTTTGTTTCCGATTCACGCCCGATTTGGCAGCTGTCTGGGCGTGTTAGCGTAAGCGGAGTTCGCGCGAGGGTCACAGACTCTACTGTTGTCGGCATGTCGGCAACAAAGATCGGTGCGTGTAGTGTCGATCGGCAGGAGCAATTTATGTAAATTAATCTCACTCATCTCCTCGGGTTCGGGTGGCGCAACAGGTGTCACCCCGTTTTCCTTTACACATCCTCTTTCAACCGGAACAATAGAGGATTCATGGGAGCGGAATCGAGGTGTCACCAGTACCTCTACCGATTATCTATTGAGGTTATCTTTATGAGTCCTCACACCCCATCTACGGATGCCTGGAGCTCATCTCGACCCCGGTAACTTGCTCATATATGCTTCCACGGAGCCGGGCACAGTAAGAGCTTGATTAATCCGCGTATCTAACGGTGTGCACAATGTTAGCAACACGCATCGGTTAAAAGGTTAAAAATAACCCACTCCTCCAGAGTACGCGCTTCAGACACGCTCAACATCAGCCAGCTGGTGAAGCATGATTTATGATTGCAATGAACCGCAACTCGGGCCGGGCGAAAGCGGGCCTAACATCTTCCAGCCAGCCTCGTCTACCCCCGGCATGGGTTTTCTGGCTACTTGACGATGTTTTCATTACTATTATCAGCACCGAATGCAACAAAAATAGGAGAGGACGAAGCGAATAGTCGCTGGGCGAAAGTTCTCGAGTTGCCATAGGTCTGCCATGGTTTACCGAGTGAAGGTCACGGAAATCACAGTCCCAATATTTCGCTTATCACACCCAACCCGATGCGTGATGGTGATCGATGGTGTTGCCTGCCGTCAATCGTTCGCAAAGTGAAGCTGTTCGGGGGAAAACCGGTGGTGGCTGGCAGTAGAATATGTTTTCCGAGGAAAATCGGGTCATAAATAGCAACCACCGGGGAGGCGCAGCGAAACGGAGAGCAACCAAACCGTAAACCGGTTTATTGTTCTCCGTACATATTCTGCATCATGTGAACAGTTCGCTTTTGTGAGCAGCTTTTCCGATAAGGAAATGAAGATACGATGATACACACATCGACATAGAGGCGCAGGAGAAGGGTGTTGGTCTGTTTGTTTTTCTCCTTTTCCCTTTTTCCCCCAGTGAGACTGCACCCGGGCCTGGTAATGGTCGTGGGAAAACTCGATGCCCACGGGCACTGATACTGACAGTGGAAAGAGGATGATGATGATAGCGCGCGCACACACAATTCCGGTCCTGTCCTGCGTTGGATTGTGGTATTGTGATGAAGATTGAAAATGAGGAAATGGTTATTTGGTGCGAACTGAATAACTCCACTGTACTTATGTTTGGCTTTCTCAGAAATAAAAATGGAATCGGTTGAAGAATTCGGAGAACACATACAACAGAGAGCGTCGGTCGGTTGGAAAAGGTAGTCCTGCGACTGCTATTAAGCTGATTACCATATTTGCATCGTTCAGGAGAGATTTTTGTTTGCCTTTGTAAGCTAGAGAATTAAGGATGACTTGTGCCATAAATTGAAGGACACTGAATAGGACAGAAATACCTCTTAAAGACTTCTTTCTGACGGAGAAAGTTTAAACCGCCAGCTCCGAGATTGATTTTCTCAAGGAGCAAGAATCATGCAATTTTTATTAAACAACCTCGTAGAGCCAACAAAGGTTTATGTGCATCTTAAACACCTTCAAAGTTCATATCAAGCTCTAATCTACTCTTAAACAGCTTCAAAGCTTAATCTTGGTTCCAGTTTTGTCTTATACAGCTTTGAAGTAGCATCAGAGATTTTTTCTTTTATACTGGCTATTTCTTCTTTCCCTCTACTTTGCCACTACAAACCCTTGGAAGGATTCAACCTGTTGGTTCTGAATTTTTGGACTTCATGTTACCGACGCTGGATTCAAGCTATTTGAGTATGACTTATCTGGCTGACGGTTCTAATTGATCTTCTAAATTAAAAAAAAAAAGAGTTCCTGTGCTCCGGAACCGGAATTACGGAACGCTGGCTTGGGTTTAAAAATATCCTACACCTCATTACCACCGATGTCCTCCCCTATAATAATGATGAGCAACACATTGTAGGAAGATCATTGCCGTTCTATTTCTATCCCCCGGCAACAAATAAACAGATAGTCGATCTCCAAACAATTTTTTAAGGCTGCTTCGATCATAAACTCTGCACGCAATATTTTCAAGGCCAGCACAGTACACACCATATGACTCTGGGTACGTGCTTCTGTATGCTTTGCCTCGCATTTCCTTCATTCCAGTAGTTTATTGCTATTTTTAATCTGTTTACTTGTGCGTGTACCGGACGGCGTACCGGAGAACCTATAGCTAACCTACATTAGCAATCATGTCCCAAGATGGCTGGCCGGAACGGAAAAGTGTTGTTGGTGATAATTGCAAGGTAACGAGAAAGAGAGTAAGAACATAGCCTGTCAGGGAGCAGCATCCAGTCGCTGATACTAGGTTCGGTGGTTCTGACTGGTTTTTTGGTCCGTTATCTACCATGACGTTGGTAGCATCATTGACGTCTAATCGCAATGCTACGTTACGAAGATGCGATGGAAAACATGTGGAAATCAGAGAGCCGGGATGAGCGCGATCACCAATCTACTCAAGGCAGCAGTCGCGTGCAGTCACAAGGTGGTGGACAACGCGCCAACAAACTCACACACTCGTTAGGCTCGTAGGTTTGAAGGGCGGTTGGCGCTTAATCTCGATCGTGTTTGTTGATAGTCATCGGCTGTAGACAATACATCGCTCATTGCGAGGGGTGCGAGATTGCCAACACCCACCGAGAGCGCCACCGGCCAAGGTACCACCACCAATACCAGCGCACAGCGGTCGTAGAAATAGAATGGCTCGTGGTACGCCGTTGGCAGCGCTTTCTTGTCTAATATTCCTTAACTGTTTGAAGCCATTGATAAGCTGGCCGGCGAACGACAAAGACGCTCCCGACATGTCGCAGCCCGACTACGATCAGTATCTTGGCGAGTAAGAAGCGTTAGACTGTTTCGCGGACACAGTTCTCCTATAATAATACTTTGCCTTCTCTGTATCGTTTGCAGCTATCTGAAGCCTGGTGATACATTGGCCCTTCTGCTTGACTACGATGGAACGCTGGCCGAGTTAACGTCCCACCCGAATCTCACGCAGATGAGCGATGAGATGCGGGAAAGTTTGCGCAACATCGCAAACAGTGGCAAAGCGTTTGTTGCGGTCATCTCCGGACGGGATGTGGATGGGGTGAAGGAAAAGATCGGAATCGACAGCATGATCTACTCGGGCAATCATGGGCTGGAGGTGCTGTATCCGAACGGTACCCGGCACAACCAGGGTATACCGAAGGATGTGGCGGACAACTTCGACAAGATGATTGACCATCTGAATCGGGAGGTGAGAGCCTTGCGTCTTGGAATGTTGGTGCCGATCTGTAGTCCTAATCTTGTCTATTTACAGGTCGTTCATCATGGTTCGTGGGTTGAGAATAAGCGCGTATCGATAACATTTCACTTCCGTGAAGCCGAACAGAAGTACGTACCGGAGATGGCTGCACGTGCTAAAGAGATCATAGAATCGTACGGGTACCGGGCGAATCCGGCCCATGCCTCGGTTGAGGGCAAACCTCCGATCCAATGGAATAAGGGTCTGGCGGCGGAATATATTCTCGGAAGCAGCTTCGACCCTAACTGGCGCACCCGGAAGGTGCTGTTTGCCGGGGACGATACCACCGACGAGGACGTGATGAAGATGATCAAGGGCACCGGAAGGTCGTTCCGGGTAACGAAAGATAAGGACCTGGTGACGAATGCGGACTATAAAATACCTTCGGTGGATGCGGTTTATCACCTGCTAAAGTGGATCGAATCGAGAGTTGCTTAGGGTGGCAGTGAAACGGTTTCAATAAAAACATTCAAGTGCTGGTGATGAATGTGCAATGGGTTCAGTGACAATCATATGGTGTTTGTAAACAAAACGGCTTCTTATCAAAAGATGCTGCTTCTTATCTTGTTCGCTGTCTCAGGCAAAAGCAACACGAACCTGCGAATGCGCGAATGTGACGAAAGATCATAAGTTCAGCTTCCTGGAGATTGTTAATAGCAGATTAGCGGCACGTGTGTGGAATTTGTTCAGGGCGATTTTCTGAATCCAGTACGAACCAATGGGGCCAAATTGAAAAAAAAATGCGAACAATTTTTTTTTATTTAACAATTTTGTAACTTGAAGTTCATTACTTTATTTAATCATCTTAATCAAAACATAAAAATAAATTTAAAAAATATTATAAATGGAGTTTTTGTTCCACCGGTTTACCCATTGTGCACGAATCGAGCAGTTGTCAATCTGCGTTCGAGCTGTCGTCGACGCGTTCGGGCTAGAAATGTCACAATAAACAGCTGTCAAATGGACTGCGAAAAGAAAACAACACACACAAGAGAGTTTGCGGTAGTTTAGGCTTTTGCATGTAAATTATTTATTCTAATACGGTACGAATCGAACATAAATATGTCGTCGCCAGAAACCAGGCTAGAGGTAAGTGCTAGTCGGAAAAGCTTCCTATCATTTTCCTCCCTACTGAACTACCCTTGTTTTGCCACGTTCGTTGTTTCAGCTGTACGAAGATGGTGCGGAATCGCCTTCCGAGCTAATGACGGGCGATATGACCGTTTCGAGCGCACCGCGGAATACGACCGACCCTACAGCACCCAACTTTAACACACTGGATGAACCCATTCGAGATACAATCGTAAGATTAAAGGCCATGCCGGGATGTTTGGTGTATATGACGGCGGTCGATACAAATGAATGAAATCCTTTCATTGCTTACCTTCCAGATGCGTGACGTAAAGGCTGTCGGTGTCAAATTCTACCACGTCCTCATACCGAAGGAAAAGAACACACTGCTGAAGGAATGGGACCTGTGGGGACCGCTGTTACTGTGCACGTTTATGGCCACCATCCTGCAGGGCTCGTCCGACGACATGCAAGACGGTGGGCCGGAGTTCGCACAGGTGTTTGTGATCGTGTGGATCGGTGCCATGATTGTGACGCTGAATTCCAAGCTGCTCGGAGGGAAGATGTGAGTTCCTAGCCTTACCCGGAGGGACATCAATTCTAAAGCTTTGATTTCTTTTCCAGATCCTTTTTTCAGTCGGTCTGCGTACTTGGCTACTGTCTCACTCCGTGCGCTCTAGCACTGATAGGTTGTCGGATAATTCTGCTAGGAGAGCAAACGGCATTTCTTTTCTTCTTACGATTCCTAGTAGCATCCGCCGGATTCGGATGGGCAACGTACGGTAAGTGTGCTGAGAAGAATATTTCCCTTCGGCGAAAGTATCTAAACGACTCATCTTACTGCATTCGTTTATAGCCTCGATAATATTCCTCGGTGACAGTCAACCACCGAACCGGAAAGCTCTTGCCGTGTATCCTATATTCCTTTTCTACTTCATCATCTCGTGGCTCGTCGTTTCGCACAGCAATGTGTAATGGACGGGCGGCAACGTTGATGGACTTCAATTAAATTCCATTGTGATCAGTGTAAAGAGCTAGAAACCTGAGTGGACCTGTCGCGCTGACTGAATCGTGAGCAGCAACTAGAGTGGTACTTTTGAAGTAGTTTTTTCTGCACTGTACCCAAGATAAAGTCAGCAAGAGAGAGAAAGAGAGAGAGAGAGAGGGTACTCACACATGACGACATCACGGCCAGTACTACAACAGCAAAGGCAGGTTAACATTGACGGTAGGGAAATCGACGTTGGAGGAAAAACCTAAGCATATGATCCACTTAGAGTAATCGCTATCTGTACTGTAACGCCTAGAATACACCTTTTGTATTATACAACTTTCCACATAATAGAGTAATAAAGGGAAGAATTCGCACCGTTCGAATTCGT
This sequence comes from Anopheles stephensi, assembly GCF_013141755.1. Classification (NCBI taxonomy): domain Eukaryota; kingdom Metazoa; phylum Arthropoda; class Insecta; order Diptera; family Culicidae; genus Anopheles; species Anopheles stephensi. The sequence goes on along the minus strand of NC_050203.1, from coordinate 81,732,259 downwards.
GCAATGTAATGCATGCTGTTGCGACGCCTAGACTGACCCGCTCTCAACAGGGTGACTTAAGCTGAAACCCGATTGAAATCAACCAAGATAGGCATGAAAAATCGAAAAGGCAGGCTTTATTGCCGTTGGAAAGATTGTGATTAATCTTGTTTATGTTGCCGCGTCTACAATATTGATCAGTACATCTTAGATCACGATTGTACGATAAATCAACCCCAGGAAGAATCATTGTTTGTTCAAAGTTCGTAAAGGATCTGACCAAATAGGCTGTCTGAACTGGCAAACAGCCAATAGCGGAAGAAGTCTTATCAATTTCTAGGGACAAAGTAAAACCCTGGTGGCATTGTCATCTCGGGGTGGGTGCCAATGGGACCACCAATCTTTTATCATTAATTGCTTTCGGAGTTGTCACAAAGATCATAAATTTGAGTTGATTTCGGATCTTGCCAGACAGTTTAAGCGTTGCCAACATGTTGGACGCATATCACTTAACGACCCACATGCGCCGGTAATGTTGGCGATAAAAGCCTCTCTTAAGCCTTCTTCTTCTTTTGGGAGCTAAAACCTTAGAAATTCTTGGTCCTCCATTACTAGCTTCCTCAGTTCTGGATGAGATTTGATTCGAGTCCTACAGTGCCATTCTAGAGTCCGTCAAACATCAAAAACACCCGCCGATTTGCTCGTTTTGCTTAGTAAACTCACCACTAAGAAGAATTTATTTACCTTTCGCTAACCTTATTGCCTAGGGACACTCTTTTCGAATATCATCGTGCAGTTTCCGAACTCAAAACGTTCACATTGGTTTCTTTCATTGGCCTTTGGATTGTTCCCGAACTCTCGTAAAACTTAAACGCTACCCCAATTTCACACGGAAAACAACGGGAATAAAACACAACAGAAAACTGCGGCTTGCCGCACGGGGAAAACCAAAACAACAAAGCAAATTTAAGGATACTCGCTTCAACAACTAGAGTAGGAAGTAACATAACTCATAAAATGGAAGGAAAAGGAAAATCGGGAAGGTAAAGTACTAATCTACTTAAACAACACGTACGCACAAACAGGAAGATGTGCAAAAACGCTCTCCTTAATCACGCTCGTCCGAACTGCTGGCGGCACTGTTGGCCGCACTCGCATTCGGCACCAAATCGAACGCCATCTGCATCTTGACGCTATCCTTCTTCTTGCCCCGATACGTAAGACTGTTGGCACGGGGCTTACGACGCATAAAGTGTCGCTCGACCCACTTCAGCATGGTCAGCACGGAATCGGTCGACGGCAGACGTCGCTCGGCGGACGTTTTGATGATTTGCGAGTTTGTAACACGGAACGTTGCCGCCATACCTTTGAGAGCCTGTAGGACAAGAAATTAGAGATTAGGGTCTCTCGGTTTCTCAGGTCCTAGAGAAGCTAAACCACTCCTTACCATCATGGCGTCTTCATCCGTCATATCGTCACCGGCGTAGATGATCTTGATTCGCTCACTCCAATCCACCCCGAACGCCGTCCGGAGGATGTATATCGAGGCGCGACCCTTGTTCCACTGTACCGGCGGCTTTGCCTCGATCGCACAGTGTGCTTCCGCTGCACGGAATCCGAACTTGATGATGAGTTGCCGGGCCTTTTCCACCATGGCGGGACGGAGCTCGGCAGGCGTTTCACGATAGTGATACGTCAGGAGCGGTCCCTTGTTTTCTACCCAGGCGCCATCACCGCAAACCTGATACAAACAAGAAAGTCATCCGAAGAGCTCCTTCAAGGGGACTTCATAACTTACCGAATCTTGAAGCGACTTCAACAGTCCGCTGACTTTATCCTCGTACTCAATGGGCATCGGATGCACGAATTTACTACCATCCGGGTGCAGAATCTCCAGTCCATGATTACCCGCGTACGTAATGCCTTCGATACCAACCATCTGTTTCACGTTCTCCACATTACGGCCGGAGATGATGGCGATATACACATCCGAATGATTTGACAACCGTTGTAGTACATTTTTCGTCTCCGGAGGCAGCGTGGCCAGGTCGGGATGGGGAGCAATCGGGGCGAGTGTACCGTCGTAGTCGAGTAGAAGTGCGAGCTTATGGTTGTATCCGATGTAACTGTGAGGAGATTTAGGGAATAGCTTGAACTCTTTGAGACCGAAAACTGATCTCGAGCTGAAACCCCGAGAGTTACTTACTTTAGCAGATAGTCATCGAAGTCGTCCACAGTGACGGGTTGCATCGTGGTCGTACCGATATCGTCCTCTTCCAGCGATCCCATCGCCTTCAGGAACTGTCTCATCCAGCTATTTACGTCGTGTTGCATCTCACGGCGTCGCATACGCGACATACGCAGCGTACGCTCATCTTCCGGCATCGTAAGGGCTCGATGTATCACCTCGGCTGCTGCATCCAGCTCGTACGGATTGCACAGTAGCGCTTCGTGCATAGTTTCACCGGCACCGGCGAATGGAGACACGATCAGCACACCCGGAGGTTCATTGATCTGACAGGCGACGAACTCCTTCGCCACCAGATTCATACCATCGCGCAGTGGCGTGACTAGACACACGGAGGCTTCACGGTAGAAGGCGGCGAGTTCCTCCTGCCCGACACACCCGTAGATGTAACGAATCGGGGACCAGTTGGCGGTTGTGAAGCGTCCATTTATCCGTCCAACGAGTTGATCCATCTCCTCCTTCAGTTCCTGGTACTCTTTCACGTCTGTACGCGATGGAACGGAAATCTGAAGCAGACTAACGTTCTCCCGATGTTCCGGATGCTTCTCTAGCAGGACCTCGAATGCCTTGAGTCGATTTACCAAACCCTTGGTGTAATCCAGACGATCGACACCGAGAATGATCTTCTGATTGGTGTTGATCACCTTCCGTGCCGAGTGTGCCAACTCCACGAACCGATCGAACGGAATGCCGATCGGAAGTGGACGCACACGTACCGAACGTCCACCATGCTCTACCAGCAAGTTCTTCCGATCGACACGACAGCCAAGATTGCGCTGACAGCAGTCGACAAAGTTGAGACAGTAGTCGCGAATGTGAAACCCGATCATGTCACAGGCCAGCATACCCTGTAGAATTTCATCCGACCACGGATACAGCCGGAAGATGTCCCACGGTGGGAATGGGATGTGCAGGAAGAATGCTATCTGGTACGGAAGGTTCTTTTCGTCGGCCGCTTCACGGACCCAGTTAGCCGCCAGCATCAGATGGTAATCATGGATCCAGATCAGGGGCACACCAGGGTGCGTGTTGTTGTGGACCGCTTTCTCCAAGGCTTCGATCGTACGGGCAGCAAACTCCTTGTTAACCTCGTAGTACGATTTCCAGTGATCGGCACAGAACGTCGCCCGACCCGGCATCGAGTGGAACAGTGGCCAGAACGTTCCGTTGCAGCATCCATTGTAGTAGCTATCGAACAGCTTCGGTTCGACGTTCACCGAGACGACCTGCTCCGAAAGCAGCCCGGCAGTTGGTGTGTGATCGGTCGGGTCCGACTCCGGGATCGGTTCGTTCTCATCGTTCAGCGTGATGCCGGACCAACCGACCCACAGTCCCTTGCCCTTGATCACGACCGGCGCAACCGCTGTGACTAATCCGCCAGCACTGTTTGGAAAAGTACAAGGTAAAATCATGGAACCGTGATTGTAAAGATAGAGCGCGATGCGTCGTGTGAGTCGTTGGCGTAAACAGCGGGCGGAAATGTGATGATAATAATGGACAGCACGCGCGTGCCTATCGCTATCACACGCTGGCAGGATGACACTCCTCGCTGCCCGAGGCAAGCCTCGGTCTAACCTCGGCTAATCCTCGACCAGTAGTAGCACCAGTAAGTGTGCACAGTAAACAGGAGAACCCTTGACCGATACGACGACGTCGTCGTCGTCAAAGTCATTCGTAATGGTTGATTCCTGCTGCACAAGGGAAGGGTGTGCAAAGGGCACTAGCCGGAGGTGGAGGAGGAGGAGGAGGACGAGAGGATGGTTACCTCACCGCGAAAGGTACACTACCCCATCCCACTCGAAGGTCTTTCCCCAGCGATGGATTACAGCCACCCGTAGCCGTCGATGTCGCACTATACCGACCGCGCCGACTGATAAGAAGCGCGCGGACAGGAAGCGACGCCATGTTTATTGAGAAGCGTTTGCCAGCGGATTCTCGAATCCCTCCTGCGCGGTCAATCACGTGAAGAACTCATGCTGTAAGTTTGCTTCATTCCTCTTTCTGCTGATGAAAGTAGATCCAATTTTCCTACAATGCACCGTCCATATAAAGCCGTTTCTATAGCAATCAACCTGCGCTCGATTGATTGAGTCCTCAGTGATTACAATCGAGGAACTCGTTTCGCACGAAGACATAACCCTTGCGCGATTTTTTTTTATTTAACCCCTATTAGCACCCTGTAGGGGGTACCTTTGTACAAGCAACAGCAAGCACATCATCGTGTCATCCACGCGGAACTAAACGTGAGCCCCGGGGTTTGATAAGCGCTATCACCGTTCGCGGCTATCGCAAGTGCTCGAAGGTAATACAAAAGCAATCGATGACAGCCGTTAATCGTTCGGTGTAATTGAAGTGACTTTAATTTAATCTTGTCTTGGCTGTCTTATTTCTGTCAATAAAATGATAAGTGGGATACGTCGCACTCGCCGAGTTTACTACCCACTACCTGGTGGCGGTTATCTTATCGCAAGGGATTAAAAATAAATTTCCCACAAATTGATGGCCGCGTGTCCCCCTTTTTTGACAGATGAGAGGGTAAAGTGATCGTTTCGTAGACACTGGAGGAGATATTACAGAGCCGAATGGCTAATTGTTGAAGAAAATGTGCGACAATGAAGATATTTGGAGAACTACTAAGAACATTCTGGCGTGTCTGATGATGAGGTTTAGTAGTCATTAGACTAAGGTTATAACAACATATTAAGGTGAATGGATCAACTTACGAAAAAAAACTCTACTTCCAACAAATGCTTCACCCTTCAGCCGATTCAATCAATCTCGAGTTCCAACCCACTCGTCATACAAGTGCTCGAATCCGCATGCAACGTCCTAATTTTGTGTTACAAGCCCGCCGGCCATACAAAATTGAGGACGTTTTTACATGGGCTGAGGACATTCTGAGGACGTTCGGATTCGGGCTTATGGGGTGGTGTGCGTGAGCGTTTGCGCTCCAGGGGTATACATGTGTGTGTGATCACGCTGTTTGTATGTATTGTGATATGTGTTTTCTTTCGCCTTGCCACTATTTGCATCACAAACAAAACAGCTCTTTTTTAAATCATTTATTAAAAGAGGCTTTGGCCCTCAGAGACCTCATCCGCCTCTTTAAACACTCCGATAGTATCCGATGCCGGCTCCGAAACACATCCGGAAGCTTCCTACGCCGGCTCCGAAAGAGAGCCAAAGGCTTTCATTGCACTACGTTTTTCCCGCAAATTTTTAACACAATTGATTAATGCGACGGTCCCTCCGATACAGGAGCGATCTCGACGTGACGCGGATGTTTTGGCTGGCAAACTTGCTTTGCCTAAACACAATTCTAATCCATAACAGCAACTGCGGCCAATGGTTTGTTTCCGTGCCGGCACCGTACCTGTCAAGTCTACACCGACGCGACAATACATACCAATACCGCGCGTTTACACGGTCGAGCAGTGGCATACACACGTATACACATCGACACAGGCTGTGGAAGAATTTACAGAGCAGCACAGACGATCATTGCCGTACTGGCAAAGAGGGATAGCAATATGGAATGTTGCACACGAGCACAAAATTGGGTACAAAGCTGAGGACCTTGTGCGGAAACTGCTCGACAGGACCAGTGGGAATTGACCTGCCTCAAAGCATATACTAAGCTCGAGCTTGACAACTACTACGTCAGGTAAAATTCCACAGACGAAATTTCTTCATTTTCCTTGGCCAGGATTTTTGCTCCGTTCTTTGACTCTCCCAATCTCCCCAAACAACCGGCGATGACGTTACGTCCGCACCGTCTGCCAAAGGTCAGCCCACAGTGACACACTTTTGATTACCAGCCCCGCAAAAGCTCGGTAATGTGGGAAAGGGCACAACCGAATCGGAGTACAAAAGCAAAACAAACAAAAATATACACCAAGAAACACAAAAAAAAACGATCGCACTGTAAACAACTTCTTCGTGGGGTCATTTGCGCAAGTAACGCGTTCCTTAATCGGGTACCCGGACCTCGAAGCTGAATTTCTAAAAACGGCTTATCTCGGAGACAGTGCAGAACATTTCTCTGGGTGTCCGCCTATGACGTGAAAGAATGTGTCGTAACGATGGTTCGAGGACGACTGGGAACGGAGGATCGGGAAAACTCTGGCGAAAAGAACGAACGTAATCCTACCTCGCATGACGGCTCAGCTTGTCCGTCTTGGGGTCTCGCTTCAGCACGAACGGTAACCGGTTGGATACCACAATCAGGCTGCTCTTGGTCTGTGCCTCCTGCGGTCCGGTGATGGTAATTTCGCAGCTTGCCGACATCCTGCGCGTCTGTCACTTTGAAGGATGTTTCTGCCGCACTAATCACTACTTGGGATGTGGTCGGCACTCGTCACTTACGTTTCGGGTTTACTATTGCTATTGCTCATAACACTCTGCCCACCAAGCACTAAGCATACACACACACCTTAGGCCGTGAATTGTTTTGAGAAACACTGGAATCCTTCACCGTGCGATACACGATCGCGTGTAGTATTTAAGTACACAGCGTTACCACACTGCGGCAGCAGCAGCACACACGCACAGAGCACTTGGCAGCACAGATCCGTACACCTGCGTTCAACCACGGACACGGTTCTACTACTGGATGGTCTGGGCTGCAGAGTACCGCGCGAGAAATGGGCCCTTGTTCACCGTGCAGTTGAGATTCAACTGATCCCGGACCACTGTCTGCTGCCAGCTGATAAAGGACACACTACGTTGCGGTGTTGGTGGTTTCCGGGGGGAGGGAGACGGAGATGCGAATCGTGATGGGACGGTTGGTTCCAGAAAGCGCGGGCCTGAACAATAACAACATCTTTGCAATGGCACCAATACATGGTCAGGCTGGCTGACTGCCGTTGTACAGATCATCCGTCACCCGATCCGTGGCGACGACGATACTGGAAGGCGTGTGCTTGTTTGTTGGTGGCTGTCGATGATGGCCGTCGCGTCTTTGTGTGCGTTTTGTTTAATCACAACAAATCGAGAGCCCTGTTGACTGTTGCGGTACTCGCATCTAGTGCCCAAATTACCCACCAAGAAATCGACCACTCATGCCTCGTGTCTGTTGGGTACGTTCCGATAGAGGACGTACGTATCTCGCCTGCGGTTGCTCCCACCAGCGCGGCAACTGCAGCCGTCCTTGCTAACCTCACCGTACGAGGCACGGTGCTTATCAGCGGCGGAGATTCGATAGGCGAAGCACTCATCCGGATTGGCTGTTATTGTTTATTTCAGGGCCGTACACACCGTGAATTAGTGGCGTATCTGCGATGTGTGGCGTTATACCTGGTGTGTAACAGTGCAACGCTGAGAATCCCGGTCGCCCCGGTGTGGTAAGCGACCGAAAAACTGACTTCCATTAATGATCATCTTAATCGATTACAACGAAATCTCTTGCCTCTTCCAGCAAGGCATGTGTGTAAAACGGCCAACCCTAACTAGGCACCCAACTCAAGATAAGCCTGGCAGATGGGCACGATTTTGCGCACTTTGTCCCGGTCAATTGCCGCATTCTCGGCCAGCCAGAACCCACCGGACCTAGCCAGGCTAGATGACGTAGACACACACACACACACACACACGCTCTGCCCGGTCAAATCTGGTACAAAGCGGGGTGTGGTTCTGGTCCTCAATTACGGTGTGCGCAGCAGTGTCTTGCAGGACGTGGCAAAGAACTTTACACAGCCGCCAGCCCCGGTGCAGGGTGTGGTGAGGTTATCGGCGCTAGGGAACTAGGACGCGCTACTAAGAGGGCTCTGCTGTACGGTTGACCGCAATTATCAGAACCGATGACGATTGGATGGAAGATGTTTTTTTTTTTTTCTGTTTGTTGCTTAGGAATATTTTGGTCTTACGAAACGAACGCATTTCTTGGGGTGGCCTTCACCCTTCAAGAACGTTGAACTACTTTTCTTTTTCGAGACGTCAAGAACGCCTGATGTGCAGGTTGAAGTTGAAGTGGAGGATCAAGTGGAGATGTTCAGTCCCGTCGATGGATTTGATTTGTAACCTTAAAACTTGCTCGTGTTCCGGGGAATTCGGTTTGCACCATTGATTAGACTCTAGCCAACTGCTATTGTTGGCCTTTAATCGGTGTATTTAGTCTGCGACAAAGGCTGTGTATGCATCCAGCACGTCTATTCGATCGCGCGTGCCCTATCACAGCAGGAAGACACTTCTTCCCACCAATCAAGATAATGATCCCGGAATACACCAATGTTTGCACTTGCTGCTTCCAAAACATTGGCGCAGATCTTGCCGATAGATTGGACGGAACCACAACTAACTAACGAACGAACACGAACGGCGGCTAAATGGCTCCACGCTGGGCTGAATGTTGTGAGTTTACTCCCGTTTTGTTTTGCTCCGGACCTCGGGCTATTAGAAGACGCTAACGACATCCTTGCACGCGGTTGACGTAATGCCGTGATCGTAGAGCCCATCGATCACCGATCGAGCGTTGAAGATTTAAAGGTAGAATGAAGTAAGACATTTGCTTCCGTTTTGTTTGGTTTTGCCTTTATTAGATCATCCATTTCGATGCCTTGTTTTGTGTGTGTGTGTGTGTGTGTTTAAGTGTGTTTCTTCTTGTAATCTTAACTTCCAAACCGATCCAGTAATGATTTAAAACCATTCCTAATAGCACTTTGCATTTTTTTTTCTTCTGTTTTTAATCTCACCTCTCCGACTCGTTCTCACGTTCCTCTTACTTGCCTAGCTCGTCGCTTCTGTAAATAGTGCTCTCTAATACTGCCATCCACGCACCTTGAAGGCTGGTGGGCATAACGCAGCCAAACAAACGCACAAACCAGTATCCTGGCATGATTATCGCTTCCTTGTACCGTCTTGCTGCTGCTTCCCATTAAAACTGTCAATAATTCGTTCCAACATCTCAACTTGCTGCTAAATCTGCGTCGTCCTATCAAATTAACCCATCCGCTTCGCCCAACAAGCTATATCTGAGCTGTAAAATGCCCCAGGCTCTGCCTTGGCAACACATGCAGGGGTTTCACTCGCTATCTCCCCTGTACAACCGCCGGCGTCTAGAATATGGCTTTGGTTTTCTTCTTATTTTCGCTCTCTATCGTTCCTTGAATAATTTAGCACTACTAGTAGTTGTTATCAAAAAATGTGTGTCTGTGGGTTTTTTTTTTGCTATGCCCTGTCCCCAAACTTCTGGTCTATGCTTATAAGAGTTGCTATTATTGGTTCTACTGCGCTACAACAGCTGCTCGTTGTATTTTCTCACACACGCTCCAAAAAGTTGTCTGCCCCTGCTTCTCGTTGAGATTCGGAGGTTTCTTCAATGTAGCTATTCGTTAGGTTTAGTGTACTTCTGCATAGTTCCGGCTGACATTCGGTGGAGCTCTGTCTACCTTCTGTACAATAAAAGGGGGAAAACAAATCTCTCGTCCAACGTCCGCGCCTGCTGAGAGTTGTGATGCTTCCGATAACAGACCGAACAGATCTAGAATCTAGAATGGTAAATAACTTCCCCATTTAAAAAGTCCTGACACTATTCGCTACGTTTGGGTAAGATTTGGTATGTTTTGTATTTCCCTGGATCGCTGTAGTTGTTGTTGTGGTTGTAGGTGAGCAGTCTGCCACCTGCTACATTCGTCTCGGTTTTTGATTGGTTTGAACGATCGGCTTTCCGTAAACCCCCTCGCCTTAAAGCAAAGTTCTGATACATATCTTGTTGGGTTTTGAGAGGAACCCTTTTCTAAAACTTGATCTCTCACGTTTCAGCACGATCACGAATAAAAAAGCGTTCAGTAGATTTCTCGCCCCTCTCATCGAATGACCTCTTCCTAGTGAAGAAAATGAAGAATTCTGCTGCCGCAATAGTGATGTAGTATACTAACAAACAAACATGTTATTTAGAGCAACTTGTGTGCGTGTTCGCCGCTTAACTTCTCGCTTTTTTCCTGTACTGTGGGCAATCGTTTGCGGAATGGATCTTGGAGTTTCCCACCCATAAGTATTCTACCCCGTGGTAAAAATCACAATATATTGCCCCTCACTAGCTGCCATCTGTCATCTTTCGAGCACTCTGCCCGGGGAAACCGCCAACTCCGGCACGATGCCTGAGAGTACGAGAGTTAAAATAGTGTGGTTTGATGAGTTAGAAGAGATTAGTTTCACACACACACGATCGTGATTATGTACGCGAGTGCTCTTGCTTTTGTGTTCTTTGTTGGTTAGGAATTGTTCCTCTATATCTGTACTCCCGCATCCGGTTCCTCTTGTGGATTAATATAATCGGCATCATTATTTCTTTCTGAAGCGCTGCCCACACTCGAGTCAATAGTACAACCGGTCCCGTTTCAGCTCATTGTCCAGATCGGCCAGCTGCTGCAGGAAGCCCTCGTTCGGACGTATGTCCCGATGCATCCGCACGGTACGGATCGCTTCGGCCGCGGTCATTTTGCGGGCAATCATTAGGTACGCTAGAACGCAGGTTGCCGATCGGGACATGCCCATCATGCAGTGGACCAGCACCTTACCTGTTTTTCGGGAAGATAGAGAGATCGAGTTAGAGTTGACCAGAGGGAAGGAGAGATCTCCAGATGCTTACCTCCACTGTTGATGCCATTCTCGATGAACTTGGAGGCGATGTAGAAGTACCGGCTGATGTCCGTCGTCGGCTGGTCAATCATCGGGAAGCCCATATACCTAAAAGTACACCTTGAACCGTGAGTGATGGTAGCAATACTGTTCACTCTGTCACACTACAAGCCAACGGTTCTTTGCAGGTGTCCATTATCTTTGGTCTAAGCTCCCTGGTCCATCGGAAATTGGAATTTTTAAGGGACCAACTCTTTCTTCCGGACCTTCCGGGAGCAGAAGGATATATACCGAGGTGAGTGCGAGAGTTTTCAGTGGGTGCTAATTTTGCCTATCAATTGCAGTTCGGGAGTCTGTTTGCACCGTATCCAAGCGAATCCAAGCTTACCTAATGCCGGACATATCCCGGTAGTAGCTGTGCCCCGTGTCAACCTGCCCGAAGCGAGTACCTTCCGCCGTGTTTAGCACGTGTGTGACACCGATCAACCGTAAATACTGTTTGTTCTTCGCTGAGTTACTGTAACGGGGCGTAGAATTTCGCAGTGTAAGTAGAGCGTACTTGTGGATTTGGCTGCCAAAAAGTAACTTACGCATCGCCAATGTACAGCCGGGGGTAAACTTCATCACAGTCAACGTCATATAATGCACATTCGGAACGGCGAAGGCCCAGCATGGGCCGGCACGGTGTGACCGAGTAGTGAAGGATCCGCTGCAGCTGCCGCCCAGTCGTTTGTTCCGCCATTTTGTCGTTATTACGGTAGTGTGTCAGATACTGTGAAGAGGAAAGGCAAAAAAAAAACAATGGTGGCAAATGAGATACCTCGCAGCGCAAAGAATGCACAGGAAACGCTCTAATTAAATGTCATAAAGCTTTGAAAGCGAACACATCATCATCATCATCACCATCATCAGGCTTGCGTGTCGTGTGGTTCACAAATCAGTTCCCACCAAAGCCCGCACGCCGGGGATTCGTGATACCCACACATATTGTCCCACGGGTCGCACCATCCGGAACGCGCCACACAAGTGAGTCATCAAAATGGCCAAATGGTGGCGCGTGGGGTTTGGCCGAAGCGATTTACTTGAGCGATAAGCCAGCGTGTTGAAGGCACGCGTTCGAGTAGTATCACGCTGCGAGCAGGAAGGAAGGGTTAGACAATTATCGATTAGTGCCACTCCGGGGTGCGCGATTTCCTGAGGACTTTTCCACCCACTGGAGTCACCCACAGTGTCTTTTGTTGAGCGCCGGCCGGGTGTCCATATTGGCACTTCATAAATCGCTGATAAAGCCATTGAATTATGTACGGTATAGTTTTATACTTTATTTACAGTGCCCAGTGTCTGACGGTCCGGTGCGATGAAAAGCACAAACGGGCAGCAAATGGCACGTGGCACTGTCGGTGCAACTGAGCAGCCGTGGAGGTGGAAGCATCCGTCCGTACTAATCCCTACATCAAACATCAAACAGATACACACACAGCGGGAGGTCGATTCTTTTTCATCGATAAACATGACAAAACTAATCCATTACCATGATGGATGCAGCTTGGCCCCTAACCCCCAAACAGACGGTGGGGTTGGGCGATTCGGTCGTCCCCTGCTCCGAATGGTACTTGAATAACAATGAAGGATTCACAAAGGATCGTCCCACCCCCGAAACGAACCCGAAGACAGCCGAAGAAGAAGGGGCATGCATCCCTGGTAGCATTGTCTCTGAGCCAGTCGGTTGGTCGGTTGCGGTTGAATGTTGTGCGTGGCGCGTTTTTATAGATAAAATATTCAAATCGCGAGACATCGATTTGTTGCTGGGAGAATAATTACATTAAATGGACCGATTTACCGATCGGTGCTGGATGGGCCAGTTTGATAAGGATGTTATGGAATGATGAAATGCAATATTGAACTCTGTATAATTTGAATTTGGTAAATATCTGCTGTCCAAAGTTGTGAGAGTATAAGATAGACTTCAATTTTTACTTCAATGATTTAGTTATCTTGAGACCTCATTTTAAGCTACAAACGTCAAGACTTAGTGTCTAGGAGACTAAGTAGCATTTATAAGTTCGTTTGACTTCAAAAACCAGTCCAAAAGTGATATTCTTGGGAGAGCTAGTAAGACTTCTCGCTTTAACATTAGCAGACTTAGTATCCCAACGGCTTAGTTTCCGTTCTGGAAGTCTATCAGGGTATTTGAAGTCTTTAAATAAACTTTCTTTATAATTTTCAGATAAATGCAACTAATTCGAGGACTAAGAGACTTAGAGCTTAAATATCCCAAACTCAACCCCGAACCACTTTCGTGCTACTAGGTCATTCACCTTCTTGATGGTTTTAGCCATTTTTATGTCCTGGTCCTGGAAAAAGCAAAGCAACACGTTGACAACAGATATCCAAAAAGTTTGACCGATTCGTAATAAAAACTATACACAGCGCACACTATCGACGGAGTTTCGTTTTATGAAGTGTCCTTCTTCACTTATTGCACTTTTCTTTTCCTTTTGCTAGGTTTTCTAACGCATCGAGCACCCAACCACAACACTAAACTAGAGCAGTCGAAGCACGATGATGGAGGTTTCGATCAATCTCCCGTTTCCAATAGATGAGGTTCTTTATAGGTGATCCACCAAAGCTAGAAGGACTGTCTTAGCTCCGAACTCTGAAAACCCACGGACACGTCAACTCGCACTGAAGTCACGGCACGGAATGACTGCCACCGATGGCCAAAGGTAAGGTATTAACCTAACCGTCCCAGGTGCTGTACATTCCAAAGCGACGGTTCGTATTCAAATCGGCAGTCGGGTTTCGTGCTGTCACTTTTACTCCTTCTTGCACTTCCGCTCTAGCCGAGTTTTCCGCACCGACGACATCACCGCCTGAAGGCAATTTTCATGGAAGGTATGTGAGTGTGTGTGTGTGTGTGTGTGGGACACAAACCCGTTGGGTTTCCGAGCGTTCCTAGGCTAATGAATAATACAACCGAAACGACTCGTGTACAGAGTTTGAGGATGTTTGAATCTCTCCTTTTCCCCCGAAAAAGGTGTACAAAGGAAGCGTTCGGTTGAGTTGTCACCTGTAAAGCTACTACCCCCACTGCTCATGGTATCGGTTCATCATCACGCTAGATTTCCGTTTTTCCTTTGTTGTCGAACGGGAGCGGGTTCTCTGTCCTGAGGCAAATAGATTTTTCGTTGAGGTCGTTGCACGGCACATCGCTCGAACAACGGTCATAATGACATTTCTTGGCGATATCACACACTCGGGATGTTAATGTGTCAAAACGTACCTCGCCTCAGGAGTTTCTACCTCAGATAAGCTTCACGAATCACAAGCACACACGCGTAGACACGCTTTTTTCCTGTGTAATGCAGATGTTCGCAAATCCCCTTTTGGGATTGTCCGCTAGTGCTCGGGATTTGGTGAATTCTAGCCGTCATGGCTCGATAGTGGCCTCTTAGCGTGAAGTATGCAAATGGGAAATGATGGGAAACTCGGATTCCGGCCGGTGATTGAATTAAGGTACTCTTTTCCCACCCTGTCGGGGCTTCCGGCAGTGGCATTACTTTTCTGGATCGTTGCCAAATGGGTCTTTCGTGTCCTCGGGAAGGTGTCAAGGATGTGTAAATTTAGCTTCGCAGATTTGTTGGTATGAATTATTCTGTATCAGGATAATAAAACCCCAGTGGATAGAACTTATTGGATACGTTACATGAAGCACCCAGAGAGTTGTGATAATAATTAAGTAGTTCGTCTTCGTTCTGAATCCTAGAAGAATAGCTACTTAAAGTCCGGCGAATTCATTTCACAACTGCACCAATCAAATGGCGCCAACTAGACCGAAAGTCGTCATCCCTCTGTACGTGAGGTTCATTCTCCAACTTTCGACTGGACATTCACTTCCCAGGAACTCGCCAACCGCTGGTGTACGTGACGTTCTACGTCCACGATTCCAGCAGAAATGCTTCAGATTGTTGTAATTTATTCAGATTGTGACTGTGAGTATTCGGAGAAAATTGCGCTCCGCAACTATCCAACTTTCCCTGCCCAATTCGGCATTCGGTTGAATTTTTTCGGCGCCACTTCTGTAGTAAATATTGTAGTACGGGCAAGATTGTGACCTTCGGGCGGTATCGAAGTGTCAGACCTTCGGAAGCGTGTGAAAATAGTTGTAGTATTGCCGTTGGGCAGGCCATCGATCGAGCTGGCAAACGTTGCTGATCTACTTCTACTACATTCCGTGGTGGCCGTTTGATAAGCTTCCCTAGTTCAAGGTCAGCATTAATTTCGTTGAGTGAGAGTGTCAATGGCGGGAGTATGTCCGTGAGGGAGATAATCGGGAATTGCTGCAGTCGAGGTGTGGTCAATGTGGAGTGAATTTCACAACAAAAAAAGGAAAGCATTAATTATATACATACCGTACACGAGCGTTACTTTGTACCATGATTGTTGTCAGCGCTGTCAACGTTATGTTCCATTAGACAAAGTGTCCATTTTCGTGTTGCCGGTAGAGTAATTGCTGCAAACAATTTCTCTCTACTGTGTGAGTGTGAAAGGCGCTATCTATCAGAAACACTGTATGAATGTATTATCGTTTCTAGATCAACCACCAACTTCAAACCGTTGGATAACTTTATTGGAGAGCTTCAAAGTCCTGCCCACGAATATAAAGGAAGTTTATCGATAGCAATTAAACAGTTTTGAAAAGCAATTTCGTGCCTACGCTTTGCTCCGCAGCAAAGTATGATTTGAGTTTTCGGAGTTCACAATAGCTCTCACCAGAAGCCAAGCTGCCGCTAATCATTCCAATCAAAATAAGCCCCCCCCCCCCCCCCCAACTCTCGCTCTGTTGGCAAAACTTCCAATCACCGCTTGTCGGCGGCCATCCAACAAAAGAGTTTCCCTCGGCAAACATGAATCCGAGCCCGTTTGTTTGCGCCTTGCTTTATACAACCAACCAACCTTGGTCAACTGGCCGGTTACTTTCTCGCAGTAATTTCCTTCGACGTCTACCATCATCTGGAGCAGCGAACCAGCAATTACAAAAGCTACTACTCCCTTCGGTGGCGGAATACGGGGGAGAGAAGACGGAATTTGCATGTGTTGACTCGCCATCGCTAAGCAAACAACGTGTTTTTCCCCTGTTTCCCTCAGCCATAGGTTCAACCTACGACGAAGAAGACCGCTACTACGTTTGGGGGTAAAGGTGCTCGCAAGGTCTCCCCAAACTCCTGTATCCTTCGAATACCGTCGATACTTCCATGGTGGCATTTCAAAACTGTGCCATTGGTCCTTCACCTGAACCTCGGCAGCTGGATGCATTCTGTACGGCAAGAGAATGTTTGAAGCGGTTTTCGGAAAACAAAAAAAAAAGGAAGAAGGAAAATTATTAGGACAAGGCCACCCGGAAGTCCACTCATACCCGACACACCGACGGCGGAAGAGTATGGGCAAATGAATTTGTTTGTTTCCAACATTTTCCAACCACGTAGAGCCGCCCTGTTCTCTGACGGCCCGGGGAATGTCGCGTGTAACGTAGCAACGGTATGTGTGAATCTGTGGTGTGTGTGTTTGGTGAGTGATTGCCCGTGGGGGTGAAGTAAACAAACGTAACGTCACGTAACGTCACGTAACGCTTGCTTAAGGTGGGATTAGACGAGTGAGGATTTTGCTAGATTTTAAATACAATCTAGTATGATTCCTTTTTTCTTACAAATATTTAATGTGAAAAATTTAGTAAAAGTATGTTTTATTATACATTAAAATTATAAAATCTAAAAACAAATTATACTTCAGCAGCATAAATACCAACGTCATCTGTAAGTAAGTAAACAAACTACTTTTCAATTTTTTGTGAAATTTTTCACACAAAACTAGAAGTAACTGCTTTGTATAAAAAATGTGTATTTGTCATAAATGAAACGAGTAAATAAATACATAAATTTATATTTACTCATCAAATACCTCAACGCCATCTGTGATAAAGATCTAGAACTATTTTTCGATTTTTTTTTCGTGGATTTCTTCATGGAAACCATAAACAATGGAGTTGAAAAACAATAAAAAATTGGGAAACATATTTGAATTCCTCTCAGTAAGTAAAAAACCTGCAAGCGAACTGCTTTTTTCCAATTTCAAAATAGTTCACATACCCAAATGCCATATATTCGTGTATGCATCGTTGAATAAAGCTTTCCAAACTGCACCAACAGCTTGCTCCGGCATGACAATAAAAAACTGCAACGAATCAAAACGCAATATAGCGTGGAACCACGTGGTTGGTGCCCGCGTGTGGGTATTTGCTACCATAATCGAGCAGCGTACTCGGTTGACCGAGGCTGACAAATATTATTCCCTTGGCATACTCGACCACAGGAATTCGCTGTTGTTTCTAGCATGTGTGAGCGTTTTTTTTATTTGGAGGGTCCCTCTGTTTTTGGATCCCCGTGACCGGTGACGGAGGATGCAAATAATAACTACCATTTATGGGTATTTGCCTGTGCACGCGACGAGCAGGGTTGAGATTGACCACGCTGACACCCTCATGGGAGATGTTCTACTGCAAGCGTAGGCAACCCCTTTTAATACCTTAATCGATCGATATGCACAACGAGATAAGCGCTTTTGCAGGTGCATGTTTACTTTATCGCCCGATTCGCGATAGATTGGGCGAGTTATGGTCACAAGCCCGGAAGGCCACCTTCCACGAATATGGTTGAATCGCACCCTCGCGCATCCGGAAACTAATTAAAGCGACGTGTCGTTCCAGTGGATACATGCACACCGAAGCAGTCCGAAGCGAATTGAGCCCTGTCCTGGAAGGTTTACTATAATTGGATTATAATTGATTACTGGCCGCGAAAGGAGACTGTCGAGCCGTCCCGGGTTTCGGAATGGCACGTAAATGTGCCATGAGTGGATCATGTAATTATTGATGTACTGGGTGGTTTATTATTATGCTAGCGGGACGGGATAGGTTGATCAGATGATTAACCGTGCCGTTGCCGCAGGAGCTGATGAGAAAGTGCACTCAAGCGAAATGCAATCGATGAGGACTGGTTTTGAGAAGAACTTCGTTTTAAGAGCGAGTCCTCTATAGGTCAAACTTTAGTCGTAAATAGCTGATCGCTTCTAGACTCATTGTGAAGCGCACCAGTTTTAGTAGGAATGGGTAGATAATCAAAAACGAAAAAATAGGAAATAAAATGGGAATGTCAACGAATAGCGTTGGATGAGCTCTTCGTTTTGGCAGTACTTTACGTAACTACCAGACGTGGCCAATTGATGAGCTTTAAATCGAACTTCTATAACAAGTTTTATGGCGAGCGCAGTATTTCGCTGTTTTACTATACAATAAGCCATAAGTCTTCGCTCGCATCGTTAAATCAATCATTCAGCGCAACCGGCGAACCGACCATTATGGTGGGATGATCTAGTTCGGACGACCGCTCGCCAGCTCATCATCCATCCAGCATTCCAATGTCATGAACGTGTGGCGTGGCGTGGATTGTATTTCCCCCACGGTGTGCTACGCCTGAGAAGTATAAAAATAGTCCACTTCCAAGCGTCCGTGCAGTGGTGCAAATGTGGCAAACTTCACGCGTGGAATGTGTTTTTTCAAGAATAGGGGAGCGAGAGAAGTACACTGCGATGACATACATCCAAGAACACCGTGGAGCATAACGCGGGCAAGGTGAGATCGTATGCTTGTTTTTTTTTGGTTGTGGTATTTGGATGCGTCTAATCTTACACACCGCATGGATTAAAATTAACTTTAGGGGAGCGACTGTGGGATTGTGCTTGAAGAGCAGTTTGACAGCCCTGCTAAGTGCCAAAGAGAAAATAAAATATTGATTTATTTATTTATTTTATAAGGCCGAGACCTTTAGAGGTTGTAATTCCAAGGAAAAAGAAATTAAAGCAGTGTTAATAATTAACAATGCAGTAAAGGACTAATTTAACATACTTATTTAAAATAGTATGACCAGTCAGTTAGAGAAATATATTTAATAGAAGCGGTGCATATAATTTTTTAAATTGAAAGAAAAATGCATGTCATCAAACCTTTCTACTCCATCCTCACCTTTTCTCCCTTTTTAGACGAATGGTATTAGTCAGCCAATTAAGGATTTCTTGAACTATATCTTGAGTAAAACTTGAGTTGGATGCTACTGATCAGGAATGTCAAACCTTTCATTATAACAGAATATTTGTTTTAAATTCGAAATATTTTGAATTAATGTTAATAATCGTCTATTTTGAACTGGGCAGTGAATCAACCTCCAGTAAAAAGGCCTAAAGCCCCCTTTAGAAAACCGTCACTACAATCGTAACGATTTGCTGTACATGTATCATGACAGCGAATGCAAACATTTACCACAACCAACAGAACTTGCAGCACCACTTGACCGCAAAACTAATTGGCGAGAAGGGTGTACGACAAATTACGGCTAATTGGATACAGTTATGAAAGTAAGTTCGCAGCAGCAGTCCAGCAGCTGTCCAGAAGGTAGAAAGGGAAAACAGAGAAAAGGAAAAACGTCAGCGAAAAGAAAGCAAAATCCTAGCCTTGAAATTCGTTACACACCGGGCGCAGCAGGAACACAGCCTGAAATGTCCTCCGGCGGGAATAATTACGAACCATTTAGAATGCCTTTCCGCTCGAACACGTCCAGGATTAGGATGCGGTCCGGTCCGCCCAACGGAGGAACCGATGATGTTCTCTCTCTCTCACTCAGTGTGTGGGCCAAGGGCGTCGTGTGATGGGTCTCGCACGATTCTGTTTCTGGTGCACGTCCTTTATTGCAATTTCTAGTTCTAACGCCTGCTGCCCGGAGAACAAGAAATTTCCTTGTTTGCCTTTCTTTCCCAGCACACACCGTTTTATGGTGAAGCTGGGTAAAAGTTAAGCACTTGCTTGTTTGCCGGGAGCTGGGTTTTTGTCGCTGTTGGTCGCTCAAAGGACACGGCGCGAGCTCAATGGGTGGGAAATATTGATCCTCTTATTTCAAGCACAATCGCGGCTCGGTGCTTTATTGCGCACCAGGAAATCGGATCCTGCAACAACCATTGCGTGGGGAGCAACAACAACAACAACAACAAAAAACCGTGTCCATACCGGCGAAATCCGGGAAGCAGCATCCGTTGGTGGTGTGGATTCGGGGGCAGCAAATAAAGCGCTGAGGGAAATTAATGGATTTCAGGAAAATTAAACAACGGTGATAAATCCAATCTGGCATTCTTGGTAGGGTGAAGGAGGAGGAGAGTGGGGGGAAAGGCATGATTTGTCACAATGCTAGCCGACGTTAAAATAGCATCTGGATGCTCGTTTTGGGGAGTATATTTCATTTTAACAGCTTTCCATGGAGGCGCCTGGTGGCTGGTAAAATGTATGGAGTTTTGTTAAGGTATTTGTGCGTTGGGGGTTTTCTGCGTTCAGAATTATGCTTAAGAGAAACGATTTTAAAGTTGACAATTTTTCCACATCAAAAGCATTTAAATCATGTTTAATTAAAAATAATTAATTATTCATTAAAAAAAAATCACCCGAATGTAGTGCACGATCAGTTGCAATATTTATCAACTCAAAGTGGCCATTAAAATGCCGCTCTTCGGTACCGCTCACGATTGGTAACAAGTGTTTATTTTAATTCTGACAAATGCTTTCGCTCCTCCGCTGCGCTGACACACTTTATGCCGTTCCGTTTTGGCATCATCCCAACCATTCTGCTCATAAGCATCATCATGCTGATGCGGTGTTGCCTCATCATGTCGTCAGGTTCAGCTGAAAGCAATCTCATTCTTCTTGAATCCCTTGCCACCTCACCTCTTCCCACACACACACACCTTTGGTTTTGATTTCCGAACCGAACGATAAGAGGTGACCATTGCAATAACCACAATCGGCAACACACCTCGGCAACTCCTGTTTATTTGCCAAATACTGATTACGCTGGGGCCGAAAGAACAAAACGCTGTGCAATCCCTTTGCATTGCTTTTGTTGTTGGAATGGGGAAGGGGGATGACAAGTGTCTCACCGTCCACAATAAAACGTGCTATTTTTGTGACCCCAAAATAACACAACTACCACCGCCATCAGAACCGCCCGAGTATATCTGGTGCCGTAAATATAATCGTAACGTTTGGTTAATATTTATGATCTCGTTCAGCTGTAGTAAAGGATACATTTAGCTTTCACTGGTCCCGCGTTTCTTTTCTTTGTTCGGTTCTTTGACCTCCTAGCCTCCCCCCTACTTCATCTCTTTTTCAGTAGGAAGGTGTCTGTAGTAATTGCTGCCGGTGGGTGGGTGTGTGTAGTGCTGCTGCCCCTAATCTGACACCGGGCGTGAGTAATATGTGCGAAAATATACGTAACATCACATCGCGTCGTTCGGCAAAAAGTTGACCGAAAGCTGAAGCGGGAGCGCAAAACTTTAGCGGTTTGGATTTATGGGCAAAGTTAGCTTCGTGCTAGAGAGAGAGAGAGAGCGAGTGATGTTGAACGGTATCGTCCAAACAGCTGGTATTCGTTGTTATCAAAGTGTCTGGTCGGGCCGGGAGCTGCAGCTGGAGGTTAGATTATTTATGATTATATGAGATGGGAGGATATATATTTTTAGGCTAATGCGCTTGTGGTTGAAAATTATTGTAGTGGCTTGTGATTGGTGGTACGCACTCAAATATTCAGCTGTGTGATTGGACACTTGTCATGAAAGATACTATAAATTCCGAAGTAAGCGATTAAAGTCATCCAGTTGCCTACTTTCAGGAGTAATTTTATGCAAAAGCTAGATTTTATCATTTTGAGTATTTGTTGTTAAAATTCTTATCAGAAATGTTTAAATCAAAGTAAAAATTTGTTTCGTGAAAAGCGAAGAAAAATGATGGATTGCCTACTTTCAGGCTTATTTCAAAGAAGGCCTTTACAAAGAACTGCTGGATTTTTAGTCATATGGATTTTGTATTTGCTTAAGAATATCTCTCCAATATCCAGAATTGAGTTATTGCTCGAAATTGTTGTAAAAGTCCCTTAAAAAATTTATTCTGTTCTCTAAGAAGCGATGAAACTCATCCCTTTGCCTACTTTTAGGCGTTTTTCATATATCTTACTCAAGAATATGAGCAAGCTTTTTATTTTTTTCTTAACCTCTAATTATACCTGAGTTCTCGTTTTCATTTATAAAACCCAACCAAAACACCTCATCTAGAACCCCTAAAACCACTTCGTATCAAATTTCCTCCCCAACAACAAAAAATTGCATCATAAATGCAGTCCTGAAAATAGAATTTGTGCACATTAAAAAGCTAATTTCGATGCATTATTAAATCCCTTTGGTACCTTCTCCTGTGCCTGCATTTGACACAAAAACCCACTTGCTCTTTAAAACGGTTGTCAGAGAACTAGAAATAGACCCTCAACCACAACCTCAGGTCCAACATCCTGTTTCGCTAGGTACTTTACGAGCAAGTGGCTCCGTATGTCCGGTACCGAACGGTTGCTAGACCTTCACACAACGAGCTCGACTGCACTCGATTCTCCCATCGGTACATGCGAAAAAAAAACGCATCCAATTTAGACCTCACTCCCGGCACTGGGGCTCGGTAAAGGTCTTTACCGTGTTTGCATTCGTGTGCATTCGGTATGCTTAGCACGTGCGCACCGCAAACTCCTATACCGAAACCAAGACTCTGTGTTCTGAGAGTGTTTTTCTTCTCACTCGCAAAGTTCAAACGCGTAAACCGCTGCCCGTACCGTACGCCAACGCCCAAGAAGTTCGTTCGCTCTACTCGGTGGATCACAAGTACCAGGTGGAAGGGTTGCTGCACTGGGAGGTAGCAAACGCGTGGCGTCTAAAAATGGCATCGCGTACGCGGGTTTAGCATATTTTTGCACAAACTCCATTCACGGTCACCTCGGTCCGGTGGTGGTCCGTCGACGGTAGCTCGGGCAGTGGGCTGGCCCATTCCACCCAAAACCGGACAGGTTCTCCCGGATGAACCTGTCAAGTGCTACAGCTGTTGGACAATGTTCTGTGAGCGGCGAGACAAGTTCGCTCCACGCATCGTCTGCCGCGCGGTGGGATCCACCAGCACCGGGCCCAGGTGATAATGGCTATAATTAGATATTGTTAGCGAACTCCCAAAGAAGGGAAGGATGCGCGGGTAGATGATGGTGATAATGTAAACTTTGTTAGAAAGGCAGGGATAACAGCTTGAGAGGGAGTTAAAGACTCTGAGAATGAAAAGACAAATTGTAAGACAACAACATTATAAAACTTTCATAAATATTTAAAATATTATTCTCTTGATAACTCCAGGCATAAGACTTTGATGACTTGAGACATATACTACCCAAGAACTGTCAAGATTTTTTCTCTTGAAAGCTTCAGATATAAGACTTTGATCACTTTAGACAAAAACCAAATCTAGCCCATCATCGCGCCAGCACCGAATCATCACACCGAAGATCTCATCATGATGCATTTAATTCCTTTCAATTGACTCATCCGCTATAATGACAAATGAGCACCCACCCCGAACCGACAACACCCGGCCCGTTGTTTGTTTTGTCCCGTCCGACATTGTCATCGATACTATCGAGATAATCTATTTCCGGTGTAGCACAATTTATAGAGGTTGGGCATCTACACAAATCGAATGCACATGTGTCACAACCGCTCGTCTGATTAGCCATTTAGTAGAGCGGCAGTCGCAAGCAAATCTCCGGTAGTAGCCGTGCAGCTGATTTGCTTCCCAACAGTCCGACAACAATGGTGGCGGAGATCCAAACCTCCCAAGCCCAGTCTCCTCAGCCCAGTTAAAGGTACGGCGTCATTTGACCTGACCCGATCAATCGGTCGGATGGGTGGTCTCAGGTTAAAGCTATGCTCATAACTATTGCACACCGAGATCACCGGGATGAATCACAGACGACAACCGTTCGGGTTCACCTTTTCTTTGTGTGCCATACACACTAAATCACCATTCCGGACCATTAACGGGGTACCGGGCGGAAATTGGAAGCGACAGCGGTGAAGAGTTACAGGATCGATTACCGGATAAATGATGGGATTACGGCAGCAGACGGAAGCGATTGTTTTGGCTTTAGTGCCGTAGCTCTAAACTAAATTGGGAAGCATTTATTTTCATACTAGAACCGTTGAAGGAAGGAGCGCTAGGAACGCTGGTAGCGATCATATGGTGTTTGAATAGTGAGTGGAAGTTGTGGATGAGAAATGCTTAATAATATTTAGATTTATTTGCGAGTTCATATAAGACTGTTTTCAGGTGAATTATCAGAAAAAATATTTAGTTTTAAGATTGTTTAAGCATGAAGGGTTGCATACCTTTAGGCGTTATTATTTTAAAATTCAAATAGGGTAATATAAACTCTGATGCTTGTAGTATTTCATTTTGGTATTTACCTATCAGTAGTATCGTGAAATATAGATTACAACGCCTAAAGGTAGGCAATTCGCCAATTTAATACTTCTTTATATAATTTTTTAAACTTTTTATACAATTTTAAGGCATAAAACTCGAGTTTTTACTCTCCAAAATTGATTTGATTTCCTCACAAAAAGTGCTCCTAAATTCAAACCCATAATCACCAACGCATAAAGCAGAACAACTTTCAACTCTAATAAAATGTGCATTAAATCCACGTTCACGATCAAACCCCACTTAACCCAGGGTGATAGTGGGTAGGAGGACGTTCCTGTAGAAAACTTCCTCGTTTTTAACTTCTACAAACCCATTAAACCCTTTTACCCACACAGACAGACAAAACGATATATGGACGTACCGCGTATCTCCAGGACATTTTGTGTGGTCGTAGTTGGATTTTGTTTAATCGATGCCCAAAAAATCACTCGAACGGGGTTTGTGAATCCGTTTAATCAACTCTCTCGCTGGCCTTAACACTGGAGGATTCTTGCTGCTCCCACTTTTTTTTCGATTTCACCCAAAGCTTCACAGCAAAATTTTGCACTACTTTACGCAAGTTTCTTATATCGCCACAATTTAGAAAATTCCGAAAAAATCGAAACTCGAACACCGATCCAATACACTACGTGACACACTTAATTGACACAAGATTTAAAATTTCCAGCTTTTTCTTTTTTTATAAATGGAAAACTATGTTTAGCTGCTTCCGATCCGAAAATTCCGAACTAAAGCAAAAGGGAAGCGTGTGGAAAAAACGTTAGGCCAAGCACAAGCGCCGTATCTGCTCGGTGCTGCTCTATACTCTGTACACGTGCTGCAACGGTCGCGGTTTGAGCTCAACTAACCTGCTCGCAGCGAACCATGCCTGCTGCTGCCAACCGCCCGGCAGAAGGGACCCCGACGCCAAAGCCCCACTCCTCTCCTCTTTTTGCAACCTCTCCCTCACAAACATGCACACCGACACACTCACCCACCGGTTGAGGTAATGACGCCGTTTGCACCCGTTTTTGTGTACACCAAAGTTCGTGAAAACCGTTCACCGTGTGCGTTTCGCTACTCACCGACTACCGGGAGTGGAAATTCTCGGGAAGATGGTGGTGGGGAAGGGAAGTGTGCTTGTGTCACCCTTACCGGCTATCGACCTCCACCATTTGAACGGCACAAACGAAAACAAACCTCGTCGATCGGTGTTGGCTTCGATGCGTGGCTACGATTTTCCACACCTGTCTGTCGTGGAGGGTGAGGAAGAAAATGAGCGGAGGAGGGGTTGAGGTTGATTTTTCATTTTTCCACACCGCTCGGAAAAACATATTACTAGTTCCGTAAAGGGGGGGGGGTGTTTAGAAGGTTATGTGTGTGAGTGTCTAGCTCACTTGTTGGTATCGTTTATGTGGGCGATGACTGACACAAGGTGAGCTCGCATGCGTGAGATAAACACAACCGCTCACTCTTTAAGTTTCTAAATTAGATTTTCTAAAGTAGAAGCTAAAATACGACCAACGTAATACTGAAATGCTTTATTTGTCCTTAAAACTTGAAGCTAAAACCCTCAATCAAGGGCAAATTCCGTTCAACAGTCTGTACAGCGTGAGCGCTGCTGTGTGAGATGAGATAAAAATAAACTCACCGACTCACGCTGTGACTGAGAGTGAGAGTGAGCGGGTTTTCTGCTGACGCCGTGATAAACCTCGGTTCGGTACCACGGTGTGGGTGGCACGGGCATGGCGTCTGATTGTTTTGTACACTTTGCACTTGGATGATTCATGAAACGTGAAGTTTGTCTGCATGCACACCGAATTACTTTGACGTCCGGTGGGGAGGAGGTTGCTTTAATCGCGAAGGTTTTGCCTTTCCCTCGCTTGCTCTCTCGCTTGGCTCGCGTTGCATCATCTGGTGAGATGTACTAATAGGTGATGAAATACTTAAAGTACTTTAAGCTAAAATGAATGCTCTAGAAGATCATTTTGATTTTCCGGGAAATGTTGACCAAGTAAAGTAGAATGGGAACTGATATAAGGAAAATAACATAGAATTTTTATCTTTTAGGACTACTTAAAATTAGAAGCAGCATAAATTATAAGTAATGATTAAATTTTTGTTAAATTTTATCTAAATGATCTTAAAAAAGATACATAATACCAACTGAGGCAATTAAAAGTTATCAGAATGATATTGAATTTTATTAGTTTAAAATTTGCAAACTTATGTCTTCAAGCACTAAGAGACTGAGAGTGATTATCATTAAAACATTCAACATATAGAAAAACAGGATCAAAGTTAAATTAAAATTTTGAAGTTTTTTTGTTTTAAATAAATAAATCATTTTCAATCATGTTTCAATTGAAAAATGAGTTATAATTTATCAACGAAAATGGTTAAAGTCTTAAAATGTAGTCAAATTAGAATTAAATTTTAAAAACATTGAGGTTTGTACAATTTAATAAATCAAATGTTCAATTATTCTTAGCTTTTGCTTCATTTTTACAAAGCCCAATAATATATAATATATAATATACATAAATAACTGAAGCCTTAATTTAAAAATAGATAAGTTCATAAAATTTATATTCATAAATAATTTGTATATACATCGAAAAGAAAAAGAATTGTAGTGGAAAAAGGTGCCTAATAAGCTGAAAATAATTTCCCCTGTCTTGAGACAGAAATTCACCACAATGTTATCTGCCTTGCTTTCCACCCAAAAACGCTTTTTTTTCTCTTGCCTTCACTATCTTCCTTTCTCAGAACTCCCAAGCATACGAAGCAAGAAAAAAATGAGGATCTCCACATCGAAAAAAAATCTTCTACACAATTTTATCACACCTCGATGCTAAGCACAGAAAGGAAGTTAAGAAAAAAAGCTCCTCCTTTTTCGTCTACCGAATTGTGCATCTTACGCAAGAAAGCGGAGATAATAAAATGCGTATTTGACCTGTCAGGCGAAGAAAATGCGGGCAACGACCCTTTTGTTCCTCGGTACACCGTTCAAAACTGAGCAGAACGGGTGACCAAAGGGAAAGAAAACGGAAAATCCCTCCCAGTCAGAATATCACCCACTCACACCCCTCGGAAGACCAAACTGATAATGATGATATTGTCACGCTTCATTTGATAAAACTGTTCATCTGGGCCGAGTAAGCGCTGCTCGCTGCAAATCGACGTTCGAGTCTTTTCTTTTTTTCGCTTCTGCTTTCTCCGGAAGGAAATGAAACAACCGTTAACGAGTGGGTGGCAATGAAGGAAAGACGTGCGTGGAAAGGCTCGTGAAGAAGGAGCTACGAAACATTGACGCTCATTAGAACCGAATCGTGGAGCAGTGGCTCACTTTCGTTGGTTAGTGGAAGGAAATTGGATTTTCCCATCCATCGGCCACCCACAGGCTGCGTGCTCCACGCCCCTGGGACGTCATCCTGATTACAAAAGGCACCACCGTGGACCGTGCAAGACCGCGATGCCTATTTGAATGGATATTGTTTTCTGCCAAACGGCGACTGGTTTTCCTTTTCCTTACCGGGGTTTCTGCCTCTCTTCTTTTTTTTCATCGAGGAAGTTACATAAAATTTACAAATTCCGTGTAGAAATAGTGGCGGCCTTTGTCACCCATTCGGCAAAGCAATCTTTGCAGCGCCGAAAGGTTAAAGGCATTTCAATTGAAGACGGAAAAGCCAGGATTCATGGTCGCATTGCATCGTTTGCTGCAAAAGTTGGTTGGACAAATTAGACGGAAGCACCAGCACCACGATGACGAGTGCCAGACGCTGACAACACATTCATCCTCTCGGACGCTGATGTTTTGTCGCGTGTTCGCCTTATTATCCGGCGAACACACTGGAATGAAAGGCACCCTTCGGAATGTCAACCATCGTACTAGTGCTTCTTTACCTTTAGGCTGTCCTTTCTAAGGGGTCCTTTTCTGTGCCCAGTGACGCTTTTCCAACCGTGGTGTAAATAGCAAAACACTATCCCACCATCCTGCCCGCCAGCTGCTTGATGGAGCACGAGATGGAAGCTTTTCGCTCGATTTCATTCAATTTCACAATGAATCGTTAGAGAGCAAGGCAAAGGTCTCTCTTTCCATCCCTGGCCGTTTTCTGTGCTTTATTAAATATTTAGCTCACCGCTTGGAAGGGAAAAGGACGAGAAAAGAACAGCATAGTTTGGCCCATGTTTTGGGAAGTCGGCGGGAAGCCCACACGCTCTGTGCTTGATAATGATTTGCCTTGCAGCAATTAAGGTTTGGAAGGAATGGAGAGCAAGAGTGAAATGGAAATTACAAGCTGCCGTTTTTTTTTTTTTTGTTTGCCTTTCAATCCCGGCAAACGCATAATGTTACATGAATAAACGATTTCATTTGGTGTGGAGGGGGGGGGGGGGGGGGGTGGGAGAACTGGGAAAAGCTCGTACACCAGGCACAATAATCCGATGCTTTCTGTTTTAAGTGGCACGAAGTGGGTTTCAAATATTCGAGTGATTTGAGTATAAGGAAAGAAGGAAATGGAAATGAAAACCAATTATTCAAACCGTGTTTGTAATAGTAATTCATTTCAGGTACGTCGCTTCCATATCGATTACTTGAAGTTAACGTACGTGGAAAGTGTCGTTTATACCTAAAAAGTTATCTGAAGAAGACAAATTGTTTTTCTAACGATCAAATAAAATAAAAATAGAAGGACAATCAAAATGAATTAAACAGTTCATTAAAACATTCTTCGCAGTGAACAAAATGTACAGCGGTGGGACAAGCTTTACATAGTTTATTATGAGCTTGATATAATTGGATTAATTCAGCAAGCTTTACACCGTGTATTATGAGCAATCTTGCTATGCAGACTTGTTAAATTTAAAGCATTTCCTATATCACACCTATCAACAACAAACAACGCTTGAAGTTCTGAAGCGACTGGTGGGACACATTCCGCATCTGCTACTATGAGCTTACTTATGCTTTAGTTTTGTCCAAATGTACATAATCTATTATTGAACGATTTTAAAACGTTTAATCATTTTCTCTCCACCAAACCCACCCAGCTCCAAACATCCAAATAACAGCATTCATTGCAGACCACACATTCCGTTCCGTTGTATGAAACTTCATTTTTCATCTCATCATCCTAACCAACCCGCATATATACATTTGACCGAAGCCAGATATGGGATGGAAATCCTAACAATAACAAAAAAATATCAACGATAAGAAAAGCTACAGCATAAAGTAACAGAGCCATCAGTGAAACCTTCGTCATCGTCCCGAGCGACTCCAGCCGTGGGTCCTGACAGGACACTCACTCTCGCCAGTGGTAAAAGCGTAAACAGCATCACCACAGCACATTTCCCCACATAGACTCACATTCCAAATGCGATAAGCTTAACGCTTCTTCACTCGCTTCTGTTGTTGTTTTCCCGAATCTGGCCGCTCGGGTGGAAGTGGCTCAAATTTCCTCCGGATACACGGAGGCCTACCATTAATCATCCATTTTCCAAAGGTTTATCACCAAGGACGGTGAGGATGGGAAATGGTTCAGGGGAAGGAGACCCCCATCATACACACACGGTCGCATCGGTCGGACATTGGCTTTTTCCCGAACTTTTCGGTCTCCTCTTTCACACACAGGCACACGTTCCTGATGCTTCTTATTTTGAAGATCTACCAGCAGCTCATCAGTATCGTCATTCCATCTCACTCTCACGTGCGAGTTTTCTGCTGCTCACGTGAGGCCCGACAAACGCTTTTCATCGATGTCAAGAAAAAGCCATATAAACAGTCGGCCGAGCGCGACAGAACGAACTCCCCACCGATGGGGAGTATGAGATGCTATAGCGCGGGGGCAGGGTGACTCGAATTAGATGAATACCCTATTTGACCGTGAACTTTTACTGCGTCTCAGTCAGAGTGTCTCGCGTCGGCTGTCGGGTTGGGAGTTGGAGTATCGGAAATGGCGCGCGTATTTTTCGCGAATCGAAATATCCCACACCCACGCCACATTGTCGAGCGTTCTCCAAAGCGCGTTCTAGGCATGGCGGCCGTTCTACGGGTGTTTACTACCCGACCCGTGGTGCGGTAACGTTAGCTTGGTAGCGTTTAAATATAGACACGATACTTACGGGGCTTCAGCAGCGAGGTTCGGGTGAGCCGTGTGCGTGAGACGCGTGTGAGATGCACCCCTGATGCACTCCTGCACTAGCTGCAGTTCGGGGTTTTTGCTCAACGTGATGCAACACACCACACAAACACAGAGAATGTTCCGTGCCGCGTACTTTGGAACGAGTTTGTGTGCGAAGATAAATGACAATCTATTCGCTTTCGGGTAGTTCGCCCTCGTCACTATATATCACAGACCTGATGCGTCACTAAAACTTAATTAATTTAACACATCCACACGTCGTCGTCGCCGTGTCAGACACTTCCGATTCGGGGTGGGTTGAACGCGGGCCGGGCTACATCACCGGAGATTGCCTTTCTGTTTTGCGCAGCAACTCCCCGAGAAATGTCCCCGAAATGTTCCGAACGGTGTTGGTAAAGATTGCTGAACCATGGACCGCGCAGAATTCACGGCAAGGGAGACCCCGAGGACAAACTTTTCCGACAAACTCCGGGGACACTTTTGGGAGCAACACAGACCGGTCTAACAACACGTACAGTAGTAAAACAAGCTCATCAAGCACAAGCAAAAACTCGCCCCCCCTGCTGTGATGATGAATGAAGGGACAACCTCCTCAGGACATCAGATGATGGTGGCAGCAGGATGCGTTGACTTCGGCTCTGCCATCCACTAGCACGGTGACTCGGGGCGTCAATAACAATAACAAAAAAGCACACCAACACCCCAAATACCCCGTCGGTCACTCCGTCTTTTTGTTGTGAGAAGCACTTTGAAGCTTGCCCGCTTGGAACGGAACCGGAACTTCGCGTCTTTCTGCGCCAACGAGCGAACGCTGAATGACGTAGACAGAATCACGGCGTGGCGTTCGCTTGGTCGGGCCCAGTGGAGCGTACTACTAGCAGGAGCAGCATTGCCCGAGCGCCAAATGCCAACAAATGCCGGTAAAATTCACGACGATTCATCAACATACACACAGCGGCATAGACAGACACACACACAAGCGGATGGAGGAAAAATGCGCATGAATCGTTAAGTAACTGAACGCGAGCGGACGCACAATTGCAAGATTGCGAAATCATTGGCTAAATTCGAATCATTCGAATGTTATTGTTAAATTATTAATTACCCGTAAAGGTCCTTCCAGACAATGTCCGCTTTATTTGGTGAGTGTGTGTTTTTTTTTGTGCCACATTTCCAAAGCTTCCCGAACTCTCGTCCTGGGAGCTTTTACTCAGAAATGAACGCCGTTTTGGTGACGCGCGTATCGCAGGGATTCGTACGGGATGAACTACGCTGCTGATGGGATTTTCACCCTCCAGCCAGCAGCCAGCCAGCTCGTATTGGGTTCGGGCAATTTTTGAATGGGACATGACGTAGTACCGAAAACAGAGAATCGACCGACCGTAATCAGGGGCCCGCTCGTAAGGTTTCACCGGAATTTGGCGCATGTATGTTGGATGCTTACGTTCACGATTCAGGTTAAAAATTGGTTCATTGTACTTTCTTGGTGTGGCGTTTGCGGAGGGATGGGTTTCTAGGCCGCCGGCTCTGGTCGGTTCCATGTGTTTACAGTTGGTTGATGAAATTTACTTTGAAAAGAGATTTCTTTGGAATTACTACTTTGTAATTATTATTGAGTGCTGGAATATATGAAGATGAAGATAAAAAAAAACTTATAAATGGAGTCAAAAATAAGTCGCAGTAATCTTCGAAACGATTCCTCGATTTCCTTCCTCTTGACCGACGTGCATTTGAGGTTTTTAGTATAAATAAATATTTGCAACGGGTTGTTTCACTTTGTTTTACAGAAGATTACGCTTCAATTCATTTTTGATATAAAATTTAAATATTTAAGCAAAAAATATGTATTTTTCAAATTTCACTCCACTCATGTTCCCACAGTGCAACATCAAAACCGTTTCCATTTAAGCGTGTGGATTTAAGCGTTTCGCTGCTGTCATCGCGGTAATGTTTATGTGTCAAATTGGTCGACATAAGCGAAAAAAACACAGCAGGGAAAACAACAAATTATACAAAATGTTACAAAACTTACCTTACGTATTATTCCTGTAACCATTCCGTAGTTTTTAGCTTAATTATTCCGTAAGCAGTATTTGTAAGTGTTAAGCCCAGTGCAAACGGGTTCGTAGGGGGTTTCCTTTTCTACTCCACAAATCAGCTCCGCTATTGCCGTGGAGATTGGTGCGGCTTAACGATGATGTTCCGTTTGCGGGTCAAGATTTTCTACGTGTACATCATCATTTCGTTCGTGTTTAGTGTGTATTTGTTTTATTTGATTTCGAAATATTCGTTCGAAAAGTTTATCAACTATCACCGACATGTGAGGTAAGTGTAGTCGGCTACGGCTCTCTGGGGAAGCGATAAGCAGCAGCGTTCCTATCATCTCATGTCGTTTCAGGAGCAATAAATTCCCGGACCGTCCTCGGATACCGCAGATTGTGGGGCACTATGTGGGTGTCGGTACGACCGGCAACCTGTCGAAAGATTTCATGAACACAAACAACTTCGATCCGGTGCCGGGTGTCGGTGAGAACGGCGATCCGGTCGTCATACAGGCGAAGGATCTGCTCAGGATGCAACAGTTGTTTCAGATCAACCGGTACAATCTGCTCGCTAGCGACCGGATCGCACTGAACCGTAGTTTACCGGATGTGCGGAAACCGAAATGCGTATCGAAGCAATATCCCGCCAAACTGCCAACCACTTCGATTATAATCGTTTTCCACAATGAAGCGTGGTCGGTGTTGTTGCGGACGGTGTGGAGCGTTATCAATCGATCACCGAAAGGGCTCGTGAGAGAGATTCTGCTGGTGGATGATGCTAGCGATCGACGGTTCCTCAAGCACGAGCTCGATAACTACGTCCAGAAGCTTCCAATATCCGTTACCATTTTGAGGTTAAATCAGCGCGAAGGACTCGTGGCGGCAAGACTGCTGGGAGCAAGGATGGCAACCGGCGACACGCTTACCTTCCTCGATGCTCACTGTGAGTGTTCACCGGGATGGCTCGAACCACTTCTAGCCCGGGTCCAAGAAAACCCCAAAAAAGTCGTCTGCCCCGTGATCGACATCATTTCGGACGATAATTTTTCGTACATTAAAAGCTTTGAGTTTCATTGGGGTGCGTTTAACTGGCCGCTGCACTTCCGGTGGTACGCGTTGAGCGATGAGGAGCTGGCGGAACGTCGGAAGGATACGACCACACCGTTCCATACGCCGGCTATGGCAGGAGGGTTGTTCACGATCGACCGGAAATACTTTTTCGATATTGGGGCGTACGATGAGCGGTTGAAGATATGGGGTGGCGATAATCTGGAGATGTCTTTCCGGGTGTGGCAGTGTGGTGGGGAGGTGGAGATTGCACCCTGCTCGCACGTTGGTCATCTGTTCCGGAAGAGCTCACCATATACGTTTCCTGGTGGCGTTAGTGGGGTAATATGATTGAAATAATTATATTACTTAATCTAAAAGAGATATTTTAAAACAATTTCTATTATCTTCCATAGATTCTCAACGAAAACCTGGCCCGTGTCGCTCTCGTTTGGATGGATGATTGGGCCAAGTTTTTCTTCAAGTTCAACAAGGGTACCGAAGAGTTCAAAAGCTTGGTAAGTCCGCCATTTTGAAGATCGTTTTGTACAGCGAACTAATATTGCCTTCCCTTCGTAGAACGTTTCCAATCGATTGGCACTGAAGCGCACCCTAAACTGCAAATCGTTCGACTGGTACCTGAGGCGCGTCTGGCCCCAAAACTTCTTCCCGGCGCCGAACAAATTTTTCGGCCGCATACAACCGATCGACCTCACGTCAACGTTCGACTACCAGGAGTACCTCACGCTGATGAAGAAGATAAATCTCATCATAAAAAATCTTAACCCGGAGCTCAAGTGGAAGTTTCTCATCAAATACCTCACGGAAAATGTGAAACGGATCGGCGACTCGATGAAGGCGGCCAAACACAGCCCATTCTGTCTGCACAAGCCAAAAACGAACACGGCCATTAATCAACCGTACGGTCAGGCGTATCTGCAAAAGTGTTCGCTGCTGATCAACGTGCTGGATGAGCAGTTCGTGATCGACGACTATGGGCGCATCATGACGGACGAAGGGATTTGCCTGGATTCGTTCCGCAAGACCAGTATCGATGGGGAGGAAATTGTGGAAGGTACGAGAAAGATAAAGATGGTAACGTGCGGAAGTCAGAAGCCGAATCAACGGTGGGTGTACGAGACGGATACGTACCATCTGAAGAACATTGGGGACGCTTCGGAATGTCTCGAGCGGAGCGTTACGATGATAAAGGATGATGGCGAAGATAAGTACGAACTGTTTCTGGGTCCGTGCGATGTGCGGAACGAGCTGCAGAAGTGGATGCTGTTTCCGGTGGCGTGGAAGTAAGGTAAGCGTCCGGAGCTTCCGCAATACTAGTCCGAGTTAGTAAACCCCGCTCAGGATATCTGCACAATCTCTCTTTCTCTCTCTGTCTCTCTTCCTATCTCAATCTTTCCCTAAATCATCCGTGTGTAGTTTACTACGAGGAACAAAGGCAAACAAAAAGGATTTCAACCAATATCAATTAGTTTCTCTCACATACCAGTCCTGTTCTCCACTAGTTAACAAGAGCAATTTAAACGTTAGTGTGTAATGTTAAGTAATCTCGCAGCTCTGTACCGAACCGGGCCCAAACTAAACCAACGTCGTAGTCTGCATGTTGTGTGTGGCAAATCTTTAAACACAAAATACTCAGTTTGAGAGGGCGTGAATGTGAAGAAAAAAACGTATTTCATTACAGTAAGATAAACCGTGTAGCTTAATGGGCTTTAGCGGTACCGTACCGTACCCAGGGAATAAGGATAATGTGGTCGTATAAGTATATTAGGTGTATCTATCGGTGTATGTGTGCGAGACGCTCTTTTGTTTCTATTTGTACTTTTGTAATGGAGTTTTTCCCCCCTTTTTTCTCTCGCTCCACTTGACAAGACTTATTAGCAGTGTTAGGATTTTCGTTTACCACATTAATTGTACTTCCTTTTCAACCCCATTTTCTTGTTAGGATTATATAATTTGAAACTGTGATATTGTGAGTAGAGCCAAGCGGGGGAGGTTTTTTGGACCACTCACCCGATAACAAATAACACAAGCAAACTCAACGCTCAAATATAAATGCATAATTTCTAATACAAACCTTTGTCAGGATGGGAACGCAAAATGACTGAAGGTAACATCCGAACAAGCGCGAAATGTCACATGACAAAGTATACTTGGCTCAGATCGTGGTCTGCGGTCCTCTAAATATCTCAAGTTCGAGCGTCGTCTTCTGCCAATTCAATGTCCTGGCTTTTTTGGTGGATGTCTCAACGATTCTTCTTTGGCCTAACGATCTCTGAGGTCATGTCTGTCATTTCTGGCTTACTATACTCGATGATACCATGTAGTTGGATAGTCTAGTCCTTACTACGGGGTGTGGATGGGAAATCTGTATGAAGACCGGTGCCGCTGTCACATCTACGACCGGGCCTGATGTTTCGACGCCTTCATGCCAATTTGAGCCTAGTCTCCTCGTGATTGACCCTCGAGGTGAAAGAGGAGGTATTTTCCCTCGTTACGATCGCTATGCAGCTATGAAATCCAGAGCCGCATTTTCAAGGGAATTGTATCTATTACGGGGTCCACAAACTCCTGCGATACAGAAGACTTCAACAGCACACAAAATACGGAATATATCACTCGCCGTTTTCGAGTAGGGATCCCGTTCGCCGTTAGTCTAGAGGAATTGAAATCGTCGAAGATCAGATGCATCCTTGGGCCGAGATTCCTGGACAGTGATCCACGCCGAGACCCGATAATGTCCAATAGACTTGCCTAATAATTACAAGTTGAAGAAGCAAACGCCGTCACAGTTGATGTCAGCAGTCTACACAGAGTTTACTACACGGGTCGTCCGGTGTCATTCTCATTCAAGGTAAGTACAGCTCACCAAAGCTCGTCATTATAGCAGCTCTTCCATTGTACTTTCTAAAGAGTAATTAGGAGCATAAAGTCATTTTTATTATCCTCCTCTCTTTTTGTTTGCATTGAACTGAAGTAGTGTTGATTGGAGAGCTCAAGAGCAATATTCGATCTCATGTCCTAGCTATGAAGCTCTATCCCTACCATGAAGCTCTGCCCGCATTCCTATGCAGGATAGAACTTCATACTTCAGGTTTTTAATGTAAGTATAAGGACCTCAAAAGTTCTGAATAGATCCACCATCCTCCTGTGAGACTCTGTTTCTAAATGGAGAAGTTTCCTCAGCATATGCAGTATGACCAGTTGTTGGCTGTCAGCACCTTTACAAATTGCTAAAAATGTATGTTTCAGGGCGCGATCACCTATCTGGATATCACACCAGATTAAAGTAGTATTTTTGCAGGACCGCCTGGTAGTCATCATTTCGTGGGTTACATCCTCAACATCACACAAAAACGGTCAGTCAAAGTTGTTTTGCTTTTTCAATCTATTTGTGCATGATATTTATTCTCGCTTGATACTCACATTCACTACAATTATAACGGTAATAGGTTTCTAAATACATGTACAAAAAAGAAAGAGTAGCTTACTAACTAAAGCTTGTGTGGTGTTTTGTCCTTTTTTGTTTGTATGATTTGTTGTTTTTGAGTTTTCTTACGGCTTAAAGAGACACAAAAAAAAAGTACTTGTAGTTATAATAGTAATAATGGTTGCGGGTAATTAATTGTGTAGGTCGCGCGGTTTGATGATGTGTTTGTTACTTGGTGGACAAGAACAAGATGGAAGTCAAATCAAATAACTAAGAGAGAAACACTAAAAGAAATGGCTAAGAGTAGTAAACTAAGAGAAGGTAACGGGGAATACAAATAAAATCTTACAAAAGGAACACACACACACACTACAGCGTGTGATGGTAAAAAAAGAAAGATGGCGTAAAGTAACCTCCCTATCTGTTAAGTTGGTGAGTGCGCGTCGTGTTTTGTTTCCCTTTATTGAGTCGCGTTTCGCGTTGCGTTTGTTTAACTATGATGATTAGTGTGCTATTTAGTTTCGCTTTATTTCTACCACATCGCCATCATCGATGGACTTGGTCGCTCTGCATTCATCTGTTTCTTCTCGCTTTTTACTGCTCTTACTTTCGCGACGACGTTTCGCGTGTGTGTGTATATTTGGACTAATAAAAAAAAACGTACAAGAAAAACAGCGGTGTAAAACAGATAAAATCATCTCAGGACAACAATAAAACAAACATTACTTTACAAAACAACCTGCTTTGCCTGCCGCTTCTTCAAGTAGCAGGACCACGTGGAAGACGAGTTGATGGTGCGTGTTTATGTGGGCTTAAGATCCAGGCTTTCTTCTGCCAGTCACTTTGTATTAGCTTCTTAACTATAGTGTGCCGATCATGCGAAACCGTAGGGACCTATCGACGTAGACAATCTCGCCCGGTATCTTGGTCCATCATTAAATTGGTAACTAATTTGTAACAGCGTGCGTGTGGCGTAATGTAGGAATTGGTTTTCTAATTGTAAATATGTGTGTCTTCCAATCTCGCTTCCCTAGGCCACGGACTATCGGCGATCCGCGTAGACGACAATCGAACCACCGCTTGCTCCTATCTGTCAACCGGAATCTGGTGACGCACATCTCGCTGTCCGGAATCGGTAAGCTACCTCAATGCGCTTTTGTATTCCAACCTGGTCTACGTTTAATGGCTACCGGGTTTTTTGTGTTTGTTTCTGCTGCAGTCGAAAGACACGATCAGCTTATCGTACGCGCTGTATCGCACAGCTACCAAGAAAACACAAATCCACCACGAACGGTACCTGGTTCGAGCTGTGATGCTCTTGAAGTTACGCGAGAGGTAAGTTAGCGCGATAAAAACCCTCCTCCAAACGTTTTATGATCACGCTCCGAATCTTCCTGGGTTGAGTGCGATCTCTAGTCTACTGCCTAACATCAGACATACACTTATCGGAGATCAGATGGCGTCGGTGTTTTTTGTGCGCCATTTTCTTCTTGCCGCTGTTTGCGGCAATCCTAATTAGAGCAACTTGGTTCGATTGTTGTGTTTGGCCGCTTGCCGGGAAAGGTTTTGCGGGGCAGGGGAGGAATTCGGGAAAATAGGTAATTCAATATTCGCTAACAGTAACTAATTAACAAACAAAGCTAAGCTCACGGTGCATCGAACGCACGGTACTATCCAACGCAACGATCTATCAAACTAGGAAGAACTAAAACTCAACAATACTTGTAACACTTGCACTACTAATCATTACTTTGTAAGGACGCACCTTCGCTAGTCCGGCCAGTTCTAACCTATTTCGTGTCCGGAGCAATTCGGAGGTTTGGTCAGCTTACGAGCGTCCCCACTATTCACTACAGGTTAAAAATTTCGCTACTATACTTCCCTCGGCGTACTTTTTCCAGATCAGGCGAGCAGATTTTACATTTGGCTTTGGTTCTTACAATTTCTTTTCGTTTTTTGAGTACCATGATTACTTTCTCGCTTAGATCTGGACGCGGAATTTTATCATTTAAACACAGTTGCTTTTTACACAATAACAGTAGCTGTCAATCAAGCTGTCAATCGTTCTATGCTAAAATGGTAATATGGGGAGTAGCTAATAGTAATAATTAAACACGATAAAACATATAAAACGTCGATTTCCAGGGAGCAAATAAGATCGGTATGGCAAGTAGATTTTTT
This sequence comes from Anopheles stephensi, assembly GCF_013141755.1. Lineage (NCBI taxonomy): Eukaryota > Metazoa > Arthropoda > Insecta > Diptera > Culicidae > Anopheles > Anopheles stephensi. The sequence goes on along the minus strand of NC_050203.1, from coordinate 81,693,174 downwards.
GTTAACAAACTACAAACGAGCAGGGTATTTTATCACCGTGTCCGTCACTTGCAGAGACGCCTGTTTGTGCGTTGTGTTAAGTGTGCCTTCCTAATTCCTAATCTCATAATCTCTCGTCGGTCGTCTCTCGCTGCAATACTATAACGTTTCGGCAACGCACTACCTGTAATGGTCGAATGGGTAATGGTAATCTGAATCTCTTGTTGCGAGTCCACCCTTCTGAATACAAGGTACTTAGGTGCTAGTCGAAAGGGTACTAGCAACGAACCCACCCTATATCCGGCAAACGAGTGCCCAGGGTTTTTTTCCCCATACTTCTTACGCTACGATGTAGGATCGATTGTACCTTGCGGGTTTAGTAGTTGTAGTAGTAGTAGTAGTAGTAGTAGTAAAAACAAAACACGTTGGCTGTGACCACACACACTCGAAGCAAGTGCGAGCAGCGCGATAGTACTGTGGCCGAATACTGTCGAAGGAACCATCTGGATCGTGATCGTTGATCATCATCAGCAGCAGCAGGTACACCCTAGATCCGCGGGACCACACGTGTGCGTGCGTCCGGTGGTCAGGTGACCTGTAAGGGTTCGTCACCGTCCTCGTTGTTGTTCGTCTCCATCTTGATGTCCTGGTCCGGGACGCTGCCGAGGCTTGCCGCCGGCGAGACGGGCTCTTCGTCCGAGGGTGTCGAGCTGCGGGACGAGTGTGTATCGGTTTGTCCATCCTGCTGCTGCTGCTGTTGAGCTTGTCGCCGTCCGAACGGACTGTCCCGTGCGGTGTTTGACTGAGAGGAAGGTGATTGCTGCTGCTGTTGCTGCTGGTGCTGCAATCGTAGCGGGATCGGTAACTGAGTCACTTTCCCCATGAAGGATCGTATCTCCTCGAAGTAAGAGTCTTCCGGGATGCCACGACTGTTCCGCCGGGCCGCTCGCAGCCGTTCGTCCAGTCCAAGGCCTAGGCCAGCTGCGTCCGCTTCGTGCTTCTTCAGATGCCGGTCCAGGTTCGTCTGCTGACCGAAGCATCGCTCACACAGCGCACACTTGAACGGCCGCTCCTTGTTGTGGATGTTGCGCACGTGTCTCTGCAGGTTGCTGGAGATGCTGAACGATCGCTCACAGTACCGACATTTGTACGGCTGTTCGCCCGTGTGGGTACGCAGATGGCGCGTCAGGTTAGCCGATCGCGGGAACACTTTGCCACAGAACTTGCACGCGTACCGATCCTTGTTCTTGCCGTGAGAGCCTGCCGTACCGCCGCCAGCACCTCCGGTCGGCAGGTTGTGGTTGATGATGTTGGCGTTGTTGTTGTTGAGGACATTCCCACCACCGCCACTGTTGGACGCACTCTGACGTAGCTGCGATAGACTGACGGCGAGTGCTTCCCGTTCCTTTAACCGCTGCAGATTGTACGAGGAGGAGGATCGAGGTGGCAGAAACGACCCACGGTACGGGAGAGGAAGTCCCGCCTTGGCGATCGCTTCCAGCATGAGCGGATTAAGGCCCGGCGGTCCGGAAAACAGGGCGTTCGGGTTGGTGTGGTTCGCGAGGCTCGATATTCGGAACTCGTCCTTAATGTTGATGTGGTTGTTGTTGGTGTACTTCGAGCTGTTGTTGTTGTTGTTGTTGTGGTTGGTAGGGCTCGGGCTCTTATCACTATCGGACGGTTTGCTGTGGTTGTTGTTCAGATTGTTCGAGTTGTTGTTGTTATCGTTAAAGAATATCACATTGCTGCCGGGCTTGCTGTCGGTCGAGCTGGCCCGCGGCGGATCCGTCTCGTCGTCGGACGAGGTGGAGGTGGACGTGCCGCCGCCGCCGCCGCCAGCCGAAGACTTCTTGCGCTCCACCCGCAGATCGAGCGGTTGCTCGGCGAGGCTCTGGTGTTGCTGCTGCTGCTGGTGCAGCAGATTCGACGAGGACGACCGGTTGACGAGCGAGAGATCGAACGGTGCCGGCAGGGTGGATCCGAGACCGAGCAGCGGATAGACCGCGCCTTGCTTTGGACTGGGCAACATCTTGCGCGGTGAGTGATCCTTCTCGCGCATCTTGCGCCTCACTGCATTCGCGCAGATCACGGTTGCGGCCGTTGTTGTCTCTTTTGTGACACGCGGGGACGAGAGTAGATATGGGGGGGGGCGTCAACGTCGCCGTCGTCTTCAGCCAGCTAACAAACCTGCCAAGAGAACAACAATAGAGAACAAAGAAAAAAAGACGGAAAAGAAATTGTAGAGAAATTAATGACAACGAACGCAGAGAAACGATCTTGCGGCCGGTTCCGTGCGGGATCTTAATTGAGTCATTCATTTCCGTTGCGTTCCCGGACACCACACGTGGAGTGGCAGCTTCACGCGAAATCGTGGAGTGTTTACGTATAAAGAAGCCATCCCGATGGCCTATCTTCAAAGTGTCCAGAGTCCGGAGAAAAGCTACGTACGCCAACCAATAACAATGAGTTCTATTGAAGCCGAGACAATCGGAATTAGACACAAGGGTCCTCCTGACACCAAACGTCCCGGCCACCAAAGGGGGTTGGAACAAATGAAGTGTGCCCTCGGTGGACACAAAGTGACCACGACTCCGACCGTGAGCAGATGCGACCCAGTTCGAACGAGGCTCCCGGAGACTCCAACTGTCGCCGAGTAAATATTGAACTTGCTATCATCTTTTGATATTGTCTAGTGTGTGGTGGTGTCCGAGCGAATCCGATGGCCCGACTGTCACTGGCGTCCGGTTGGAATGTTAATCAAAAAGACCGCCCTTGCGTCTTCGTCATCTGCGCCGGGCCTCTCCTACCATTAGGGGCGATGATGATGATGACGATGATGATGCAGCTCGTTGCACCCAACGCTCGGCAACCGACTGCGGAAATGGTCCGCAGGCCCAAAGACAAAGAAGGATGGAGGTTAGGAAAAACGACCAGTGCACCGGACAAAAGTAGCCACGGGCAGCTAGCGACTGCACCACCGTGCGCGCCCTGTCATTGGATTCCAGGGATTCAATGCGGAGATGCCAGAGCCTGCTCCAGATTTCCTTTTATGAAAACCCATTATTTGTTCGCCACGACAGGGCGCGCAAACGGTCTGAAGTGTGGCGCACGACGACCCCGAAATGGCACGTGGGTGATGCTGCTGCTGATGGCTACTCTCAGCGTGTCTCAGCCCCGTTACCTCGATTTTCCCGCTGCCATCGCATCTTCCGAAATGGACAGTTTTCAAACGGGCGTTTGATCGCGTGTTGCCGGGGTCGTGTTTGCCGACCACTCGACTCGTAGCGGTTTTTACAGTGTGGCCGAGCGGCCTCAAGAGCCACTCGCCTTGTTCAACAAACTTTCTTTCGCCCCCCCCCCCCCCACCCGAGATGTTCCCCCTTATCAGGTTAATTCCGCAAAGGCAAAACGAAAAGCTGGATCATTCTTCTTCGGGTCGGGGTACTATGTCCGCGCGGAATTCGTCACGGAGCACCACGGTCGGCATGGATGTTTGTTTTGCTACAGTTCTTCCTTTTCCTATTTGCCGTGCGGTCCCGTGCGGGATGAATGCATGTTTCTATCGGTATCCCCTCACCCTTTTCCAGCCAGGGCAGGGAAGCGATAGGCGACCTGCAGGTCGATGAAACGTCGCCGGTCAATCGCGCACGAGCCGTGTCGTCCAAGGGTGCGCGTGAGTGTTCGGGATTGGAAATTGAAAAGCCCAACACACCGCGTGTGTGTGTGTGTGTGAGTGGAAAACGGAAACAGGGCCGAAATGCCGTCATGCGAAAATGGGAATCGTGATATGCGATCATTATCGTTGCGGTGTAGCGGGTGTTATGTGGTTGGCCCCCAAGTCGTTCGTCCAACCTGAGGGTAGCTCCAAAAACTCCAGGTGACTAATGGTTGGAGGATTGGCGACCAGCGAGAGAGAGAGAGAGAGAGAGTTGGGGTGAAATGATTTGTACCGATTCAGAAAGATTGTGTGGATAATGATGTTCAAATTGCTTCACGGCTTCTTGGTTTTGGTGCATGATGATTGGAGAGGTCTGCACGCCCCGAAGGTAATCCCCGAAGGTGGTTAGAGTCGCCATGGTCTTTACTTGCTTATGATAGCAGTATATGGCGTATAAACGGCACAATTTACAGCCAGAAGAAGCATTATTTGTAGCTCTTAAAACAGATATGTATCGAGCAGATTTGATTTGTCTGCGTGATGCATCAACATGATCTTTCGGTGAGCTGTTGTATCTCTATGTAGTAATGTGGTGACCGTCCAACAGAAAAAAAAACTGGCTTTCAAAAATTCCACCCAATCCAGATCGACACACAAAGATACCCTATCTCCATCACAAACATCTTTCACCCACCCAAATTATGTCATTTGGCGCCGAACAAGCCCAATGGACCAATATTGAAGGTTGTCATCGGGCGAAAAACAATATCAAATTGCTATATTCCACCCCTGGATTCGGTTTGGTTCGTGTTTCTGTGATTGCGCAACCATTCCCAGTTACACAGGAATCGTCCGGAATGGTTAGGTTCGTTAGTCCACGTTTCACGACGTTTGGCAGGGAGACGTCTAATAGCCCTCAAACCAGAAGAAGGGTCTCGGTCTCTCTTTCCCTAACTCCAGTTCTAGCAAGGATCTAGTCGTGGTAGGCAAACGAATGTACTGAAATTGATATAAATTTGATTTGAAAATAATAAATAACGTCCGTCCGCTGTTGTGTGCCGTAAGCCGCCCGAACCGAACAGCTCCCAGCATCATGACGTTCGAAAACCAAACATGGTGAAGCTGTATGCGCTCCGCAAAACAATGCACAAATGAAATGCATAATAAAGAAACCAAACTGAAACGCGGGTGGCACCAGGAACGGTACGAAAGGAAATAAAGTAACTGCAATTCCTACTTATTACCGTGTGCCGGCTTTTGTTCCGCCGATCGTCACAGATCCGGGCGGGTTGGAGTTGAGGAGTTAATCGCGAGCACGAGCCATTCGTTTACGTTTGCTGGTTTATTTGGTTTAGTTTTGTTTTTTTTTCGTTGGTTTCGTTGCTGTTGCCAAACGCCACGACAAAGTCCAAACAACGTCATGAAGACGAAGTTGACGACAAACACGGCGAACCGATCCCGATGGTGCCCAGGTACGCTCGGTGGTGAGTCGTAGACTGATGGAAAGCACGTGCGAGCGCGAACAGGGGAGGGGTATGAAATCGACTACACCGATTTCTATTATGAATAAATATAAATAATCATTACGAGTCATGCGCACCGAGGATGAGGATGGGTCCGGGAGACTGGCGGGGATCAACCTACGGTGAAGTTGCAGTAAGCAGATCATGTATTGATCCGGTTAGCGGGATGTAGTTGTGCCATTCAAATCAGCTTTGGAGACCGGGATGTCTCGGGAGAGTTTTGAAGTCACGGATGGTAAGGATCGCGATCGACTACCGTAAGAGGAGTCCAGAGTTCAAATCTTGATTGATCCTAGGTGTCCTCTTCCATCATGGAGTTGCTTCAATAGAAATTCCTTTTTCAAGCTCGGTTGAGTGATCTGCTTAGCTAATCCATCCAAATAGCTAAGATATCTTCAAGGTTATGAAGAATCGTTTCATTCATTATCTCCACTCCAAAAGCATTCAAATTCTTCTGTAATCTTAATCGAACGTTTTCGACCTCTATTCACATACGTCTTCAAGCAGCAACCAGTAAGAACTCAATGATTGATTATCCGATGTCGGCAACTAACTGTGCGCCTCTCGAAACCTCCCATTTATTTATCCGAGCTTCTCTTGCCGGCCACGCTATTCCCCTCCGACAACAGCAGAAAAAAAGCGTCATTCCATGTGATTGAGTTCCTAATCGGATTTCGGACCGGATTCCGATGGATGTCTGTGATGGATATTCATACCAAGATTCGTACACACACAAAAAACCCTCCTCATCGATCCCTCGAACATTTCATTTAACATCCTTAAATATTCTTGGTGTAACCACAAAAGTGATACTTTGTACCTCTCGCTTTGTGTGTGTGTGTGTGTGTGTGTGTGTGTGTGTGTGTGTTGTGTCTGCTTGTTGCTGATATATTTATTCATCTTGTACCTTTCCTGTTTTTTGCACACCCGAAAAAACCCCTTTCCCACCTAAGCCATCCGTCTGCGGATCGTTCTTCCCGAGCTCAGCAATATTCGATTACCAGCGTTGGAGCACGGAGCATGTGGGAGCAGTAGCAGACATTTCACCTTCTGTTTAGGCAAATGGTAGGCATGCAGTGTGTGCCTGATACGGGCCAATCGGTTGGGCGGGCCCGGTCCGGCCGCAGTACGAACGATCATCTTCATCATCATTAGCTTCAGCGCACATCCACGCCACACCCCGTACGAGCTGGAAGACGCGTTTTGCGCGCGCTCTTTGTTTGCAACTGACCGCGCACCGGTGGTGTCTTGCGGTGAGCCAGCCAGTCTCCGGCCAGCACCGGGTATCCGTATACTTCACCGATCCGACGAGATCGTTCATCAAAAAGCCGTGTCCGGGGGAGCCTTCCCTGTTTCTTTCTAAACGCGGCCGGGCCATCTGAACCGAGCGAGCGGACATTTTTCTTTCGCCGGCTTCCTTCTGCTTTCGTTTGATTGAGTGATGGACATTTTCTGGTTAAAAAGTGTATCTAATTTCTACAATCAAATTAAATTGAAAGTTCCATTTCGTTCCATCCCATCCCGATGGGTCGGCGGGATGGACGGGCGACCAGGCGTGGGGTCCGACATGAAATGGGTCTCGTTGGATGTGGGGATCCGTCCCTTCTGGAGGGGCTACCGGCAGCTTCTTTGAATTTCCAGTTTGAAATACCGCAGTGGCACACGGTGTGACACACTGTGGTGTTCATTTACATGTCTCCCGGGTTTTGGTGGGCAACCGGGGTGGGGGGGCTGACGCTGGGGGAAGGATTTTCGGTAGAAGACATGAAGGCGAAAGGAAAATAAGCAAACTGACAGCCAGGGTAACAGGATTGGCTTGTTAGAGATGATCGTCGCTGCAAAATGGAAGCGAGATAGAGAGAACCCGGGGCCCACGAAGCGTTTTGAGGTGAAGTCCACCCGGAGTGATCTTCAAGCCCAGGTAAGCCGAGGAGTGAGCAACGGCTTCGAGATTGACATTTCATGTGGTTTTCATAAAATAGTGCAGCCTCGACTAAAGCCCCGAACACCGAAAACGCTAGAGATGTCCACGAGTTTTTTTTTTGGGGTGGAGAATGCACGCACGAGGAATTATGACCCTCTCCTAGGCGACCCGAAAACCAGAAGCATTTCTTGGATCACGCGCGATCAATTCAAGGGGCACGAAAACAGGGGCTATCGCACGGCACCCGCTGCGTGACAGACTCGGCAAGACCTTGAAGATGATTTCGGCCGGCGCGAGGTCCCGCAGTCGGGCGAGATATACGAGTGGCAGTAGCTTCATTCCCGGGAGAGACTTGACGTTTTAATGCTGTGCTGAGGTGGAATGTCTGGTTGAATACATGGCCCGCTATCAAACGGATGCTTTTAGACCGGCGAGTGGGGGCCCCATCGTAGCAGTGTCGTGTTTTTTTGTGTGATGGATTTCTTGTCCACCGTCGGCGTGTCGTTGATCGATGCCGTACCGGTGAGAATTTGATACATTTTTTGGCTTCCGTACTTTGCCGACCCCGTTGCTTCTGAACCACCACCAAGAAAAGAAACCCCTTCAAAAGTCCCCAACAGTCCAGAAGAGTCTCTCGTATGCATGTCATTGGTGGTTGTGTTTTTTTGGACAACAAGCGAGAACCTCCACCAAAAAGGAAAAAAAAGAAGCTGTTTCCCTGGAGGAAAACCAAATCTCGACCAAGTGATCGATTGACGGCGTTAGTGGTCGGCAAAGGTAACTGGATCCTGGGAACCGCAAACGTGCCGTGACGAGGATGAACGAGGTCCAGCGACCGTTGGCGGTTGACCGTCGTCGTCTTCCTCCTCTACAAATAATAAATGTTAACAGCAGCAATAAAACTAAAGCTTCTTCGGTGCGGTTGGCCTGGTTGAGGGGGGATCGGCTTTTGCGTGGCGCGACTCGACAATAAATCAAATAAACCGATTCGATGCGCCGGAAATAAGATACGCAGTCCGCACCGTGAACGGAACGATCGTTTCCGTTACGCAGTTTTCCTTTTTCCTTTGTGGAGTGAGAAACTTTCTACACCCCATCGGAGAGCGATTCGAACAAAAAAATTGGAGCAGAAAAGTGCATCGGGTCGCATCGTCACTTTCCTATCAGATCTCGATCCGTCTTCGTCTAGGCGAAGATCACGGACAATCGATAGGTGAAATGGTGCGCTGGCAAAAAAAGAAGAAAAATCCGCAATGTCACAACACAAGGAACCCCCTCCCCCCGCCAGGGAGTCTTAATTGAGACGTTATAAATTCACGATTTCGCTCCAATTCCTTGACGACATCTCGTCCAGAGCTTCACCGTGATGTCCGCGGTGCTCGATAAGCGTGCCGGTGCATTAATTGAATCATTAATTTACCATGCCATCGTCGGGAGTTTGGGGATTGGGACATTAAAACTTATCGTGTCATCCCTGCGGGAGAATGGGAATGCAGGATTCATTGAAATTCTGGTACATGTCGTGGCATCAGGTGAAAACCGAACACCGGCCTATCGTAAGAGGCCATCTCTTTCGAACCAGTCAACCTGTTGACAACTGCGGTGCAGCAGAACCGCATCCCAACGCTCGATGCTATCAGTGGCTCGTGGTGCCCCTTCTTATGGACAGTCTGTTTGCCGTTAGCCCACCGCTTGTATGACACCCGGCTCCCTCCCGGGTAATTGGAAGCAGTGTTGGCCTGTTAGAAAGGTATCTATTTTCGTGACAGCTGAATTGGTGTTCGATAGTCGCGGTTCGGTAGCGCTTTCCATCTGAACTGGAGCAGGGCCCCGCGTAAACTGACAGCTGCCCAGGCTGGAATTGCCCTGATTATAGTGGGTTGATGGTGTGGCTTCTTCGGGAAGAGACGACCGAACTGACAGGCCGCTTCACTTTCCCCTTGGTGCTAGAAGTGAAGGCTCTTGAAGAGTGATCGTTCGAAGATCGAATTCTGAAGAAGACTGTTTCAACCAGGCTATTAGTCCAGAACGTAAGATTGTGTGAATTCCAATTCCGATGTACGATCGCACTCCGTATCACCTGGACCCAAGTGTGACGGGCAGAGACTCCGATGCACTTTCGATAGATTGAACCATTTCAAGGATGTGATTTGGTGGGCTCTTAGCCTCCGGGCGACTACTGGTATTAACCGGCGATCCAAAAAATTGGAACAACAACAGTGAATTAGCCCAGTTTCGATTAGCTGCCCACTCTAAGTGACCCGAGCAGAGCGTTCGAGCAGCGAGCGGAAAAAAGGGATAGTCCGTCCACTAGAATTCGATCCCCAGCACGGCTACGGTGGAGAACGTTTTTTTGATGTCGCGGAATGGTATCATATTTCAACATCACCCGAGGGCCATTAGATAGTGACGAGCGACCGTTGACTGTTTGTTTTGTTTGTCGGCACGTAATGCTCTACCGCTGCTAGTAGTTGAAGCTCCACTTCTGTTCTACCCGGCGAAGGGTTCCGAAGAGTTCCAGACCGAGAGAGCGTCCAGGAGAGGTACAGTGCGAGTATTCGGGTGGCTTTCGAACGTACAGCGGGGTAGTAAGCCTTTCGTAAGCTCGCGTGATCTAGAAGAACCAATTAATTTCGAGGTGATCATGGGAAGGTGGAAGGCTTCATGAATATTGATCGGGCTTCGTTCGCAGTGCCTTTCACCTTGAGAGCGTTTGTGGTGCATGAGCACACGACAGTCTCGTCTGTCCGGCAGCCAGCGTTGACGCCCTTCCTGCAAGCTAGGCCGACCGATAATCGGGGGGGCCAACAGCACGTAATGACCGGTCGTCATCGATTAGACGACCGGTTCATCACCGAGCGCCGCGTTCTAGTTCTGGCCGGCAATCATTCTAATGATTACCGAACGTTAATTGATTGCTTTCGCGAAACGCGTCCTTTCGCACACCGAAGCGGTATCCTTCCCTTCGCCCCCGGCTGCCATCACCACAACCACCGACAAACCGGAAGCGGTTCTACAGCACAGCAGCAATGGATTAGTGGGGACCCAGAGGAATGATTTGTCAAATCGGCCGCCCCGGACCGCGGCCATGGAACCTAACTTAATCCATTAACTGTGATCACATTTTTCACAACTCACTCATCGGATATTTTGGTGATCGGTAGCAGATGGATGGATAGAGATCGAGATAGTGGAGAAGGGGCCGCACAGAAAAAAAAGGGAAAAAAACTGGCCGGCTGAGAGATCGGCCTTCGTGGCGCAAAACCGTGGCGTTGGCGAATTTCATGGCCGAAGGCGATCGATTGCGGTTGGGTGCGCGCTTCGCGATCTACATAAAGCTAATTAATTATGTGCCTGCACCTTTCTGCCTTCGACCTAGGCGACTGTGTCACTCTGCCTGTGAGTGTGTGTGCGCGCGCGCGCGAAGATTTGCAGATGTAGATCAAAGATTGATCGAGGCAGTGATCGGGTGTCCTAGCGGTAGTAGCAGGTCGATTAGGGCACCCAATGCTTGCCATCATAAAATCAGATAAAAATTAAAAAGGAATTTAAATATGTCATCGTTTTAGAGCGTTTTAAGGCTCCGTCGAAGGTTCGGAGGAATATCGGATGTTTCCGATATTATTTAGCGCTCATCGGTCGGGGAAGCTAGCGAATGCTAGGTTGGAAAATGTAATACGATCGGTGGGTTACGTTTGCGGTAGGTGAGCGCTTTTAACGATGTGCTATGTGGCTCGGGAAAGGTGCGTGCGTGTTGAAATTAGCTCCGGGCACCGTAATAAGCGAGTTGATATTTTTGATGAATTTACATTTTGCGCCTCGGGGTGATAAGGTGAGAAGCAATCTTGATGTATCTCGCCTGGTGCAACACAGCAACAGGCACAGGCAAATGTATTTATATCGCCCTGTTTTGCGAACAGCTACAATGTTGAAAACATCGCAGGGAAAGGTAGGCATTTTTTGGGAGGACTCCGAGACGCCAACAGAGCGAGAATCGTAATCTGGTTCATTTGTAACGATGTTGGCCGTGTTTTGCAAACAGTGTTCAATTTTATTGCATGTGCAATTTTTATGTCTTTATGTTGTGTTGTGTACATACAGACACAGCGAACATCAGGAGGGATTGATAGGACGGGTACAACGCCAGCTCGATCGAGAAGAGAGAAAGTGTTGAAAGCGGATCGCAATCGGATCATCGGCTGGCAAAGAAGCCTTCGCCGAAGACCATTGGGACGCAAGAAATGGACACCATCCTTACGGTTTTGTGAGGTGACCAGCCAGCTTTGCAGTGCGGTCTGTCCCTCGCCAGCTGGAGCCAATAAAACACTGGGGATCGCTGGGAAGCACAAAGCCCCTGACATTGGCACTCGACTGGGCTGTGAGGAGTTGGCAACTTTCACGGGATGAAACTGCAAATCAGGGCTCCTGGCACGATAAGGCTTATTATTAGACCGCATAGGTTCCATTGATTGACGCCTCTAATCCATCGCCTCCATCCGAAAGGCTCCCATTCGTTCGAGTAGCGTGCGTTGATGATATGGTGGTCAGGACGCCACGTCGTTCCATTCGCGATCGATCGCTATCCGTGCTCGGTCCGTGCTACAAAGAAGCGATCGGATCGCGTATGTGCATTAGGGGAAGATTCGATACCACGCGGGAAGCTCCTACCGTGACCGGGCAGAAACAAGCGACTGCTGCTGTTGCTGATGCTGATGCGGTCCAAGAATTCTTTAGCCTAATGCCCAATAATCACACTGACCTAGAAAGCGTTTGGTACGGTTGCTTGATGACCTATCATCATCATCATCATCGGCGGTGGCGGCAGACCCATTTGATTCAATTCTCATCACAACCTGATCGTCTTGCACTTGAGAGTTGGCAGGTTGGCAGCGTAGCGTTGAGAAAAGATCCCACATATTAGGCGGGATGGACGCCGAGTGGCTTTTAGTGGCGTCAACAACGGATGGCAATGACAGAGCGCTCTAATGGTGGGTCGGTCCCATTCTGCTGGAGATGAACTTGACGGGTTGAACCCATTCCCGGTGCAATTTTGCATGCTGGCGATGACGAAACGCCACGCCACACAAAACAATGGACGAGATTTTTGCAGTTACCGGCTTCAGGTACAATAAAGACACGTTTACTGAGCTCGCGCCACCATTTGGCTCGTTTGCTTGATATGATTTAATTACGCAAATGACTCGTGCAATTCGTGACACCTGAAGAAGCCACCTGAATGTCCTCATGCGATGCGTTGTTTGCTCATTCATCGTTGATGCGGTGAGCATGATTACGTCAGATTACGATGTGATCGAAGCGATGATGATGATCGCGACAGAGTGTTATTCTTGTTCCCCAGTGCCGTCGACGACATTGTAATACTTTTGCACCATGTCGCCGTAGGGAGTTTGCGCGTCAGGTCTCGGCCAGTAGCCTGTGGCTACTTTCGGATGTCATCCCCATCGCGTCGGAATGTACCGGAGAGGAGAGAGAGAGGGCTAGAAAAATGCACGCTTTGTTAACAGCTGACGGCGAATTATGATTGATGATGTCTATTGGGTGTTGCTGCCGCATCTTTCGCATCCTTTCAAGCTGGCTAATTCAGCTAAGTCTGAGTCGAACCGGTGTGATAAGTATGATTGGAGAGTTGGAGTTGAAGTTCGGTTGAAGTAGCAAACAGCTCCTAGCGTGATCAGTATTGAAGATCTTCAGTTGAGGAATATCTGAGCTCTCCTTATGCTCAGGGTTTCTTTGCCTTGCGCTGTTGAAGCTGGCTCTACACCAATAAAGAGCTCTGCTTCCTCAAAGTCTTAATCCCAAAACACTTGTTGTTTACATTGAGTTCATCAAACAAAACACACGCAGCGAGTCATAAACATGTCCAGAAGTTACGACACGCTACCGCATCCTGCCGCAGTGTTCTACCGCTCGACAAGCGCTTCAAAACCTTCCTCCTGGTTGCGATCAAACCGACAATTCTCACGCGTCAAAGTGTCCACCCATTATTGGGCCGACCTGCCGGGTGTCTCTTCCCCAAAACTCGAACGCGCTCACGGTCCGCTACTAACAACGAACATGTTTACTGCACGTACGGCTTTGAAACAATCGAAAGCAAAGGCTCTGGGTGCATGTCGGAAGGCATGGGATGGACATGGTGAAGAAGAAGAAAAAAAGCAGGCCCCAGACACAGCAACCCCATCTGGGAATGAAAGAAGTACTGCAGACAACAACCACAAGCAAGCAGGCAGCTCCGAACCGGAGGCATACTTTTATGATTGACAGCTCGGCTCGGCTCCGGTACACACGGGCGGAACGTTTTTCCATTCTTGGGGGCCAGCTTGGCGTACCCGGCCCCGGTCGATAGCTGTCAATCCAGTTTTGGGACGCACAACCTTGCTACTACCATTCCGTGTGTGTGTGTGCGAGATCATGTGAAGTCCGGCGTGGTTGCATCATGGGATCGATCGAAAGCGAGAGTGAACGACGTTTGTAGGAGCAAAAAAAAAAGACTGGCTGGAAAATGAGTTCAGTAGCACCCGGGCATTCTACGGCGAACAGGGGGGTTACATCTGTTTTCCGTTTTTTTGACACTGTGTGCACGGTGAGTCTGACATGCCAATGCAACCAGGAAGCGTTCGGCTGACCGTACCGGAGTGCCGGACCGGAAAGACAAACAAAGCAGCTACCTCCGCACGAGCGCCGAGCCGAGATCTGTCTGTCAAACGGTGTCGCCTTCCGGTGGACGCACGCCTCGATGGTTGCGTTTTGCGTGGACGTTTTTGCGTCGGTAGAATGCGTCGCCTGCAATCTGGATGGACGGAGGCTTGAACAGCTTGGCTCGAATGCATCCTGAGGCATCGATCGCACTTCTAACCCCCAGAAGGAGCGGGCATTAAGATAATTTCTCAATCGGAGAGTGTTTGTGTGCGTGACCGCGAAATATCCGCCGACACAGTTTTTTTTTTGCGCCAACACACAATGTAGAGCACAGACGGGTCACACAAGCAGCAGCAGCAGCAGCACGGCCGGAGTTGGCCTTCGACACGGTTCACGGGACGGGCGTGAAAAATTCCGTTCCGATTCGGAACAGCAAATCGCACCGTCTCGTGATCGTGAGTTTTTCGGTACACGCCGTACACTCAAGGGACGTTCTTCGTGCAGTCAAGTCATTGGTCTCGCTGGAATTGGGGGGGTCGGACGATTTTACGGTCGGCGAAGATCCGCAAGCTGGTGGTCGATCGGACCGATCGATGGTAGCGCGAGACGTTTCTCTTGAAACGCGCCACTCAAACACAATCAACGTGTCAGCTGGCGACGACTACCGCAGTGTGTGTGTGTGTGTGGCCGAGACAAGAGTGATTTGAAACTTACCGTTTTCCAACCATTTGACGGAGGCTTCTCCAGAAGCAATCGGGAGGACCGATTAGGAGCTTCGCTTCGTTTGTACGTGACGTGACATGGTACCGAGGTTAGGGGCAGTGTTTTGTTCTGCTCCTCCTCGCCCGATTCCGTCCCGGAAAACGTCCGCCGGGAGCGTTGTCAGAAGTCGGGAGGACCTCACGAAATTGACACGACACAGCCACGACAACTTCGCTTCTACACCCACCCCATCACAAGGAGGAAGAGACAAGGCTCAGGTTGGCAACGGAGGGGGGTGGTGGTGGTGGTGAATTATGCCCGCTCAGCATTGACCACGGCTAGAGACGGATGGAGTAGCACTGGCGAAGGCAAGGGTGGCTCTGTTGAGTCTGTGTCATTAGCCATTGGAGCCGCGCGCGCGCGTCCGGACGAACGCGCGCGTCCGGACGAACGCGACGAAGTCGTGCGCGGAAATTACTCTATATTTTACCCTCGAGAGACAGACCGTTGGAGCGCGCTGGATGGGTGGAGCGTGACGGGTGACGGGCTGAAGTTTTACCCAGGCGAAACAGATAAAAATCCATAGGATAGGTAATTTGCTACTCGCGACTGTTTACAATCATCTCGCAAGTACACCTTGGCCACCGATGCGCTCGCGATCGTTCGGGGGCTAGGAAAGGCAGGTGGTGGGGTAAATGCTCCACTTGTACTTTACCGCACGTAAGCTTTCTGTTTGTGATTCTTCTCCTTTCAGCCCATGTCTACAGCTTGAGTCATACACTTTACGCCTGGTCCGGTCCCGGTGCTGATTACGCCCTTGGACTTTTCACTGCGTGCTGTGTGAGAGCAGTTAGTTGAACCAGTTCGAGAGACTCTTTTCGGCTACTGTGCCAGTGTTGCACTATCAGTGTACCCACTAAAGGTGGCCTTCCTAATTCGTTGAGATATCTTGAGGAGGATCACCTTGCAGTAGAGATCACCAACGCATCTCCACCAGCTGATCGTTAGACGAAGGTCTGATAAAATGAGTTAATTTGGCTAAAGGTTTTACGTTGGAGGTTCAACATCTTCTCGGAAAGCACGGAGACGCTAGGCTGTAGCCTATTTGCACGATCACCTTGCTCGCTTACACAGAGCACGGCAGGAAAAGGGCACCCTGGTTACTGTCGATTCTAAGCATAGCGGAGCACGAATTGCGGCGATCATAACACATCCATACCACACCTACTCGAGCTATTCCGCTCAAGGACTCGGGCGACTTGTTCGCTCTAGATCTATTAAGAAATAAAAAAACACAACACACTCACACACAGTGCCCCACCCCGAGCAGTCGACCCAACCCTGGAGACCAGTTCTCAAGCGATTCTTCAAACCGGCATGACGGAAGCAAGCGGACGGGGCGTCCCTGGTCTCGGGGATGGAAGGTTTGGTGGCTTGAAACATTTGTCTGGCGCACCGTGAAAGCTTCGTTCACCTGTAGGAAGGCTCGGTTTTTTTTACGTTCGTTTAAGTGCGAATCTAAAAGTTGTTTGGCGGTAAACATCGCTCCGAGAGCTCATCTACATTAGCTTCCGCGTTCGGGTGTAGTTCTACGAGCAGTACCAGCACCATGACTTCTGCCCCGGATCCGGAAGTGTGAAGTGTTAATTAGGCAACAACGCCCCGGTTTTGGACGCGATTGACAACGAGGCGCCCACAGTTGCGTGCGAGTTGTGTTGACCGGGTGTGCTGAAAAGGTGCAGGTCCCCGTCGAGCCGAAGAATCGACTGTTGGAATGAGATGAGTTGACCTCTCGTTAACCTGTCTTGCCGTGTCGATTTTTGGTTTTGCACGATGGAGGATCCAGACCTCCAGACTGCACCAATCGCTGAAGTTCGTCCGAAATGAGTGAGCGCGAGCGCGCTAGGGTCCGGCCAATAGGCCAATTAGTTGTGCTACATACCTACAAGCAATCTGCGCCATCCTGCCGGGATGGCATCTTGCATGCTGCAGAGTTCCGGCACGGCTGATCGTGATATCCTCAAATCGCCCGAAACGAATCGAAATGGAGGGACCCACTAATCGAATGACTGGCCGCACGAGATGCGACCGGGGCAGGATGCTAGGGCACGGGCCGAACACGGGCGGAAAAGGCCAATCACAACAATTTATTAATTAAAGCGCACTGCATAGCACCGGGAAGGAAGCCCCGCGAGAGATGCCTCCCGGGTCGTGGCTGAAGCTTGGAGTAATGAAATCGATCGTCGATTTCCAGAGCAGAGCGAGCCATAGTAGCTGCAACAGGGCATGGAAAATAGGTAACCGCGTGTGTACGGCGGACGAACGACGTTGGCCCCCGAAGTGATATCGTGACTCACTTCACGAGTTGCCCGTTTGGTAGGTTTCGAGCGGTGACTCCGGACCAGCTGAAGCTATGGTACCAGCTGGTCGCTTCGTACGAGTGAGGGATGCGCCTTAGAGATCTGCACACGCCACCACATCAATCCGCTCGGTCGAATGAGGGATGTTATTTAAATATAAAAAGGCCGGCCGTTTTGATGTAGCACGGTTTCGGCACGGGATTTCTGCGCTGCCTTGCTATGCTCCTGATGGCAGGAGCATGCGGTCGACCATGCACCGGGAGAGTAGCAGTAATTTTGCATAGATTAGCACCTTCTGAAGCTGTGCCTAAGGTTTGGACGGGTAAGGCTAGATAGAAAGTACTAGCAGGAACAGGCACGTGTATGTGTGTGTGTGTAACTAATTGATGATGGGCGGCCGGGTTGAGTAACTAAAAGGGCAGCTATAAAGGGCCGTACACAAGCGCCTAATGTGCGCATCGTTGAAAGCGGCATCGGGGGCTTTTAAGCTGGCTAATTCAATTGATGGGCTCCCATGTAGCGACGGTTATGATGGACCTGATTTAGTGCCAGGGAAAACATGGAACGATGGCGAAGAAAGGACGATGTGAAAGTGTGGCGTCGTTGTTTGGAGAAATGTTAGCGACAGACGATAACTGTCAGTTTAAAGAAAAGTAGTTCAAACGCGCAAACGCTAGATGGCGCTGCTCGAATGTCAAACTGTCATTAAGCACGTCCAGGGTCCAGTATTACTTAATTTGTTTAGTGTAAGTGTGCAAAAGCGGTGCATTTAAATGATTTAGATCGCTCCATTTGTGTCCTCTTTACCAGACACTCGTACCGTGTAACAATGTTGCATTCGTCGCTACGGGTAAAGCGGTCGGCAAATCGGCATCTCACCTCCTATCTGGAAGGCATGAACCGCTGAACCACTCCACTTTGCTCCTGATTTTGCCATGAAATATGTGTTTTTGCAGACGCCAAGTTAAACGCCGGCCTCGCCATTTCGCGCTGCCCCTAACGAGCTGACCCCTAACCACTTTTTGTCCGATTGCTAGCTAGATCGATGTACCTACCGTCGATTTCAATGTAATCAAAGCATGTCCCGGCAGTGCCTGGGCTAACCAGTGGTGGGCGTAGTACGAGTCGGAAAAAACGCTTCTGCGTTCGCAACGGGAAACAACAGCAGACGATGGCGCGCGACCCAATCGATGCGCCCGAAGGGATTCGCCGACCGTAACAAGACGGTGGTTCCGTTGTGCGCTGAGCATAACAAGCTAGATCGATCTGCATCCTTCGGGTAGGTTCTTTCGTACCGAATCTACCTCTCGGTACGACACGGTATCCAAATCGATCCGATCGGTATCAACCGGTGGGCCCTGTTTCTATTGCTCTAGCGTCAGTGGACGTCGCCTTTTTGTTGCTGCCTCTTATCTCGCCTCGATCCCAATTCTGACAACGGAAACCGGGAAACAAGCCATCGATTATTTCGCATCCTTTCTTCCAATTTCTACCGATTCCGTTCGCGGGTTTTATCTGGGCAAAAAGCCCGGGCATCGTTTCTTGCTAGCGAGATGCGAACAACCGCACTTCGGATAATAAGTCCTCGCGCGGGTCCACCGGGTGCCCCAAAGGGCCGCCCTAACGAGACCGAATCATAATTTATTGTTGCTGCGAAAATAGGAAAATAAAGAGGTTGTTTTGCCCTTGCAGCTTCCAAGATTTTCTCTTCTTCGCAGACGATCTTGCCCGCTTTTTTTCTTCAACTCATCTTCATCATCGATCGAGCGCATGGTTCGATTATCTTGCAAGTACGTGGCCGGAAAGGGAGGGCCGGGTGCGGCATTTGACGCGCTACACCGTATAGACACCGTTCGGCGGAAGTCTTCGGGGGCCTTTTCGCACCCTCCGCAAGAACTCTAATGGTCGCGAAGCTGTGTCGGTGCTCTGCATCGCTTCTGTCTTCTTTGTTGGGGTCCTGGGGGCGGCCACCACGGTACCGGCGCGACGAGTCGCGAGCTTTTGGGGAGGATGATTAGCTTTTTGTTTTGTTTCACCAGGTGCCCAGATGCTCGGGACGTGACCGTGACGCGAAATTGAAGTCATCCCGATCAAACGCATCATCGCTTCTCCCATCATGCTGGTGTCGCTCTCGTTTCGCCGGTTTTTTTCTTCTTCTCAACCCAATCATTTCACGTGCTGGTTATTGGTATCTTTTCTTTAGATTACTGGGTAAATTATGAACGCAACAATGCAGCTCAGGAGGAGCTAAGCCCGGGACGAAATGAAGTTTTTCTTCGCCTTTATTCAGCCAAGGCACACGCCTTTTCTCTTGCGGGTGAGCTTGCGTCTCAAAGCAAGACAAAAACGGAGCCCTCAGTTCGATCAGCATGTTTTGATTCGCGAGGTCGGAAGGAGGTCTCTATCGTCTTCTTCCGATGGGCGAAGCAGTCCAGCTGGTAGTGCGCGAAAACTGGGCAGAAGAACATCACAACTGGCTAGCTACCGCCGGTTTCAAGTAGGTCGGTTTTGTTGCATGCAGATGATCGTACTTCGTCGAGTGCTTTATGTGGACGTGCTGTGGAGGACCGTTCGACTGTTTGGGATGGGCACACGACACGTTGGGCCCGTTAGACACACTGGCTTTAATCATCGCTAAACAGGCGTACAATTATTTCCCCGGCCGGTTGTTTCGAACGGACCCAGGGCGTACAACATGGAAAGCTATTTAACGCGCCGCTCTATGATCAATCCAAGGGTGATCGTGCTGCAGGGATAGCGAAGGGGTGGCCAAATGGAAAAATCGAGCCGTCCTCCAGTGGGGGGAGAAAACTGTTTTACAAGCAGCATTCTTCGGAGATCTTCGAGGCTGTGGTGTGTTGGTCGGCCGTTTTTTTTTAATTGGAAGGGAGAGATATCGGTGGTGCAGAGGTGATCCATTTATGATAAGTAAGCAGACGGTGGCTAGTTTAAATGTTATTTATCGCAGCAGGGGAGGACAGCTCTATCCCTCTCTCACTCGTGATCGAATTTTCCGAAACACGAACGAGAATTTTCTCCCTTACCACTGTGCACGCGCGGCCCAGAACAACACTGCCTCGGTATTCGGGCGCACATTCGTGACTGTCGGGGACGGCCGGCCGCGGACAAAGTCCATTAGATCTTTAGCGGTTGATTTATTGCGGATTGCAGTTGGTAGCACGGCGTCGTGTGTATGATTTACAATTACCCTGTTCGGGAGTAGGAGTTGGTCTTTTCGCTTGGAGTCTGACTGCGTGGCTTGATTAACACAGCCTACCGTACCGGGCAGAAGATCTTGACATTTTGCGTCGAATAAGATGAAGTGTGGCAGCTTACACTACCGTGCGCAGTCGTGTCTGGAAGATATATTCTGAGAGCGAGCGATCCCGAATACGACGCTTAATACTCGAAACCTCTCTGGCTGGCATTTGGAGCATCCGCACGGGAGCGTCCGGTTCGGTGGGGGGTTTTTTTTTGGAGAAACGTACCCAACAGACATGTCTCCATGTCGAGAATTTGAGGTTAGCTGGAGCGGGAAGGAAACAGCAAAACTATGCACACGAAAAAGAAGCGGAGGAAGCGAAAAATCTATCCACCTGAAATACCACCGCGACCGTGGAAGATAAGCCGCATCCCGTACCGAAATGTCATATCACTGCTGGTCAAACCGTACGGCAACCATTCCGATCTCTTTATTCGGACAAGTTAATCTTGACCAGATGTCACCGGCCGGCAGCACCATCCGTCAATTGATGGCCCTGTCCGAAAAAAGTTGTTTGAGAGGCTTGAGGCTTTCCCAAAACGTCCGTTGCTCTGAGGTTGATCTATTGCACCATGATCCTCACGCTGTTGGTAGCGTTAATAGCGGTGTATGATTTATGATGTCGTCGTTTTGTCTCGTTTAGTAGAGGTACTAACATTATCTTGCTAGTTTGTGTGCGTCGGAAGTTTTAGGATGTCCACTGATGTACACTGCTCAGGTAGTTGACATTTGCAGCATTGAGTGATTACTGATGTGATGTATTTGAAATGGTTTTTGCACTCGTCTAGGTTGATTCCAAAGAGCCCAGACTTGTCGCTAGACTTCGCTCTAAGTGGATCTGTGGAAAGTCCTAGGACTGCTTCCTACGTCAACCGATCACCAAGAAATCAATCTCACCAAGTTCACCTGCTTCGAAGAGCGTGCCCTTAACATTCCCAATTACGTCCAGAGGCTCGTATAAAGCTCCTAGTCTAGCGAGCGATTCCCCAACAATTTACCTCCTCAAGCAGCACCGGAACCTAACGAGTCTCGTTATCTAATCGCTTATCATAACCTTCGTACCTTTTGGTAACTCGTTGGTGGAACAAGGTTGCAACAGGATTCTCATCCCAACACCTTCGGCGTACCGGTCATACCACTCTGCGCAATGACCTATCATCAGCAGCCCAGGGAGAAGGAGCAAAGCTCTCGCATGGCCTCGGCCATGATTGTTGGTGAGCGAGCGGGTTTGGAAAACTCCCAGCCAGCCCCTTCTGTCGGGACGGCATTGGTTGAAATTAAGCTGTACTTGAAATTATAATTTGAGATTAACCCACAATCGGATCATCATTTTAAAGGCTCGTTATGTTTTGTGCAGGGCGTGGAGCTGGATGCTAGCTGCAGCACGAAGCCTCTGAAAGGGAGCAAGGTTATAAGGCCGGAGCACGGTGTGGATTACGCGGTAGATGAACCAATCTGGCCTGAGAAGAAGAAGCAGTCGCTTATCGTACCGGGCCCATCTTTCGACCGACCGCTCCATCGTTAATGTTTTGAACTTTATGTCAAATTTCATTAGATCGACCTCAGCCAGTCGGAAGGTGGTGCTGGCTGCTTTGTGCGAAACCTAGAAGATCCAGTTGGCCCGATAAGAGGCCCGAGCGGAGAAACATCATCTCCCCGGCATTTGCTGCTTAGCGTGAGGTTACATTAGGAGGCGCGATGATTCATCGCGTCTCGGTAGTTTGGTTGGCGCCTGGGCAAGCATCTTCGTCGCTCGCGCACGCGTGTCAACGGTGTCGCCTTGGTAATGACCGTATCGAGCGTCCCGGCAGACAGCTGGAGTGGTGGT